>NC_041390.1:100097928-100233523 GCF_002162155.2 Triticum dicoccoides
GGTTTTGTAAAAAGCAAAAGAAAATGATAAAAACTTCAAAAATTAAAATCCTTCGAGATGTAGTTATGTTACTACATCTACTAGTTAGGAAAATTTAAAAACTTAAATTTGGACACGTTTTGCAAAAAGTGTAGGGAAAATGTAAAACGGCTATAACTTTTGCATACGATGTTAGAAAAAAACGTATAATATATCAAAATGTTTCAAAAATTAAAATCCTTCGAGATGTAGTTATGTTACTACATCTACTAGTTAGGAAAATTGAAAAACTTAAATTTGGACATGTTTTGCAAAAATTGTAGGGAAAATGTAAAACGGCTATAACTTTTGCATACGATGTCAGAAAAAAAACGTATAATATATCAAAATGTTCAGCACGAAAATCCGCATACGATGGAGACCGCCTACGGCCTGTTTGCAAGTTTTTAGAATCCTCAAATTCTAAAAGGAAAAAAAGTTATGCTCAAATTTTAGTTTTTTTTTAATTTTGGTCAAATCTGGTCAAACTGTGGTCAAACTACTTATTCAAGAAGTATTAGTGTTACTAAATAATTATTCAAGAATATAAATGTTACTAAATAATTATTTCAGTTTTTTGGAATTTTGGTCAAATCTGGTCAAACTGTGGTCAAACTTTGGTCAAAATGTGGTCAAACTCCTTATTCAAGAAATATTAGTGTTACTAAATAATTATTGTTTTTTAGAACAATAGTTTTAAACTCAGACAGCGAAATGTGTGACTTCATGCTCAAGCTAAACTCCCGAGGGTTAATAGGATTGACATCTTACTATTATCAGGAAGACAACAAGTGCAGACTTGGAATCGAGGGAGAATAGAACCCGAAAGTTAAGCGTGCTCAGGCTGGAGTAGTGAGAGGATGGGTGACCATCCGGGAAGTTAGATGATTTGGAATGATGAGGGGTGATTAGAGATTAAATTGAGCAGCGATGAGGGTGATTAAAGATTAGAGATTAAAATAATTCAGAAATCTGAAAATTCGCGCAAAAAATTTGATAAAAAATTCCGCTGGTTAGTAGTAGCGCGGGTTTTTACCCATGCTACTACTAACGGACGTAGTAGTAGCGCGGGTGGCACCCGCGCTGCTGCTATATGTTAGCTATAGCGCCTTATTAGTAGCGCCGGCCCCCGCGCTGCTAATAGGCCCAAAACCCGCGCTGCCGCTAGGCTTTTCCCTAGTAGCGCTCCTATATATACCTACATACCCCCAAACGAACAGATACGGAGCCAAAAACCTAATTCCACCGCCACAACTTTCTGTATCCACGAGATCCCATCTTGGGGCCTGTTCCGGAGCTCCGCCGGAAGAGGGCCGTCATCACGGAGGGCTTCTACATCATCATAGCCTCTCCGATGAAGTGTGAGTAGTTTACCTCAGACCTTCGGTTCCATAGTTAGTAGCTAGATGGCTTCTTCTCTCTCTTTGAATCTCAATACAAAGTTCTCCCCCTCTCTTGTGGAGATCTATTCGATGTAATCTTCTTTTTGCGGTGTGTTTGTTGAGACCGATGAATTTTGGGTTTATGATCAAGTCTATCTATGAATAATATTTGAATCTTCTCTGAATTCTTTTATGTATGATTAGTTATCTTTGCAAGTCTCTTCGAATTATCCGTTTGGTTTGGCCAACTGGATTGGTAGTTCTTTCCATGGGAGAAGTGTTTAGCTTTGGGTTTGATCTTGCGTTGTCCTTTCCCAGTGACAGAAGGGGCAGCAAGGCACGTATTGCATCGTTGCCATCGAGGATAACAAGATGGGGTTTATTTCATATTGCATGAATTTAAGGCGTTACTCTGTTTTTAACTTAATACTCTAGATGCATGCTGGATAGCGGTCGATGAGTGGAGTAATAGTAGTAGATGCAGAATCGTTTCGGTCTACTTGTCACGGACGTGATGCCTATATACATGATCATGCCTAGATATTCTCATAACTATGCTCAATTCTGTCAATTGCTCAACAATAATTTGTTCACCCACCGTAGAATACTTATGCTGTTGAGAGAAGCCACTAGTGAAACCTATGGCCCCCGGGGCTATTCTCATCATATCAATCTCCATTACTTTAAGCTTGATTTGCTTTTTACTTTGCCTTTTACTTTTACTTTAATCTTTATACCAAAAATATTGCTTTTTAATATATACATCTTGCTTTTTACTTTAATCTTTATACCAAAAATCTATATTCTCATCATATCAATCTCCATTACTTTAATCTTTATACCAAAAATACCAAAAATAACAAAAATATTATATCTGCCAGATGTCACTCTCGTAAGTGACCGTGAAGGTATTGACAACCCCTAATTGCATTGGTTGCGAGTAGCTCTCGTTTTGTGCAGGTATGAGGGACTTGAGCGTGGCCTCCTACCGGATTGATACCTTGGTTCTCAAAAACTAAGGGAAATACTTACGCTACTCTACTGCATCATCCTTTCCTCTTCGGGGAAATCCAATGCAAGCTCAAGATGTAGCAGCCGTCGCCGCAGGGCCTTGCCAGCGGTGGGAATAGTAGGGGCGGTGAGGCCTCTGCGGCAGCACAACCGGCCATGGGAGGCAGGAGCATGCAGCACGACCGGCGCTGCTTTGGGCGGCTGGAGCAAGAAGACCAGAGGCTGAAGAAGCACAACAGCCGTTGGATGGACATCGTACGGTCACTGGAGCTAGAATCGTTCATATTGACTAAAGTTGACAAAGGCCCCCGTCCCAGTCAACTTGTAGGCCCACAAGTCAGCCTCCCACCATGCTGGGTCCCAGCTAGCAGGGGGAGTATCCATTTTTTTGCGTAATAAGGAGGCACTTCCGGTGGGTCTGAGCTAACAGCGGGGAGAATGTTTTTTTTCGCAAAATACGCTGGCCCGTCCGGTGGGTCCGAGCAGTCAGGGGGAAACGTTTTTTTTTGCGAAATAAGGTGGCTTGTCCGGTGGGTCCCTACTGTAAGGTGGAGGAATAATTATTTTGCGCGTAATAAGGAGGAACTTCCTTGCGGCCGCCTGGACCCAGCTGTCAGCCTCTCCATGTACAGTACTCTTCCGATGGAAGTGGTCGTTGACCACATTGACCACGCCGCGCCGAGAGCACCAGGGCGGTGGTGTGGACGATGGCGAGGCCTAGGAAGGGGACGACGCGGAGCTGGGGAAGACGCAGCAGTGGAAGCCTGCACGGAGAGGAGTACGAGGGTTCACTGGTTCGGTTGCGGTGTGAGGCTGTCGTCACCGCAGAATAACAGGGGGTGTGGGTGAGTGGAGGGATGGCCTGGCCAGCGGTGGGAGTAGTATGGGGGCGGTGAGACCTCCATGGCAGCATAGCCGGCCACGGGAGGCACGAGCAGGCGGCACGACCGGCGCTTCTTTGGGCGGCTGGACCAAGAAGACCAGAGGTTGAAGAAGCACTACGGCCGTTGGATGGACATCGTACGGTCACTGCAGCTAGAAACATTTATTATTGACTAAGTTGATAAAGCCCTTGGTACGCTCCAACTTAGTAGGCCCACAGGTCAGCCTCTGAAACGATGCGCCCCAGATGTCAGGGGGAGGAATCATTTTTTGGGCGGCCGTAGCTAAGAATATCCGAGATCGAAGAAGAAGCACGACATTCGTTGGATAGACATCCAATGGCCACTGCTGCTAGAACCATGTGTTGACTATAATAAGTTGGCAAAGCCTTGCATACGCGTCAACTTATTTTTTTTAGGGGACGCGTCACTTAGTAGGCCCACAAGTGTGTGGCAGAGAACTTATAGGCCATCTGCGTTTTGTAAGAATGTACAGCCCATTTTGGAATTCTAATGGAATTTACAACAGTTTGTTAAAAGTACAGCCCATTTTCTAGCTAGGACAATGATTATAAATTTCAACCAACCGTTGAAGACAGAATTCAATAAAATTTCCCACATTTTGCTGGGCTCCAAAATATTTTTATCCGGAAATTTCTAGTCAGATTAAATATAAATTTGTATTACGTAAAAATCCAACGAAACATTGCGCGCGCAACAATAAAAATTTAAGATTTCAAAATCCATAAATAATATTTTATAAACTAATTTCGTGTTTGGTGCATTTTTTTATAGTTACTGCCCAGTATTTATAATTTCATCCCATTTATTATTTTTTAAAGCCCATTTTCCTGTTAAGCCTAATGCATCCCTCCTAGGAAAGATTTGCAGCCCAGCGGGGCGGAGAATAACAAGTTGACCTTGCCTGGGTATTCCTCAAAAAGACGTATAGCTGGGCTAGCCATTTTCATCTTGAAAAAATTAGTATCTGGGCTGGATATCTGGCCTGGGCTAGATGGGCCATAGCCCGCCCAGTTAATACCTTGCTCTCCTCTGAACAACAACGAAATCATCGCCAAGAAAAACTCTACAGTGCTCACGCCTCAAAAAACACAAATACTGATCGAACTGCTTGGTCCCAGCTGCCAGCCGCACCTTGTGCAATTCTCTCGTTTATATTGACTACAAAAGTTGACTATGGTATGGGACCATGATGTCAAGAAACCAGGAGAAAGCAAAAAAAATAGTTGTACATAATAAGGAGGCACTTGCGTATGTACGGCTATGGCCCTAGTGGGTCCCTAGTGTCATCTAGTCAAAATAAATTCATCTCCTGAATCCTCATGTTCGTTGACGATGTTAACAATGCTCGGCGCCACGACGAGCGCAACAACTCGAAGGACAACGGAGAGGGCCTCACGGGCCCTACGGATGGTCTGATACAGCGCCCGCTACTCATTCAGGAAGCCAGGATCATCGGACACCTATGAGCACCTTCGAGAAACTAAGACGACATGAAACGGTAAGGCCGCGCTTGGGAGCTCTGGTTTATTTCAAACATGTATTAACATACAAGTGTAATTTACTCGTCATCGAAAACAACGCGTAAAATACAGGCGTTATGAAACCGAGGGCCCGAGGTCTGTAAGTAAAACCGGCGGGATACGCTTGTAATTTGAGAGACCAGTGTATATTTTATGAGCACTGCTATATGGACGACATTACCAGACAATACATGCACGACGTGCGTATCATGCCATCCATGGGCAAGGCTGAAACATCAGCTAACGGCTGGATTAGCAATCGTCCGAGTGTCATTCAGCGTTTTTATGATGTGTCAAGTACTTCCGATATTTTACTAGTCGAAATTGACCAACCAAGCGCCTTCGCCCGAGACCATCTGCTTTAATTTACAAGCTTCAGTTTTACAAGCGGTTTTGGTTGGAAAACGACGATGCAATCACGGCCTAATATCATGAGTTGGTCGGAAGATCATATGGTTTCACGTCTAACCTACCCAACTTGTCGTATAGACTATGAATGAAACATCAGACGATGAATTCTTAAGCACGGAAACAACAGAAGAGGATGATCTTCTTAACAAGCAAATCACTGGCATTAGATCGACATGCAAAACAATATGAAGCATTATTCTCAGGAGGCACGGCGAACAGCTCGTGATGCCGCATGCCACAACATTCCAAGCTCAACTTTGCAATCAAACACAAGGCCTGGCATTACATAGATAATATTCAGAACAAACTCTTAACATAGGAATATGTCAGCAGAGTAACTATTTACTTCTAAACCAAACACAGGAATAGGAAAAAACACTCGACGCTGCTCACAGCAAGGGCGTCCCACTCAAAAATATCAAATGCATGTCTTCTGGCTAACATCAATGAGCAAATTTTGACAAGGTTTTCCAATTCCAGTATATTAAACTAAAGTCTTCTTGCTAACATCAATGATTAAACTTTGACAAGCTTTTCCCATTCAAAATATATAATGCCTATGATCATGGAGTCCTATCGTAGCTTTTATACTTGTTTGGGCACTTTTTGCCAGGGCACTCCACGTGTTGTTAAATTGCCAATGGTCTCTGCAGACTAGTCATGTCACCGGTGTCTAATAATACTCTGTAAAGCTTCTCGGTCATTCCTTCTGTAATGTAGCACAAACAGTGACTGCTTCTTTCTGCAAAGTGGAACGACCAACTAGACCCAGTAATGCAGCAGTTTGCCTTACACATTGGTCCTTTTGTGCAGTTCAACTAAAATTGAAGTCGTAATAAAACTGAGCTTTAATTTTGATATCCCTGTAAGCAACAATAGGTATAAGCGAAACAATTACTAAAAAAATAACGGTTGATGAGTTGTACTCCTAGAAGAAAAGCATCTACTGATCTACTTTATCTTAATGGGAAACAAAGCAGGAGAGTAGCAATTCTCCATCAGTGTGATTCATTCATATTGACTGAGACATTATCTTAACAATGCCTTGTTTCAACATGTATAAAGAACGACAAAGCTTATAAAGGGGGTGATGCTGAATTTGTTGTAACAAAGCAACAAGCATCATGTCTGGGTTGGGCCCATTTTTGTTCACTACTTAATGGGAAAAGACAGCAATACAATAGCTTCAATTCATCATTTATTTAAAACAGTACCAATACAAGTAGCACAGCATCTCAAAACACACTGCACGATCATGTGGATGAAGGCAAGTACCAACCTGTCATGACGCACACAAGATCACGTACGAATCTGCCAACACGAATAGGAAATCCAATCTCGTTTTGTGCAATTGCACTGAAATTAAGCAAAGTGTTTCTCGTAGCGAAGCAAAATGTCACAATAGCAACAAGTTGAATAGATATCCCTGTATAAACAAAGGCAAAAAAGGAATCATTTATTGGCTAATAAAGGAGGACGAAACATGCGGCCACAAAAATGGTAATCCCGCCAATCCCTAACAAGTGTTGCAGTTTTGAAATAAGATTCAGTAGTTAATTCTGAGAGTGGCATCAATTACTGGCTTATAAAGGGGGTGATGCTGAATTTGTTGTAACAAAGAAACAAGCATCATGGCTGGGTTGGTCCCATTTTTGTTCACTACTTAATGGGAAAAGACAGCAATACAATAGCTTCAATTCATCATTCATTTAAAACAGTACCAATACAAGTGGCACAACATCTCAAAGCACACTGCACAATCATGTGGATGAAGGCCTGTACTGACCTTTCATGTGACGACCAACATAAAATACGAATCTACCAACACGAATAGGAAATCCAATAAAGTTTTGTGCAGTTACACTGAAATCAAGCAAAGTTGCTGGTGTGACATTTAAGTTTTCTGTAGCAACAAGTTGAATAGATATCCCTGTTTTAAGAGGCAAAAAAGATAACAATTTCTGGCCAATAAAGGAGGATGAAACATCCGGCCACAAAAAGAAGCATCTACCTTATCTTGATGAAAACAAAGTATAGGACAGTAGCATTTCTAAAAAGGTTGCATTGATTCATATTAGCAGAGAAATTCTTTTAAAACAGATCAGTAGTTAATTCTGAGATTAACAACAGCAAAATAGCTGCATGGGACATGCCAGCACCATGTGCGTCCACACGTATAAATGGGTGATGCAGAGTATGTAGCCAAGCAACATATATGCGCTGGTCCCATATTTGTTCTCTTTGAACCTTCTTCCTATGTCAGGGCAGCATATCTAGTCGTGCACAAACTACCCGACCCCCCAGTTTCTTTCCCTTCTCAACAAAGAGATCGGTTCCTTACAGATGTGTGTACTGGGTTACCCCCTTTTTCCCTTTTCGACCTATAAAGCGGCTAGATAGCCAGTCTATACTACTTTCCGCCCATCCTTTCCTCATTGAACCACCTCCTAGATTCTTGCTCCAGCCCACCGCACCCTTCTTTTCTCTTTGAACCAAGACCTAGGTTGGACTACAGATCAAAAAAGAACCACATGCAGCTAGAGGAACGACGGTTTCAAAGAAACTTATACCTTAGGGTCGTCGGGATGTGGCAAGGCATGCGGCGGGAGGCCGGATCTGCCCACACTAAGTATGACAGCGAGGAAGAAGGGGTCGGTGGCCCTCCCACACAGGCGCTGGGTGAAAGAGAACAGCGCAGCCGGCAGTGGATTACCTCCCTCGCCGAAGGCGATAGAGTGAACGCTGCACCTACTCCCCTTCCCCTATGCGACGGGATACGGACGCCTCCTTCACCAGCTATGAGGGGGGAGAGAGAGACAAGAGGACAACGCAGTCTTGTTTAGATCTGGTGAAGAGAGGGTGAGAGACTGTGAATATAGCAAACCCTAGCAAATGTATCTAGACTCATTTTAGTGCTAGATACCTCCGTATCTAGACAAATCTAAGACAAGTAATTCGGAATGGAGGGAGTAACATATATGTAGTGCGGCGAGCGTGTGGAGAGTGCAAACCCTAGTGAACAAGCGCTGAGGCTCCCGCTTATATATATACTACAGTAGTACGAACTGAGCTGCGGTGCCTTCACTGCACCTGCTTTTGGCTGTATGACAGGTGAGCCAGCCACATTTTGGGCCCACCTGTCATAAAACCCTAGCGAAAATTGCACCAACGTGAAAGACGACTGCGCCTCCAACGCAACCAAGGTGAGCTGACGAAGGATATCATCTTTGTGCGTAACAAGCAAAGAGCACTGATGGAAGACAACTTGTTTTTCGTCGAAAATCGATCCGCTTCACCAGCCGACGCAACCATGAGGCGCAACCATGAGCATCGATAGGTCATCATGGTGATGCATCATCCATTTGGCATCAAGTTGGGGTGAGGCACCTAAGAAGTTCGACAAATCCTCACCGTGGTGTGTTTCTTCTTAGTAATCAAGCTCGAGGAAGGAAGAACCACGTGGCAGAGGACAGTGAGGCGGAACAACAATGGCCATCCAATTTTGTGCAGTTCCACTAAAATTGAGGAAGACATGCCCGGGTATGGAGACACGCATCGCTGTTTCCAAAAATGTAAAAAAGGGTTAGCAACGACATCTCAATTGTCAATAAGAATTAGTGAAAAGTACACCAACAAACAGAAGCATCATAATTATCTTGATGGGAACTAAACCAGGATAGCTGAGAAAAAAAGCATTTCTTCATTTAACCAGTGATAGTACTACCACCATATGGACAATGACCGCACAACCACCATGTAATTTTTGTCGAAACAACATGTATACCTCCACCGAGGCATGAATCAGGACAACTTTTTGAGTGGCATTTCCTCTATAATAGCACTAGTAGGTGATGTTGGACCAGCCGACGAACCCTAGCTACTATGCATGGGGAGCTGGGGAGTAGTCGCATAGAAGAAAACCTGCACGCAGCGACCTGGGGAGCTGGACCAGTACAAGAAGTTATACCTCAGGTGGGCGAGATGTCGTTTAGGCGGGCGGGCGGGATCTGCCCACACGACGGCAGCGAACAAGGGCGCGGAGGATCTTCGTCCGTGCTAACGTCAACACTGCACCTCCTCACCTCCCGCAGCGAACGGGATTCGGCCGGATCTATGACCACCGGTGAGGAGAGAGATAGAGTGGACACTGTCATCTTGTTTTGATATGGAGAGGGTGAGAGAGCGAGACGCGAGAAACTCTATCAAACAAGAGGCTATAATGGAGTAAAAAAATCTCTCCATAGCAGTGGTTTTAAATAGAATACACGCATTCCCGGAAAAAAGAAACGAAAACTGGCGGACATTTTTTTAAGGGTGTGTCTAGGACACATCTAGATGTGGCATAGTTATGTCACATATAAGTTGATGTCCACTCTGTTTGTGGTCTTTTCCTAGTTTTTTTTGTTTCTTGTTGCTACATTATATACTTGTGGGAGCTTAGATGTGATATCCTTAAATAACATCTAGATGTGAATTAGACAAACTGATTTTCTAACGTACCAAGAAAGAAAACTCGATCAAAAACACGCCCCCGCTTCCAGGTCGCGAGAGTTGTCGCGCACACACACATATACATAGACATGCATATCCGTGTTTACGTAAAATTCCATTTCCATTTCCATGTCCAATCATATTTGTCCAACTGGCACATTATTTACGTTTTTAATTATATACGCAGCAATATTAACGTACAACATCTCTTGTTTGCACACGTCCGGACCGCTGCCACGGCCGGTCCTGACCAACCCGAACCCTCTTCATATCACCCGCGTGTCCTTCCCGCCTGAAATGGTCAGTGCCGCATTCATGCCCGGCCAGAGCGGACGTGACCTCTCACTGGTGCCGGCATTGATTGCGGCGCGCTGGCCGAGAGAGCGTCGCCCGCGCCGCTTCCGAGTGCACGCGGCTGCTCCATGTTCAAAGGTCGCAATAGCCGGCTACAACATGCGCGATCTCTTCCAGTAGTAAGTTCTTGGGAGTCCGTGCTACAGCTAGCTGTCCTCCCCCAACTTGTCAATCTCTTCCGATAGTGCTAGTACTCCATGGCGCGATCCATCGACAAGCAGGCGGGAAAGTTATGGTATACTACTCGGTTTGCAGTGAGTGGCATGCCGAGCGACCGTGTGGGGTCGAGCCGTGGAGGAGGGTGAGACACGAACACGACAGACGTGATTTAAACGTTAGTTTTGCTCGATGGCGCGATCCAACGAAATGAAACGTTGGTTTCTCTCCGTTTCCATTTTTTCTCCGGAAAAATGGAAACTTTTCCACTCCATTTTCATTCCTATTCCAAGGTTGCCCTGTTACAACATTCCATCAAATACAAAGGAAAACTAACATGCATGCTGATGCATCTCAATGATTCACAGATCATAGCCAATATTTACTTCACAACTAACGAAAAAAGTTGTGAGAGCGTGTATGATAGAAAAACTACTGATGAGGTCACTACGACTTAAACCCTAAACCCTAAACATGATTTAATTTCCTGGCCAGGTAGAACCTATCGAAGGAATGTGCTAGAGGGAGATTCTTTAGTAAGAATGTCAGCAACAATAGAAGCATCACTCTTTGGTTCTCCACCTTCTGGTACCTCTTGTTCCATAGCACTTTCCATGTCGGGAAGGAAGGACGGCTGGGACCCTCGGATCATACGATGCTTTTGTGCAGTTCCACTAAAATCAACCTGAGCATCCCTGATGGCAAAGATATTGAAGAAGTGTGATTAGAATAATAGTACTAGCACTAGTTCATGAGACATAAACTCATCACAAATAGAAGCCGGTAGAAGTAGACAAAGATCAACATGGAGATGGAGCTACGGCAGTGGAGCAAGCTAGCTCCAAAAAGAAGATGGACTACCTGGGACGTCGGGCTGTAGCAAGAAGGGCGGTTGGGACGCGGCATCGGCCCATACCGCGGTGACCCCCGATTGGGACGCACCGACTGTGGGTTTTCTCCCTCACCGATGTCGACCGCGTCTACGCAGAACATTGTTCCCTTCCCCCAGCTGCGGGATCAGGCCCGTCGTTCTATGCTTGTGAAGAGAGCAACCTAAGCAAGCAGGCTTGTAGCTTAGGCTCCTGCTAGTGTATATATAGTGGTTTTCTTTTCTCTCCATATCAACCATTTTATATTGTGTACATGTCATTCAAGAGTGAAATGATGGTTGCTTCTTCCGACTAATTTCTGGGTGATTTGACTGCTCCTTAGTGGCCTCTACACGTACTCCGCCTACGTGTATGCAACAGTCACACGTACACATGGACGCAGAAACGCTGCGACGCCCTAATGCATGCATGTCCGAGCACACGACGGAACACACACGATCAAGCTCAAGTGCTCAACCTACACGTGCATGCACACACATACTTAGTCAAGGTGAGCTAGTGACCGCATGAACACCGGAAAATATATATATTGAGCGCAATGAGCGTATTATGAAGTCCACTGACCGTATTTTTACAAATATACAGTGACAGACAGTGTATTTATCTCGTTTGAAATTAAGCCATATTAACCGGAGAGGAGGCAGCATGGACTAGCATTACTTTGCTGTGTCCCGTCAACTTGCCAAATGAGGAGAAGGTTGCAGGGCGGGAGAAGCTTGCGCGCGGTGGCTCGCAGGACAAGGAGAAACTTTTGACTAAAGCAAGCTCTCCCTCGCTCAGGCGGTGGACGTGCAACGGTTAATTCGGTGTCAAATTGCCAGAAGCATACACTATACTACTAGTGCTATTATTGTTTGACTTCCCGAACAGCCAAGCGCAAAGTTTACTAGTACTACTACTATAGTCCATAAAGGTACATACTATACTAGTACTAGGAACCAGATGGAGGAGCATCTGCACTCTTATTATAATTTTAAAATGTGATAAAGCAATCTTCAACACATTTGGTTCTCTTCGAGGGTTCTCGCATGTGATAATGGAAGTTGATTGCATGGAACACTCGCCACAATTCTCGCTTAATTCTGGCTCATATCTTGTTACAAATAGTAGCGCTCGGTAATATTTCCTCTTTTTTTGTTATTCAGCATGTAAACACGTCAGCAAACCTTGCAGCGCATCTTCGTGCGAACCGTGCTTGCTGCACTTTGAATGTCGCCGAGAGCTGGCTTGATGAAACACCTCGCTTCCTACTTTTTTTTGCGGGGTACCTCGCTTCCTAGTGACTAGTGTCTTGGCTAATCGTCCTAAGAATGCTTATATATGAATAAAGCTCTCTCATTTAGCCGCAAAAAAGATTAAGCCATATTAACTGGAAAGGAGGGAGTATGGACTAGCACTACTTTTTGGTGTGTCCCATCAACTCGCAGAACGAGGAAAGCTTGCAGGACAAGGTGAAGCTCGCTTACGCCTTTTGACTAATGCAACCTACCCTCGGTGGACATGCATCAGTCCATTCGGTGTCAGATTGTCAGAGGCATACACTGTAGTACCCAACATGCCGAGTACCATCATTGTTCGACTTCACGAAGGTGCGAAGAGCCAAGCGCAGTACAACGTGTACTTGGTTTTGCACCTTCATACTACTCCACCCTCCGTTACAGTTTATAGGGCGCGCTTCATTATGATGCATTTCTCTCAATGCATTTCCACCACCAGAGAGACTTTAGACCTGTTTGGTATAATGCTCAATTAATTAGGGTGTGGTAACCGCAATCAAGTCCATAATATTCTCTCCATGTACTGTACTACTACTACAGAGTGCATGCATGTGTGTACCCGGGGTGGAAGCACTGCATGCATGTGTGTACGCATTATTCCCTCTAGTAATAGATGCCGTGCTATAACTACCAATGCTATTTTTCAGGCCAATCGCTAGTCGCCTTGGTCCCACAGTTTTTTTTTATCTTTTCTGAAGCGCGCTATACAAATAGTGACTGATGGAGTAGTATGAGCGGATTCAAAGAAGAGCGTATTGATGGTTGCTTCTTCAGAGCAACTTACTCTGGGAAAGGTGGGGCTTATGATTTGACTGCTCATTACTCACTATTAATGTGGCGCAATGATCGGGCTGAGTCTCCCTTGCAGTTTTGCACTACCCCCTCGGTTCTTAAATATACTCCGGAGTATTTGTCTTTCTAGAGATTTCAATGAGTGACTACTCAAATATTTATCTTTTTAGAGATTTCAAATGGACTAGCACATACGGATGTATATAGACATATTTTAGAGTGTAGATTCACTCGTTTTGCTCCGTATGTAGTCACTTGTTGAAATCTCTGTTAAGACGAATAGAATATGGAACGGAGTGAGTACACATATGAAGCAAAATGAGTGGATCTACACTCTAAAATATGTCTGTTTGAAATTTGTAAAAAGACAAATATTTAGGAACGAAGGAGTATAATTTTGTGCATGGCACACGGACCCGGATGATGAAGAGGCTACTGGCAATGCTATCAAGCTTCCATCATTTGTTTACATAATTGACGTACTATACAAATAATTTTCCAGCGACATGAAATTGTACAATGGTGCGAGTTTTCAGCTTTTGTTTCACGTGTCTTGCCATCGATGCTCTTTCGGAAACAATAAAAAACTAACTTCCTTGCTAATGCATGTCAATTATTAGCAGATCAGAGCTAATAATTACATCACAACTGAAGACAAAGTTGTGAGAAGGTGTTAAATTAAAATTCATCTATGCTTTCATTGGCAGCAACGTCCCCCATCTCTGTCTAAATCAACAAGGCATGTTGGGAAAAAAGTAGTTGTCTGGAGCATGCAACATTCCGATCATTTTGTGCAGTTCCACTAAAATAGAGCTGAGCGTCCCTGTTCCAAAGATATAAAGTGTGATTACGATAATAGAGGACTGCTGATGAAACAATAAACACACAAATAGAAGCCGGTCACCTTTGCAGTCTCTCTTAAGACTAACTAGTTGGAGAAGATTAGGCTCGGAGTTGGATGAGGAGGATAGAGCAAAACCAATCTCCCTTTGTGCAGTCGCACTGAAATGTAGAGACGTTGCCCGTGTGACATTTTAGTACAACTGCACAAAACACTCTTAAGAAAAAAGTGATTTGTGTAGTTCACCAAAAGATCGCAGTAGCAACAACGTGAAATGGATAGCCCTGTTTGCAAAAAAGAGGTAGAAAGGAAACAATTACTGGCCAATAACAGTTGATGACACATGCGACGAGAAAAAAGAAGCATATTCCTTGTCCTAAGGGAAGATAACAACACGGTTGTGTTTGTCTAAAACGGTGTGAGGACGAGAATGCAATATGGAAAGTATGCCGGACGAGCTACGTTTTGGGCAAAGAACTATGGAAGATCCACATGCAGCAACGTGGGAAAACGAGCAGTGGAGCAAGGCCGGAGGGGATACCTGGAGGTCGTCGGGATGTAACTAGGTGAGCGGCGGCGGGTGGAATCTGCGAGCAGGTGGCGTAGGCCCTGCCACGCCGGAGCTTGGCCAGAGAGAACGACGTGTACCGCAGATCGGGACGTGCTGCCTCGGCGCCATCGAACGGAGAAACGATGCACTTCCTCCCTTTCCCCCGGCGGACGGGATGCGGCCGGAAAAATGACCAACGGTGAGAGAGAGAGAGAGGCCACCGCACTCCCTTTCCCCCGGCGGACGGGATGCAGCCGGATCAGTGACCAACGGTGAGAGAGAGAGAGAGAGGCCACTGCACTCCCTTTCCCCCGGCGGACGGGATGCGGCCGGATCAGTGACCAATAGTGAGAGAGAGGACACCGGAGCCTTGTGTGAGATACTCTGAAGAGCGGACTACCTTTTCTTCCATAAAAATTGTTTTATATTCTGTGTACGTGCCATTGAGCGCTATAACTTTATTTAAAAATAACGCGGCAACGTGTCAAGTCGAACTTTGTTTCATGCACGTGTGGTACACTCCCTCCCTAGGTAAACAACCGCTACAAGCGTTCAAATTAGCATGTGGGCTTCCATTTCATAAAGAAATGAGCTCCACCGTGTACCCGCGCGGGTGTGGCTGGGCACGAAGCGTGAGTACGTGCACGGTGCACCTACTCTCTTCTTGTATACGTACACCACCCACGTGGGGTTGTGTGAGAGAGATACAAACCTAGAGAGATATAGTGTGTGGGTTCTTGAGAGTATTTTTTTGTGGGGGGGTGGGGGTCAATCAAAAAAATTAACATATGCAATGTGTGTGAAATACAGTCCTGGATATAACATATATATATATATAGAGGGGGCGATCCACGAGAAGAGAGTGGAGGTATCATCAGCTTGAGGTGTCCATAGAATCGAAGAGAGGGATGATGTGTGTGTGTGTGCGCGCGATCGATAAAGAGTGCCATCGAATTTGTGTGTGCCCACGTCAAAGATATAGAGTGGTTGGCCTATTGGAACGTGAGATGGGACATGTGCAGTTTGTCTCTGTGGCATGGATCACTACCTGCAGCGCTCGACTATCGGTGTGTGGTGGGGGAAAAGGTAGGCCCAATTAACTATAGAGGTACAATGGCTGGTATATGTGTGGAGGAGGAGAGAGGCCTACCTCATGTATTAAGGAGATCGATCTGCCTCATGTATTTAGGAGATCGATCGGCATCCATGCATATGTGCAGGAGATGAATAAGGTTGGGAGAGAGACAGAGCTAGAGTGTTGGAGGGGGTGGTAGTGGAGTTGCTTCTAACAAATGGTGGGATAGGCTTGCTAGACAAAACGGAGGGCACGCCCGCAATATCAATAAGAGAGGAGATGGCTGCTTGTTGTCTGTGCACGTGCGTGTGAGAGATGGGTCAGGAGGCATGCACGAATGATGAGGGGGGACGATGTGGCTGTGGTAAGCAGACGTAACTACATAGGAAGATCAATCGCCCTTTGTAAAAGAAAGGAGAGATATAACTTGTGAGGTACGTCGATCGATGGGGGGGGTAGTTAAAGTCGATCTAGGTATATGTTGGGAGATCGATCGGTATACATGCATGTGTGTGTTAGAAGCAAATGAGGCATGAGGAGAAGGATAGAGAGAGGGATGCATGTAGGAGGTGGTACGAGAGGCATACTATATCGAGGGGTAGGATTGTGCGAGTACGAGAACGATGAAAAGAGTGGTGGGAGTGAGGCATGGACGGTAACAAGAGAAGAGGGGAAGCTTGTGTTTGTGCTAGGCACACATGGCTAGAGAGGCATATCGATCGATGTGTGCCGTAAAGAAGGAGCTGGGGGGCCTACACACACCATGGGTGAACGACCTAAAGTGAAAAGACGAATTTGCGCGATGGAGCTAGAGAATGCTGAGGGAGGGTGAGAGGGATGCGGGCGTGTGCATGCACAAGAGAAAGTTAGCGCTAGCTACAAAGATAAGAGGGTTGTGTGGGTGTAAAAGACGAATAGAGATCATATATACTTCATTATAAAAAGCGAATTCGGATATTTGAAGAATTTATCATAGTGTTTCAAACCGACAGATGTGTGAATATATATAACGGTGATACACATGGTGTGGTTATGAACATGGTATACTACATTTAATATATTTTATCTCTACTCTTATGAAAAAACGGAGTTGTTGATGATGGTGTGCCTGCCATCTTGCATTATAGGCCATCTGATTTATATCTGGCGGATAGCAAGGAAACTATGATGGTTGAAGTTGGCAACAATCATGATTGTAGATTCTTATTGAAATAGAGAAACGAATTCAAATTTAGTTCGAATTGCGGCGGTAGTATAGACATTTGGAATGCACTAAAATGTTGGTATGAGTAGGTTACATGCATTATACAGCAAGCGAAAAAATTTAATCGGACATAACATGGATTCATACTCCCTCCTTCCATCTATATAGGGCGTAATGAGATTTTTCAGACCGCCTTTGACTATTGACAAGATTAATAGTACATGACATGCACAATGTGAAAATTATATCATTGAAAGAACCTTTCACAGACGAATTTAACGGTGTGCTTTGTGTAAGTTGCATGTCATATATCATTGCTCTAATATTTGGTCAAAGTTAGCATTGAAAAATGCATTAGGCCCTATATAGATGGAAGGAGGGAGTAGCTTTGAATAGCATTTGTATAGTAAAACGGGGCAAGACTCTCTTTGTGTGGTGTGAATAGTTTAAATTTTTTCGTTTTCTTTTTGGTTGAGGGAAGTGCGAATTGATTTGGTACGTACAAGTACAATATTACTACACGTTTGGCTTGTCCCTAAAATTCAACCCGCGTCTTGTTATCTCCCGAAAATTCAGATATCGTGCTCCCAAAACAGGCGCCTTCACAACCCGCGCCTTGCTTTCCCGAAATTAGAATGCGCGTGAAAACTCCCTCCAGCTGCCAAATCCCGACACGTGAAATCCCCCTTCTAACCCTGAGCCGAAAGGGCCGCTAGTTCAAATCGGTGGGGGGTACTTTTGTAACACACCCTACATTTTGGACAAGCGCGTTCCTAAGTCATGCTTCACCCCCTCCCATCGCTCCCTTTTCGCCATTCGAAATCCCAGGCCGCCATAACCTCTCCGCTCCAGCTGCGAAACCCCACCCTCCTCCGTCCGCGATGTCACCGCTGCCAGCCGGAGCCTCTTCCCCGACGACGTCGTCCATCGCAACAGCTCGACGTCCCTCGTCCACCTCCCCGGATGAGGATCCGTCGTCCATCTCGCCATCCCGCCGGTTCAGCCGCCCCGTCCTCCACCTCCAAGGAGCTGCTCTGACGATCGCCTCGTCTATCACGGCTGCTCCATCCCCACAGCGCCGCCTTAACCTGCTCCACCGGAACCGCAGCATCCTCACCGACTCCTCAGACGAAGCTGAGGCCTACTCGGCGCCACCAAAGAGTTTGTACACTCATTGCACCGCACCTTCTCCTTAACTTGACCTCCCGGCGCCGACGGTGCTCCATCCCGCACCCCCATGGAGCGGCTACCTTGAAACCGGCGTCGTGGGCGACATCTCCATGGTGGCTCTCCCCCAGTGCGAGGCCCCTTCGGCAGCGGCGTCCATACCAGCCGGATCTGCTGCTGCTGCTCTGGCTCTCGCTCGATCGCTCGCTCACCCAGCTACTGCTGCTGCTCTCCCCCTCGCTCCTGCTGCTGCTCTGCTCCGATTAAGCCACACTTCAGTCGACTGAATCGACTTTTGGGTCAGTCGATTTTCAGGGGTTGGGGGGCTCGCCGGAGTTAAGGAAGAACCACCCACAGCGGGGACGGTGGCTCACCAGAGAGGTACCCAACTATCTATCTTAGGGTTCAGGGTGGGGGCGTGGGGCCTAGAGGGTTGGCCGGGGCGGCGGTGGCGAGTTGTTTCGGGGCGGCGAGGCGGCGCTGGGGCCGGCGGTTTGGCCGGTAGTGGCTGGCGGCTCAGGGGGGGTGCAGGTTGAAGATGAACTGCAGGCCCTCCCTAAACTACATGTCAAGTGCCTCTCTGCTACCATTGCGTTCAGTTTCGACAGTAGCATTCAGATTCCACGGTAAATCTCAGTTTCGACAGTTAAGTTCAGAGTCAACAGTTTTTACCTCATCTGTTGTAGTTAGGTGGTTTTTGGTGATGTTAGTTTTACATCCATTTTACATCATCTATTGGAGATGCTATTAGAATCCCACTTGACATTGACGATGTCTGTCTTGTGCTGCTTCAGCCTTGACGTCTTACGGCTCATCGGAGCTGCTCCAACGACAGAACGATCCATCACAACAGAGCAGTGCCCTGGACACCGTCTACATCGCCCTCAGATCCTCCTCCACACCTCCGACAGCCACCTCTGCCTCAACTGCTTTAGCGACCAACCCAATGATGCTGAGGTCGACAAGGCTACGGC
This sequence comes from Triticum dicoccoides, assembly GCF_002162155.2. Taxonomy (NCBI): domain Eukaryota; kingdom Viridiplantae; phylum Streptophyta; class Magnoliopsida; order Poales; family Poaceae; genus Triticum; species Triticum dicoccoides. The sequence continues at coordinate 100,116,947 of NC_041390.1, forward strand.
AAAGAGGTTGTACACTTGTTGCATCACTTATTACTATACATTCACGTCGATCCATTAGGGCTATTTTGGTTCAACAGAAAAACATCGATCCACTGGTTGTTACCATCACTCTAAATTTTTGCATGCTCTCCTTACATAATCTCACCATAGTTTTTTCGTATGCATGTCAGATATTGTACACAGTCATGCTGAACATGTAGAGAAAAAGTGTCAGGACCCCGACTCGATGTCACATCGATCTAGCCGGTAACACCTCATATCACTTTGCGGCCTCATGCACGGTATCCCCACGGGTGTCGCCTTACCTTTGCCCGGGACCGTTTGCGCCTTTTGGCTCACGTATATGATAGTGTCGCTAGCATCCATATGATAAGGAGCCCGGGCTGACATGACTAGTCGTAAACCCAAAGTGGAACAGACTTACAGGGACAGGCATCCATGACCCAGCTTCGAACGTGTCGGTCATCAGCAAGTGGGTCCGGGCTGTAGCACTGGGCTAGCAGGACTCCCGTAAACCGGGCTGTAGCGGGCTAACAGGACTCCGGTACTCAATGCGTGACATTTCCCCGAAGGGACAGACACATGAATGAAGAAGGACACATGCCGGCCAGCCTAAGTGTTCCAGAGCAGTAGCAAGCTACCATGGCTCAGCAGTAACACTAGGAGACATTTCCCGGTAAGAGAGGCTACTAAGGATAAACAACTAGGTAGTCAGATCCCACACATACCAAGCATTTCAATCATACACACAATATGCTCGATATGTGCAAATACAACGAAGCATCACAACATGACTCTATGACACAAGTACTTTATTTAAGGCTCAGAGAGCCATACATAACATACACAAAGGTACGGGTCACACGACCCAGCATTCAAGTCATACAGTCATACAAACCAGCAGCGGAAGTAACTTGTCTGAGTACAGACAACTAGTAAAATAAAAGAGGCTTGGAAAGCCTAGCTATACTACGTGGTCCTTCACAAGCTCAGGGTCACCACCTGGGCCTTTAGCCTACTCGTTGATGTCAACGTCTACATAGAACCCATCAGAAGGGGTTGCAGCGTCTTCTGTAAAAATGTAAATTATAGCAACATGAGTACAAAGGTACTCAACAAGACTTACATCAGATCCTACATACATGCATATTATCAAGAAGGGTTGGTGGAGTTATTGCAGCAAGCCAGCCTTGACTCGTGGCTAGACTATCCTACGATACTCCAACTTGAAATGGTTTTGCGCACACGAGTCCACTACTCACCACTTCAATACACTACCGAGGATCCACCTCCGTCTTCCTACGGAAGAGCCATCCTCGGCACTCTCACTTATCTTGAGGCTTTTAACAGTTTCCATTTACATTGTCTATGAACTGTATAGGCAACCAAGTAGTCCTTTACCGCGGACGCGGCTATTCGAATAGATTATGATAACCCTGCAGGGGTGTACTCCTTCATACACGCTCTCACCACTTACCGTCGTTTACACGACATGTACTCGGCAACCTTCAAGCGGAAGCCCAACGTGGGTGTCGGCCACGACCTACCTAATCACCTAAGCCTCCAGTCCAGGTTTATCGCCTATCCAGGTTCCATCCGCAGGGAGTCCGGCCGAGGTTTCCCATACGGCCCCGAACGATGTGAACAGGGTTCCCGAGATACCTAATGGGTATTCGGTACACCGTGCCACGTACCTACCGCATCACAGCCCACCCCTACGGTCAGCGCTGTCCACGGCCTCCAGTAGGCTACAAACACCAGAAACTACTTGCAACTCCTGGACGGAGAACTAGGGTGAATAAGAAGCCGAGAGGGTCCATTGGTTTCGAGCCCAATGCATGGTAGTAGCTGATTCTTCAATCACACATACATATCTCAGTGCTTAAGGTCGGCTTCAATGAAACAACCCACCATGTACTCCTACATGGCCTCTCATCGATACCTTTACCAAATCGTGTTCACCACACCACTCTCATTACCGACATAAACATTTCACTCTAGCCCATCACCCAGATGAACCAGACCTGACACGACTCTAAGCATAGCAGGCATAGCAAGGTAGGAACAACACATACATATGGCTCAAACAACTCCTACACATGCTAGTGGGTTTCATCTAGTTACTGTGGCAATGACAAGTCATGCAGAGGAAATGGGTTCAACTACCGTAGCACACAGCAGTTTGAAACGCGTTGTCTTAATGCAGTAAAAGAGAGCAGGAGCGAGAACATGGGATTGTATCGATATGATCAAATGGTTGGTTGCTTGCCTAACGGGTCGGTGCACTGGTATTGCTCTTCGTCGGGGTTATCACGGTACTCCTCGGGGGCAGAACCTGCCGCAGAGAGCACCGATACACAAACATTACCAAACAGTATGCAACAATATGATGCATGCATGAGACATGGCAAAATGAGTGTATTGGGCTAATGCAACTAAGAACAGATGGGTTTGAACTAATTTGAACCATTGATTCAAAGTTCAAACTCATAAGTTGCCATTTAAGGTGTTTTATCTTGTTCTGTGATAAACAGCAGGTTAGCTTGTTTAAACATGCATGAAACCAGTACAGATGGAAAGATTGGATTTTTCTGATCATTTTTCATATATAATTTGTCCAATTTGGAGTTACAGAATAAAAGTTATGAATTTTTGAAGTTTAAATAATATTCTGGAATTTCCTGTGTAAAAATAATTCCAGTAATTAAATTACTGCGTCAGCACTACGTCATGATGACGTCAGTGGTCAACGGGCTGGTCCAGGTCAAACTGACCAGTGGGTCCCGCATGTCAGTATTCAATTAGTTTAACTAAATTAGATTTAAACTAACTGGATTAATTAACAGAGGGGGCCCCACATGTCATAGACCCAGGGGGTCAACCGGGGCCCACCCGTGGTCAAAGTCAGAGTCAAACACGCCGGCGTCTAGCCGCCGGCGAGCCCGACGCGGCGGCGAAAGTGCTTTTTGCCATTCCGGCAGCCAAATGGACGGCGGAAGGCATCTACGTGTTGCTGAGGTTGAGCCGCGACTATTGGTGGTGGTGGTTGGGCTCGGGGTGGCCGGAGTTGGCGCCGGCGGCGACTTTGGCGGCCGCCGGAGTTCGGTTGAAGACGAACTCGTGGCTAGAGTGTGCGGTGAGGTGCGGGGAGTGCATGGTTAGCCCCAACGCGGCGTGGTGAGTGCGATGGACAAGGCGAGGTGGCCGGAGGATGGCCGGGAGCACGTCGGCGAAGAGGTCCGCGACGGCGCGTGCGGGTGAGCTTAGTGTGCTCGCTGTGGTGCACGAGAGAGAGAAAGAGAGGAAGGGGAAGTTAGCCCAGCTCACTGCGGTCTTGATGGAAAGGACGGCGTGGTCGGGGACGAGCTGCTGCGGCGGCGACGGCGAAGGGGATCTCCGACGATGGCGGTTCGGGCGAGGTTGGTGCGGCAGCTTCGGGGCACGCGAGCGCTCGGGGCTCGGCTAGCTCGAAGAAGTAGAGGACGGCGGAGCTTCTGGACACGGTGGCGCGGCGTGGAGACGACAGGGAGCACGGCTACGGCGGCGGTGCGGCGATGGTGGCGTCGGCCATGGCGTGGGAGCGCGAGGGAGAGGAACTGGGGGCGAATGGAGGTGTCCAGGGGGGTCGGGGCGCGACGTGGAGCTCGTCCAGGCCATCAGGGCGGCGAGAGGGGGAAGCAGGGCGACGTGCAGCTGCGTGGCGAGCTGCGGTGCCGCCGCCGAGCACCTTGGCTGCCTGCCTGGCAAGCCAAGCAGCTCGCTGGAGCGGTGGCCGGGCTGGGCCGGCCAGGTGGGCTGGCTGGTGGGCCTGTGGTGGCGCCAGGTAAGTTTTCCCTTTTTCTTTCTGTTTCTGTTTTTTTAATACTTCTGCAACTTTGTTGAATTAAATAAAATACTTAGGCAACTCCTAAAATCACCAAATTACTCCTGGTCCATAGTTGGATTATTTCCAACATGAAACATTTTAGTTTGGAGATATTTGAGCATTTAAATATTTTATATAATTTTAAATGCCCAAATTCAAATATTTATGATTTAATTCAAAAACCCTAAGATGGCCTAGGAAAATGTGCACCACTTTTGGCAGAGGTTCTGAACCAAGACAAAAATGATGGGCATTTTAGAAGGGCATTTCAGGTTCATTGAAAAGTTTTTTTAGTAAACCCTAGTTGGTTTCAGAGGGGACTGGGAGTTCTGTCATCCCCATTTCAAGTTTCTGATGAAAAAGTAGACATGATGCAACACTCTAATGCATGGCTAACTAGGATGTGACAACTCACCCCCACTCAAAAGAATCTCGTCCCGAGATTTGGGTTCCTCCGGGAAGAAGGCGGGATACTCGAGTCGAAGACGATCCTCCCGTTCCCAAGTTGCTTCATCCTCAGAATGGTGCGACCATTGAACTTTGAGAAACTTGATATTATGACGTCGGGTGGTACGTTCGGCCTGATCGAGGATACGAATGGGGTACTCTCGATATGTAAGATTATCTTGGAGATCAAGCGTTTCGTGGTCCACTCCACGGATAGGATCCGAGAAGCAACGCCTGAGTTGAGAAACGTGGAAGACATCGTGGACTCTGGAGAGGTGCGGAGGTAGTTCCAATTGGTAGGCAACTTCCCCTCGTTTGGCGAGAATGCGAAACGGTCCAATGTAACGAGGAGCCAATTTGCCTTTGATACCGAAACGATGGGTTCCCTTCAGAGGGGTGACCCGAAGATAAGCCTTCTCATCAACCTCGAAAGTCATAGCCTTATGTTTTCGGTCATATTGACTCTTTTGACGAGATTGAGCTGTTTTCAACTTTTCACGAGCGATACGAACTTGTTCTTCTGCTTCCTGAATCATATCCGGGCCAAAGAATTGTCTTTCCCCGGTCTCTGACCAGTTAAGGGGTGTTCGACACCGTCGTCCATAGAGAACTTCAAAAGGGGCTTTACCCAAGCTAGATTGATAGCTGTTGTTGTAAGCGAATTCGGCAAATGGAAGGCACTTCTCCCAGTCCATTCCGAATGAGATAACAGAGGCTCGAAGCATGTCTTCTAGAATTTGGTTGACGCGTTCCACTTGACCACTCGACTGAGGGTGGAAGGCGGTGCTCAAGGAGAGACGGGTTCCCATAGCATTTTGGAAACTTTCCCAAAATCGAGAGGTGAAAAGACTTCCTCGATCCGAGTTAATTTCCAAAGGAACACCATGGAGGGACACTATTCGGGAGATGTATAAGTCTGCCAGCTGGCTAGCGGTTATACTCTCACGAACAGGTAAGAAATGGGCTACTTTGGAAAGACGATCGACCACGACGAAAATAGCATTATTCCCTCTCTTGGTCCTGGGAAAACCGGTAATGAAATCCATACCAATTTTATCCCATTTCCATTCAGGAATAGCTAAGGGTTGAAGGGTGCCAGCAGGCCGTTGATGCTCTACTTTTACACGACGACAGACGTCGCAATTTGCAATAAACCGAGCAATTTCTCTCTTCATCCTAGTCCACCAGAACCTCTGGCGTAGGTCCTGATACATCTTAGTACTACCGGGATGAATGGTGAGAGGAGATTCATGAGCTTCCTTAAGGATCAAACGCCTCAGGTTTCGCACTTTGGGAACCACTAGTCGATTCCCGAAGTATACGACCCCTTGATCATTAATGGAGAAGCAATTCGCAATTCCTTTCTGAATGTTTCTCTTGATGCGGGAGATTCCCGGATCTGCCTTCTGTGCTTTGATAATCTGATCCGTAAGGGTAGGTTTTGCCACAAAGGTGGAAAGAAAACCTTGAGGAACAATGTGAAGGTTAAGCTTCCGAAATTCCTCATGGAGAAGCGGTTGACTTTGTTGTAACATCAGATTGTTACAATAAGATTTACGACTTAGCGCATCAGCCATGACGTTGGCTTTCCCTGGGGTGTAGGTTATTCCTAGGTCGAAGTCTGTGATCAATTCAACCCAACGTCTTTGCCTGAGATTCAGATCTGGTTGGGTGAAAATGTACTTCAGACTTTGGTGATCAGTGAATATTTCGCAACGATTACCGAGGAGGTAATGTCGCCAGGTCTTAAGTGCATAGACTACGGCTGCAATCTCTAGATCATGAGTAGGATAATTCTCCTCATGTGGGTGCAACTGTCGTGAGGCGTAGGCAATTACATGTCGATCTTGCATAAGGATGCAACCTAGTCCTTGTTGCGAGGCGTCGCAGTAGATAACAAAGTCCTTGGAGAAGTCTGGCGGTACCAGTATGGGAGCAGAGGTCAGGCGTCTTTTCAGTTCCTGAAAGCTGTGCTCACATTGTGGAGTCCATTCGAACTTCTTATCTTTCTTGAGGAGTTCGGTTAGAGGTTTGGCAACTTTGGAGAAGTTTTCGACGAAGCGACGGCAATAGCTCGCTAAGCCCAGAAAACTCCGAACTTGCTTGACCGATTCAGGTGGATTCCAATTAAGGACGGCTTGTACTCGCTCAGGGTTAACAGCAATACCTTTACCAGATATTACATGACCCAGATAGGTCACTTCTGACAACCAGAATTCACATTTAGAAAATTTGGCATAAAGGCGATGCTCTCGAAGTTTCTTCAACACTAGCCTTAAATGTTCGGCATGTTCTTCCTCGTTCTTGGAGTAGATGAGTATATCATCGAGATAAACTACGACGAATTTATCCAAATACTCCATGAAGATTGAGTTCATTAACCGAGAAAAGGTGGCTGGAGCGTTGGTTAAACCGAAGGACATGACAGTGTACTCGTATTGGCCATAACGAGTAACAAAGGCCGTTTTAGGAATGTCCCCATTTCTGATTTTGATTTGATGGTAGCCCAACCTCAAATCCATCTTGGAGAAGACTGAGGATCCAGCGAGCTGATCATACAGGTCGTTGATCCTGGGAAGCGGATATTTGTTCTTGATTGTGACCAAATTGACAGGTCGGTAATCTACAACCATCCGGTCCGTACCATCCTTCTTCTTGACGAATAGGACGGGGCAAGCCCACGGAGATGAACTAGGGCGGATGAAACCCTTTTTCAAGGACTCATCGAGTTGTTTCTTAAGCTTGGCTAGTTCTAGTGGTGCCATCTTATAAGGTCTTCTAGCAATCGGAACGGTTCCTGGAATGAGGTCTATTACGAACTCAACATCCCTGTCAGGTGGAACACCTGGCAATTCCTCTGGGAAGACATCCGGGAAGTCACGGACTACCGGAACGTCCTCAAGGTCTGGCAAAGGGCTGGCGTTAAGAGAATATAATTGTCGCTTGGCTATTCGGGTCAAGACATTGACTATCTTCCCCGAAGGATGGGTGAGTTGAACAGTCCTAGAGAAGCAATCAATTTTGGCTTGATGAGCTGACATCCAGTCCATACCCAAAATGATATTAATATCTGAAGATTTAAGGGCTATCAAAGACGCGAGGAAAACAAGTCTGTCGACTTGGATTTCATTTCCATGGCTTACTCTAGAAGTTTGCCATTTGGATCCCGGAGTTTGAATTACCATAGAGGTTGGCATATCACCGAATGCGACGTTATGCAGGCGAGCATAGTTTTCAGATATAAAAGAATGAGAGGCTCCTGTATCGAAAAGAACAGATGCCGGGTGGCAATTAACAAGAAGCGTACCGAGAACGACGTTGGGATCCTCTTGAGCTTCTTCGGCAGAGATACAGTTGACATGGCCACGTGAAGCGGTGACCGGCTTGGCGTGGAATATTTTTCCTGTCGGCTTGCCACGGCCAACAGCTTTAGCAGACTGGTTGGGGTTGGTCTGGGGACACTCACGCATATAGTGGCCAGATTCCCCACACTTGAAACAAGTCACGGAACTGGTACGTGGAGGAGCATTGTTAGTTGGACCCCCATAGGGCTTGGCCGGTGCAGACTGTTGAACAGGGCGAGGCGCCTGGAAGGATGGCCTCGGTGTGAACCTGGGTGGCAGGGCGGTGTTGGGTACCCACACGCGGCGCTTCTGAGGACCAGCACCGGATGAGGAACCCATGTCACGGCCATGCTTGCGTGTTGCGTCATAGTCAGTCTGACCAGTTTCAGCACTGATGGCTTTGTTGACAAGTTTCTGAAAAGATGTGCACTCATGCAGACGGAGGTCACGGCGAAGCTCAGGACTAAGGCCCTTACGGAACCTTGCTTGCTTCTTGGCGTGAGTAGAAACTTCCTCGGTTGCATATCGTGCGAGATTACCGAACTCCCTGCTGTAAACATCCACAGAAAGTCGGCCTTGGGTGAAACTGCAAAATTCTTCACGTTTACGGTCCATGAGACCCTCCGGAATGTGATGTTCACGGAAAGCCTCGCTGAATTCAGCCCAAGTAGTGACATGGCCTGCCGGGCGCATAGCTCCATAATTCTCCCACCATAGACTGGCGGGGCCTTCAAGATGATATGCAGCAAAGGTGACTTTGTCAGCCTCCGCTACCAGCGCGGAACGCAGTTTATGAGAGATACTGCGAAGCCAGTCATCAGCGTCGAGAGGCTCGACGGAGTGGTGGAACGTGGGTGGATGTAATTTGATAAAATCACCGAGTGACACCACGTTAGTCCTCTGATGGTGTGCCGTGTTCTGTTCAATACACTCCAACAAACGGTTGGTCTCCCGCTTGTTTCTCTCAGCTTCCATCATAACCTCGGCTAGTGAAGGAGGATGAGGCAGATTTTCATTCCTGCCTTCACTGCCTTCGGCCTGCTCTTGAGAAGCAGGGTTAGCGCGCGTGTTGACCATCCTAGGTAAACAAGACAATGATTTAGTCAGGATGATAAAATTCCGACATAGGATAAAAATGTAAGGAATAACTCGAAATGCAAGATGATCATCCGTATGACATGGTAGATACAGAAACTGCTTCTTTATTCCATCGTCATACACACCATACAGGGTTTAGTACAAGACCAAACAAAGTCCTATTACGGTGAAAAGAGGATTACATCTCATCGGAGGCATTCCAAGCTCCTATACATTATTTTCTACACCTCCGGAAAGAGTACAAACTAGGTCATATCCCACGAGTCACGCGGGACGATAGACGACACAGCTAGTGCGAACTAGTGATACTACCACTAACTCAGACCGATCCGTAGTAGTCCTCGTAGAAGTCACCTCCATAGCCTGGAAGCTCAACATGATCATCCGGAAACAGACGATCTCGTGGAGCTTGTGGACCATAGGGGCTAGGATGAGGTCTTGGACCAACAGACGGTGGCCTGCGGGGACCGCGAGGTGGGGTGATGCCTCCTACATCACGCCAAACCATCACGTCTGGCAGAGCAGATCTCACAGGATAGAGATCGCGCATATCCGAACATCCAGCTTGCACCGCCGGTGCGAACCGAGTCAATGTGGCCCAGTGGTCAGCACGGGTATTGAAGAGCTCTAACCTCAAGGCCCGATTTTCACGGTCCTTATCCTCGAGCATCTCAGCAGTGGTGCGAGTCCGTGAATCCTCCTGGGTGGGGTCAGCATAAATAGCCTGGAGATACCCTTGTGCTCCCGGAAGTGATCCTGGCATATACCGGAAATCAGAGTCCCGAAATATACCAGATCTGACTCGCATAATGGTCATCATAGAGTAGGCGGCGTCCTGCACAGCCATCTCAATAGTAACCCCGAGTCCATAGGAGCAGTGAAGAGGCTTGGTGGATCCAGGATAAGATGGAAATATCCTGACAGTGCAGAGATACTGGCTTTGATTAAAGTCTCGGAATTGCTCTTCGACCGTGTACTCAGGATACCAGCGGTATCCAGCCTCAGTCATTACCCTGACCAACTTGGCAGTATGGCCGAGTACATCTAGGCATCGAGTCAGGCGAACCACTTGATTGAGGTCGCGAGTGGCCATCTGAAAGCACAATCATAATGCAAAGGCATTAGAATTTCTAGCGAAATTTCGGCAGCATAACAGCTGTAAATGCTCAAGAAGGATTTTGAGACATTTGACAAAGGATTTCATACACACTCAACATCATCATATCAAAGTTCTGAATCCATTCTAACAACATAATGTGGTAGTAGAACTGAACTAGGCTTGTATCCATCAAACTTATAAGGTACTACTGATTAGTAACACGTGATCCTGATAGAGAGAATAGATCCTAATTCCTTATCCCCCGGTAGAAGAATGGACTGACTCAGATCAGAATGTCATAAGATAAAGGAGTAAAAAGAGCCTTACGTTCCATCCCACAAACAATTCCCCTACATATAACTAAAGAATTTCTAGACTCAACATCGACCAGTTTGGCTTGGAGAACCTACAGGCAGTCCGGCTCTGATGCCAACGCTGTCAGGACCCCGACTCGATGTCACATCGATCTAGCCGGTAACACCTCATATCACTTTGCGGCCTCACGCACGGTATCCTCACGGGTGTCGCCTTACCTTTGCCCGGGACCGTTTGCGCCTTTTGGCTCACGTATATGATAGTGTCGCTAGCATCCATATGATAAAGAGCCCGGGCTGACATGACTAGTCGTAAACCCAAAGTGGCACAGACTTACAGGGACAGACATCCATGACCCAGCTTCGAACGTGTCGGTCATCAGCAAGTGGGTCCGGGCTGTAGCACTGGGCTAGCAGGACTCCGGTAAACCGGGCTGTAGCGGGCTAACAGGACTCCGGTACTCAAAGCGTGACATTTCCCCGAAGGGACAGACACAGGAACGAAGAAGGACACATGCCGGCCAGCCTAAGTGTTCCAGAGCAGTAGCAAGCTACCATGGCTCAGCGGTAACACTAGGAGACATTTCCCGGTAAGAGAGGCTACTAAGGATAAACAACTAGGTAGTCAGATCCCACACATACCAAGCATTTCAATCATACACACAATATGCTCGATATGTGCAAATACAACGAAGCATCACAACATGACTCTATGACACAAGTACTTTATTTAAGGCTCAGAGAGCCATACATAACATACACAAAGGTACGGGTCACACGACCCAGCATTCAAGTCATACAGTCATACAAACCAGCAGCGGAAGTAACTTGTCTGAGTACAGACAACTAGTAAAATAAAAGAGGCTTGGAAAGCCTAGCTATACTACGTGGTCCTTCACAAGCTCAGGGTCACCACCTGGGCCTTTAGCCTACTCGTTGATGTCAACGTCTACATAGAACCCATCAGAAGGGGTTGCAGCGTCTTCTGTAAAAATGTAAATTATAGCAACATGAGTACAAAGGTACTCAGCAAGACTTACATCAGATCCTACATACATGCATATTATCAAGAAGGGTTGGTGGAGTTATTGCAGCAAGCCAGCCTTGACTCGTGGCTAGACTATCCTACGATACTCCAACTTGAAATGGTTTTGCGCACACGAGTCCACTACTCACCACTTCAATACACTACCGAGGATCCACCTCCGTCTTCCTACGGAAGAGCCATCCTCGGCACTCTCACTTATCTTGAGGCTTTTAACAGTTTCCATTTACATTGTCTATGAACTGTATAGGCAACCAAGTAGTCCTTTACCGCGGACGCGGCTATTCTAATAGATTATGATAACCCTGCAGGGGTGTACTCCTTCATACACGCTCTCACCACTTACCGTCGTTTACACGACATGTACTCGGCAACCTTCAAGCGGAAGCCCAACGTGGGTGTCGGCCACGACCTACCTAATCACCTAAGCCTCCAGTCCAGGTTTATCGCCTATCCAGGTTCCATCCGCAGGGAGTCCGGCCGAGGTTTCCCATACGGCCCCGAACGATGTGAACAGGGTTCCCGAGATACCTAATGGGTATTCGGTACACCGTGCCACGTACCTACCGCATCACAGCCCACCCCTACGGTCAGCGCTGTCCACGGCCTCCAGTAGGCTACAAACACCAGAAACTACTTGCAACTCCTGGACGGAGAACTAGGGTGAATAAGAAGCCGAGAGGGTCCATTGGTTTCGGGCCCAATGCATGGTAGTAGCTGATTCTTAAATCACACATACAGATCTCAGTGCTTAAGGTCGGCTTCAATGAAACAACCCACCATGTACTCCTACATGGCCTCTCATCGATACCTTTACCAAATCGTGTTCACCACACCACTCTCATTACCGACATAAACATTTCACTCTAGCCCATCACCCAGATGAACCAGACCTGACACGACTCTAAGCATAGCAGGCATAGCAAGGTAGGAACAACACATACATATGGCTCAAACAACTCCTACACATGCTAGTGGGTTTCATCTAGTTACTGTGGGAATGACAGGTCATGCAGAGGAAATGGGTTCAACTACCGTAGCACACAGCAGTTTGAAACGCGTTGTCTTAATGCAGTAAAAGAGAGCAGGAGCGAGAACATGGGATTGTATCGATATGATCAAATGGTTGGTTGCTTGCCTGACGGGTCGGTGCACTGGTATTGCTCTTCGTCGGGGTTATCACGGTACTCCTCGGGGGCAGAACCTGCCGCAGAGAGCACCGATACACAAACATTACCAAACAGTATGCAACAATATGATGCATGCATGAGACATGGCAAAATGAGTGTATTGGGCTAATGCAACTAAGAACAGATGGGTTTGAACTAATTTGAACCATTGATTCAAAGTTCAAACTCATAAGTTGCCATTTAAGGTGTTTTATCTTGTTCTGTGATAAACAGCAGGTTAGCTTGTTTAAACATGCATGAAACCAGTACAGATGGAAAGATTGGATTTTTCTGATCATTTTTCATATATAATTTGTCCAATTTGGAGTTACAGAATAAAAGTTATGAATTTTTGAAGTTTAAATAATATTCTGGAATTTCCTGTGTAAAAATAATTCCAGTAATTAAATTACTGCGTCAGCACTACGTCATGATGACGTCAGTGGTCAACGGGCTGGTCCAGGTCAAACTGACCAGTGGGTCCCGCATGTCAGTATTCAATTAGTTTAACTAAATTAGATTTAAACTAACTGGATTAATTAACAGAGGGGGCCCCACATGTCATAGACCCAGGGGGTCAACCGGGGCCCACCCGTGGTCAAAGTCAGAGTCAAACACGCCGGCGTCTAGCCGCCGGCGAGCCCGACGCGGAGGCGAAAGTGCTTTTTGCCATTCCGGCAACCAAATGGACGGCGGAAGGCATCTACGTGTTGCTGAGGTTGAGCCGCGACTATTGGTGGTGGTGGTTGGGCTCGGGGTGGCCGGAGTTGGCGCCGGCGGCGACTTTAGCGGCCGCCGGAGTTCGGTTGAAGACGAACTCGTGGCTAGAGTGTGCGGTGAGGTGCGGGGAGTGCATGGTTAGCCCCAACGCGGTGTGGTGAGTGCGATGGACAAGGCGAGGTGGCCGGAGGATGGCCGGGAGCACGTCGGCGAAGAGGTCCGCGACGGCGCGTGCGGGTGAGCTTAGTGTGCTCGATGTGGTGCACGAGAGAGAGAAAGAGAGGAAGGGGAAGTTAGCCCAGCTCACTGCGGTCTTGATGGAAAGGACGGCGTGGTCGGGGACGAGCTGCTGCGGCGGCGACGGCGAAGGGGATCTCCGACGATGGCGGTTCGGGCGAGGTTGGTGCGGCAGCTTCGGGGCACGCGAGCGCTCGGGGCTCGGCTAGCTCGAAGAAGTAGAGGACGGCGGAGCTTCTGGACACGGTGGCGCGGCGTGGAGACGACGGGGAGCACGGCTACGGCGGCGGTGCGGCGACGGTGGCGTCGGCCATGGCGTGGGAGCGCGAGGGAGAGGAACTGGGGGCGAATGGAGGTGTCCAGGGGGGTCGGGGCGCGACGTGGAGCTCGTCCAGGCCATCAGGGCGGCGAGAGGGGGAAGCAGGGCGACGTGCAGCTGCGTGGCGAGCTACGGTGCCGCCGCCGAGCACCTTGGCTGCCTGCCTGGCAAGCCAAGCAGCTCGCTGGAGCGGTGGCCGGGCTGGGCCGGCCAGGTGGGCTGGCTGGTGGGCCTGTGGTGGCGCCAGGTAAGTTTTCCCTTTTTCTTTCTGTTTCTGTTTTTTTAATACTTCTGCAACTTTGTTGAATTAAATAAAATACTTAGGCAACTCCTAAAATCACCAAATTACTCCTGGTCCATAGTTGGATTATTTCCAACATGAAACATTTTAGTTTGGAGATATTTGAGCATTTAAATATTTTATATAATTTTAAATGCCCAAATTCAAATATTTATGATTTAATTCAAAAACCCTAAGATGGCCTAGGAAAATGTGCACCACTTTTGGCAGAGGTTCTGAACCAAGACAAAAATGATGGGCATTTTAGAAGGGCATTTCAGGTTCATTGAAAAGTTTTTTTTAGTAAACCCTAGTTGGTTTCAGTGGGGACTGGGGGTTCTGTCATCCCCATTTCAAGTTTCTGATGAAAAATTAGACATGATGCAACACTCTAATGCATGGCTAACTAGGATGTGACAAAAAGAGAAGAGTTTTCCGAGGCAATACAATGTCATGCAGACATCGCTCCATGGTGGGTTCAATGGCAAACCCTCCCCACCCCTCTCCAGATTGTAATCTAGAGGAAGATATCTATTCTGAGGCGGATTCGGACGCCGCTGACCACTCCTATTTACCCCCCAGGGTGTTTGCTCTACCTTGGCATGATGATGTTAGTCATATCATGCATATGTTTCCTTGAAGTGCCTACTTTTGACATCATATATGTCATCTGCTTAGTTTAGGCATGTTCTGTAATGCCACCTATTTAGTTTCTATATCATATATGGGAATTATGCAGTCTCATGTCTTTTAGCCAGCCATAATATATGTGATATGTGCAATGCCATCCTGTTTAACCAGGCATCATATATTTGAATGATATCTTGCTCATCCTTTTCTTCATTACATTTCCATTTGTCGACAATGCTTGTACATTAAACTACTCTTCCTGTGAATCAGCCATTTGGGTGGGAGATGAAAAAATCTGGAGTGAAAACAAGGCCTTCAGAGCAGACAGTGCTACCTGTCGAAGAAGATCTCTTGTTGGGTCCCAATAGCTCCCCAGAGATGGATTCAGAGATAGATGACCAGTCCTATTCCCCCACTGAGCTGTATGCTCTAACTTGGAATGGGTATACTGCTCATATCATGCATACGGTGTCTTGCATTGCATTGTTTAGACATCATATACACAATATTCAACACCATGTTCTTAGTTCAGACATCATATCGAATGCCCTCTGTTTAGCATATAAATCACATATGTGAATTAAATGATGCGATCCTGATTACTTAGATAACATGTAGGTGAATTATGTCATGCGCAGACTAAGGCATAGCCTAGTGGTGGGAAGGGGCTGATGCCTTCCCACCCACCCAGCTTCAAGGCATGGTACTTGCAATTTGGGTTTGTTGCACCAATTATACTGTATGGGGTTCCCTTACAGTCTTTCTGCCAAAAAAATTATGTCATGCGATCCTGTTTAGTTATTCATCATATCTTTGAATTATGTTATGCTATGCTATCCAGTTTAGATAGACATCATATATGTGAAATTATGTCATTCTATCCATTTTAGTTAAACAATATACATGTCAACTGTTTCATGCCCTCTTTTTTCCACACTATCTATTGCATCTGTCTCTCATACAATGTCTGTACATTCAACTATGTTTCCTGTTTATTAGCCATTTGAATTGGAGCGGGTGATGCCAGTATCTAGCGGACTAAAAGCACGGTCTTCAAATAAAATAGTGCTACCTCTTGGTGGAGATAGCACCCTGGTTGTACATGCACAAGAACCAGCCCTACCACACATAACCCGAACTCTCACAGATTGTACCCCTACTACGATGGATAGAGAACCAGCTTCACCCAATCTAACCCCAACCCCAGCTGATAGTAACCCAGTTCCTGTTGACACAGCACCATCTCCATCACAGAGCTGTCAAACAAGAGCAGTTAGTAAGGCAGCTCCAGTGCCCAAAGGGCCAGTACTATCACGGCGAACCCCAACTCCACCAGTTAGTACGCCTATTCCTGTGGAGGAAGCACAACTAGCTAGTCATAGTTTAGCATCTATCGCATTTGATGTTGTTAAATAGTATGTGCGTATCTTCCCATCTTGGAAATATTATACTGAAGATGAAGGAAAATGCCAGTTGCAGGTGTTTGTCTAGGAGTTATGTGTAAGTAATGTTATTCATGACAATTACTTTGTTTCGTCCCATACATCCTACCTCCATGATGGTTATAACACAACAAATTTTCCCATTTTTCTCTATAGAGAAGGATCGATTTGGAAACTCAGGATGAGGTAACCTGTGCTAATACCTCTTCTATCTTCGAGAATGCTTGGTGGCAGTATCAGAATTACCTGAAGAAAACGTACTTCACTAGCAAAGAAACTCATCAAATTCCCTTACGTTCTCCTGAGACACATTTACTGGACGATGACTGGGAACGCCTTGTTCTGTACTGGTCCCGAACCAAGAATGTGGTAAGGTCTATGAGCTCATTTTCTATTTTTAAGTATTATATTCTTCCGTCTTACTATACTCTGTTCATGTAGAACAAGTGCCTAAACCTGAAGAACAAATGTTCTAATTTAAGATTCCATTGCTACCATAGGACATATATATATGTTTGTTTGATGCTTTTATTATGTACTAGTACTTGGCAATAGAAGACTTGGTAGTTTAATCTTGTCCACCTTACTAATGAACTGGTTCACCGAAATGCGTTTCATATACTAGTACATGCTAAACTTGTTATGTGTCTGCTTGTTTCTTCTTTTAGAATGCTGAGAGAATATTTGGGAAGAGTTCCTTATTAAGCAACGGTAAAAGAAGTAATGCAGATAAGGTTCAGGATAGTGACACATCCTGTCTTGGTTTAGTGTTGGAGTTACTGGCCACTACCGCTTGCACAAGCTATTCAAACTCACTGTCTGAATCAGTTCGGTTTCTTGAGTCTCAACTACAAGCTGAAAGACATTGATCAGGTGTGCTGCGACAAAAAGCGGAAGGACTACGGAAGTCCCTGGAGCATTCAGATGCATACTTTCTGGTGCAACAGCAAGCGTGGGAGGAATTTAGCGCCAAACAGGACAAAGCTAATCAGCTTGCTAAGCTTATTGCCAGCATGGTTGATACCCAGGATAACGTTTCTTAAGCTCTTCTAAAGTTGTTTCAGTTATGCTCTTGTTTAGCTGTCGCGTTTATTTGCACTGGTGGCCAATTTTGACAGCCAGTGTATACGATATGCTGCTTTGTTCCCTATATTTTCACTGGTGGCGAACTTTGATGCCCACTGGATGTAATATGTGTAATAGCCATGATAGCCTAGCGTTAGTTGCTTGCTTATTTATTTCCTTGTTGTCTTGTTTTTTTTTTGCTTGTAGTCATTGCAGTTCTTTTTCCGCAGTTAACTAGTGGCTGCAATAACCTATTTTTTAAAACTAGGACACAATAACCATTGGCTAATATTTACTGTAGTGACACTGGGCCTCCTATGGGCCGTAGAAATAGTGGGCCTTCTACGGGCCGTAGAAACAGTAGACCTTCTAGGAGCCGTAGAAACAATGGGCCTTATACGGGCCGTATGATCGATTGGACAAACATGGGCCAATAGCAGGCCGCATTATGGCCGTAAATGGGCTAGAGTTGGAATCGTCCGTTCATGGGCTGACCGTAACGGGCCATCGTTAATAGGCCGTATTTGATGACGCTATGAAAACGGCCCAACGTATTAACGGACCACAAACGGGCCGACTGTTACCACGGGCTGAATTTGGCCCACAAGCAGAAAATGATAGTAACGAGCCGTAAGTAAACGAATGCTGGAAATGAGCCCAAGAATAAATGGGCTCTGAGAAGGCCGAAAGATAACATGGGCTGGAAACGTCCCAACAGAATAACGGGCTGTTAATGGGTATAAACTGATACACTGTTCATTACGGGCCAGTTTCACCACGGGCCGTTAATGGGTGTAAAGTGATACACTTTTCATTACGGGCCAGTTTCACCACGGGGCCGTTAATAGGCCAAGAGTTACATAGGGCCTCATATGGGCCGAAAGACGTCATGGGCCATACATGGGCCAGAAGTGAAAACGGGATGGAATCATATTGGATGGCCCAGATGACGCTACTGGGCCTAATTCGGATAGGGCATAATGGGCCTTGGGTTAGCGGGCTATAAATGGGCTATATGCGAACAGGCCATTAACAGGCTTTCCATGGGCCGGCCCGCCACCTTTTGACCAAGTCAAACGGGCCGGCCTTTTCACAAGAATGGGCCTCTGTTGGGCCGTGCCACGTGTCGATGTATCATAGGCGCCTTTCGTCCAATGAGTGGTTGACATCTGTCCCAACGATGAGCCAGCACGTATTTCCTCCAGCCAATGATGATTTTACATGTGGAAAATCCCCATTGGTCGGGGCTGTTAACGGGTTATCGGATCCAAAATCCGACCCGATAGCTTAATGGCGTTCTGTTATGGTGGATGGCACGTGTCGGTCACCCTTGACGAAAGCACTTCTGTGACGCGCGATTTATCGTCATGGAAGTGGACACTTCCGTGATGATAATTTTGGTAATGTCATGGAACACTTCTACGACAGCACAGGTATGACTATCTTGATTCTGTCATAAATTTGTCATGGATGTACATGCATGACAAAATAGCGACCTACTGTGACAAACACGTATCATCACGGAAGTGTATTTTTTTGTAGTGTTCCCATCAATACGGATGCGGGTAACCCAACCGCGCCATCAATTATGACTCTTGCGGGATAAGCAAGTTTTACCAGGCTGGTGGGGGCACATAGTTTCGTCCGCCCTTATAAAGGGATAAGGTTTCACCCTTTTCTACCCATGCCTTCTTCCTCCTTGCTCATCCATTCTCGCGCACTCAAGCTCTAGCGCCCAAGTCCACATCCTTCTCCTCAACTCTCTGCAAACAAGTCCGGAGCAGGAGGCAAGTGTATGGTCTCCTCTGTCACAGAGGGACACATCAAAAAACTAAGTGGGGCCGGATACTTAGCCGTGGATATCGCGCACCGGCTGCCAGCCGCGGGGCAGATCGTCCCTACCCCTACGAACGGGTTGTTTTCCTTCGCCACTTCATCCACGGACTGGGGTTTCCCCTCCATCCATTCGTCTGCAGCCTTATGTTCTATTATGCACTGGACTTTCATGATCTGGCCCCAAATTTCATCCTCAACATCTCGGCGTTCATCGTCGTGTGCGAGGCTTTCCTCCGCATTCGGCCCCACTTCGGCCTGTGGCTGAAGACCTTCAATATCAAGTAGAAGGTAGTAGGCGGCCAACAAGCGGAATGCGGCGGAGCCATGGTGGGAAAAATGCCCAACGTTACATGGCTCGAGGGTTCCTACGTGGAGACCATAAAGGGGTGGCAATCGGGGTGGTTCTACATCACTGAGCCGCGTGACACCACCTGGGTGGCGGCCCCCGAGTTTCGATCCGGAATCCCCACGCGGCTCACTTCCTGGAAGGAGAAGGGCCTGTCCTGGGGCTCATCGGTGGAGCTGGACGGACTCCAGAAGTGTATCCAGAACATGATAAGCAAGAAACTTAAGCTTGTCAACATAGTCCAGGCCATGCTCTTCCGCCGGATCCTCCCGTGTCAACAATGGGCTTTCAAATTATGGGAGTTCGACCCGGCCGAGCACCAGACTCTTCGCGACCTCTTCGACACGACGCATAAGGACGTCTAGAAGGTGTTGTTCAAGGGCGCCGAGGTCCCCCCTTCTCTTACCGAGGACCACGGGCTAAGCGCGAAGTGCCCTGCGAATCCGGTAAGTTCTGTACATCTGGTAGGGTATTTCCCATAGCTTTACCATGTGCGGGGTTTGAGCTCCCATGCCTTTGACAGGACTGGGTGGAGACATCGGAGCAGATTAACTGTCCGGCCCCTCTACCCGAAGACCCTGCAGACGCTCTCCTGACGGAGATGCAGACTCCGGCTCCTTATGAGGTGCCGGAGAAGTCCAAGAAGAAGGCCACGGAAACCCGAAAGAGTTCCCGGTGCCAGGTGGTACCGGACACATCGTCCGATAACTCCGAGATGCACTCCTCCCGTGAAAATGAGGAGGAGGAAGATGAAGATTCTCCCCCTCCAGCCGGGGGAGACAAGAAAAGGAAGGCCGCCCCAACCGGGGAGGCCGAAGGGTCCAAGAAGGGAAGGACTCTCCTTCCAGACTTCTCCACCACCGCCGCCGACCGCGAAGACAAGTGGCTACTCACGGCCAAGCCCCTGGCGGAGTCGTAAGTATTCGGATACCAGAGTAACTCATAGCATACTTTTGTTGCACTGCTTCTCCTAACGTCGAATACGATTATGCAGTCCGATCCGAGCCCGTATTGACGTATCCTCGTTGAACGGTTTCTTGTACTCGTCGGATATGAATAGTGATACACTTCCAACTGCCTCCTCTCCTTGCCCTACGGACAATGTCGAGGTATTGTCTCAAGGGGCACCGAGCCGGGGGGAGATAGTCCCGGAGGCGCCTCAGGGCGACCTTCTGGACTCCATGAGCAAAGGGAGCAAGACTCCTAAAGGCCCCAAGTTCGGCCCTCAGCCGAACACCGCGCCAGAACCTCTAGTGGTTCCGGACTCCGGCAGGCGGCCCCCTTCCAAGAGGGGAAAGCCGCCCGTGCCGGTGACCTCTGTCCATCCAGAGGCACCAGACAACCTGCTGGGAGCGCTTCGTGGCGCTTCCGTCGACGAAGAGCACCACACTATTATGAGTGCGGTGATCAAGAAGGTTCAGTCCGCCAAGAGCGGACTGACTGAAGCCTGTGCCAGCCTTCTAACAGGCTTTGAGGTAAGTTTTTAAAATATAGGAAAATATTAGCGAATAGACAGTAGCCCTCGATGCTCTGTTTGGTGTTCACAAAGAAAAGCCGAATAGAGGATCAAATAATATCTGTAGGAGTCTAATATAAGTATGTCTGTATGCGTACGCAGGCTTCGCTCCTGACCACTGCTGCACTGACTGCGGAGGTCGCAGCACTGAAGCAGAACCTCGAGTGGTTGCAAAATGATAGGATCATCATGGATGTGCCAGGGGCCACGACCGAAGTGGCGACCCTGAAGCAAGCGCTGTCCGAGGCCGAAAACAAAGCGGCCAAGGAGCGCATCGAGCGGGAGAAACAAGAGGCACGGGTGGGCGGGGTGCAGCAAGAGCTCCAGGCGCTCGTGAAGAAACACGAGACTTTGGAGCTTGACTCGAAGACGCGAGAGTCTGAGCTTGCCGTGGCCCTCGAGAGCACAAAGCATGCCAAGGCTGAATCCCAAAAGGCCCTCCAGGAAATTGAGGCGATGAGGAAGATAGAGGCGGGTAAGGCATTCATTATGCAAAGCAAGCATGTGAAAGAAAATTACTTATTACTTACCCGAGTATGGAGCTCTCTAGTAGCATTCGCAGATTTGCCCCACAGCGTGTCAGATGCCGGGAAGTATTACCAGGCCGGGGAGGGAAGCTCGATGGAGAAGCTGTTCTGGTCTCAGTATAATGGGACAGAACACCAGATGCCTGTGAGCGACCAGCTGAAGCAACTGGTTGAGCTGCACAAGGCGGCCGAACATGCCATGAGGGGCCTTATAGTCCGTATGTGGCCTGGCAACTCCCTTCCCAATAGCTACTTCGGCCTGGTGAGGCGGCTTGTGGATGCCTGCCCACGGCTGGAAGTCATAAAGCGGTCTGTCTGCATCGAAGGTGCACGCCGGGCTTTTGCCCGTGCGAAGGTGCACTGGGCCAAGAAGGACGCTGAGAAGCTGGTGAAGGAGGGGCCGCCGCAGGGCAAGGAGCATCGCCACCCCGAAATGTATTATGAGGGTGTCCTGAAGGGTGCCCGTCTTGTGGCGGACGACTGTGCGAAGGATGTAATTTTTGAATTAACTTGCTCATGTGATCCTGTACTATGAAAACTTGTTCATATGCGCAATGCAACGCTTGTTTGAATTTAAAATATTACCTTCTGTGCAGCTGTTTATTAAATCTGAGAGATGGCCAATCGTCGGCTTCTGCCCCCATGCCACGAGTGCTGGGGTGTTCGGGATAAATCTGAGCACTCTTTTTCCCATTGTTGGGTCCTTCGAGGGAGGTGCTCAGCACAACGAACGAGGCAATTAGACTATAATGCTTTATCACTCTCACTTAGCCATAGAAGTCTACAATTTTAAATTTTCGTGAAGCCCCTAGTATTCGGAAAGCCGAATTCGGGGCGCTATACACACCCAAGCCGGACAAAGCCGACTCCTCGCCCTAAGCGGCATAAGTCTTTAGGGACTCGAGACCTCTCGAACAGCGACCAGCTCTCGCCTTATCATGACAATCAGTTTTAGCTTTCTCTACTGAGGTGCTTGCCCAGATGAACCGGGGCACAATCACAGTAGTCCTCCCAGTGCTACCTTAGCCGATATAGCCGAACGTAAGGTACCAAAACAAGGGAGCCAGGCAAACCCAACTATTTACCCAAGACATGATTCGGAGCTGATGCGTATAATGCTATAAGTTCGGGGTGCCACACTGCCGAAAGTGTTCGGACTTCTCACGCCGTATTATGGGGTATGCTTAATCCCCTGGCGTATTGGCCGTACCAGAGTGTACAGGTGCCAAATGTCATGAATGAACATATATATATATGTATATAAAAGAATAGAGAATGCGGTAATAGTCTAGTGCTATGCATTGTTTACTCAAAAAGGTGCATCGAAGCAGAATGATACAAGTAGTGTGATAAGCAAAAAGTAGGAATATTTGACATGTCCCCTCCAAGGGCAAGCTGAGGAATGGTATTTAAAGCAGGTATTTCACTCATTATCAGAGAGCACCTGGGAATTCCATGATGCGACATAGCTTTCTGCCTCCTTGGTTGTTGTATCGTGTGTCCGGCAATCATACTGCCGGACGGGGTTTCCAGAGAGTAAAGTCCTGAAATAGAGAAAAAATAATAAGGCGGGAAGCCCCTAGTGTGGTTGAGCTGCGTTTTGGGGCGTGCCGTAGTCGTGCCCCCCCACCTATGCCCATGGTATTCTCAATGCGTAATTATGTATGCGTGGTACAGATTTCGCCATTTGGCGGGGACTGGGGTGGGGGCTGCATTGCTATGCGAGCTCCGAGCATGCCAGGCAGTCTTGTTGCAGATTACTCCGGGAGCGCTTGACGGTGTCCGGGCGTTTAATCACCGAAATGGTGGATTGCCTGAGGAGGCTGCTTTGTACTTCTGCTGCAAGGGCCGCAGTGTGCTCCTCCTTGCGGAGAGAGTGCTCTGTGTTTCCATTGACTATGATGACCCCCCGAGGTCCTGGCATCTTGAGCTTGAGGTATGCATAATGCGGTATCGCATTGAATCTCGCAAATTCGGTTCGCCCGAGCAGTGCATGATAGCCACTGCGGAACGGGACTATATCGAAGATTAATTCCTCGCTTCGGAAGTTATCCGGGGATCCGAAGACCACTTCCAGTGCGACTGAGCCTGTGCAATGGTCCTCTACACCTGGTATGACGCCTTTGAAGGTCTTTTTGTGGGTTTGATCCTTGAGGGGTCTATACCCATTTTGCGCACTATGTCCTGATAAAGAAGGTTCAGGCTGTTGCCGCCGTCCATAAGGACTCGACTGAGGTGAAATCCGTCGATGATTGGGTCTATGACCAGTGCGGCGAATCCGCCATGACGGATACTAGTGGGGTTGTCCCTGCGATCGAAGGTGATCGGACAGGAGGACCATGGGTTGAACTTTGGGGCGACTGGCTCCAACGCATATACGTCCCTTAGCGCACGCTTCCGCTCCCTCTTGGGGATGTGGGTTGCGTATATCATGTTCACCATCTGCACTTGTGGGGGGAACCTCTTCTGTCCTCCGGTGTTCGGCGGCCGGGGCTCCTCCTCGTCGTCGCTATGTAACCCCTTATCTTTGTTTTCGGCATTTAACTTGCCGGCCTTCTTGAATACCCAACATTACCTGTTGATGTGATTGGCTGGCTTGTCGGGGGTGCCGTTTATTTGACATGGGCGATCGAGTATACAGGCCAAAGTGGACGGGCCCGGGGTGCTTCTTTTGAATGGCTTTTTCCGCTGACCGGGTTTAGAGCCTCTGAATCCAGCATTGACTGCCGTATCCTCGGTATTTTCGTTGTTGATGTGGCGCTTCTGTTTGTTGCGACGTGACCTGCCATTGCCATCCTTGGTATCCGAAGTACCATGGTTCTTTGATATATTATTGCTGCGAGCCAGCCAGCTGTCCTCTCAAATGCAAAAGCGGGTCATGAGTGTCGTGAGGGCTGCCATAGATTTCGGCTTTTCCTGGCCAAGGTGCCGAGCGAGCCACTCGTCGCGGATGTTGTGCTTAAAAGCTGCTAGGGCCTCTGCATTCGGACAATCGATGATTTGATTTTTCTTTGTCAGGAACCGTGTCCAGAATTGCCTGGCCGATTCCTTTGGCTGCTGAATTATGTGTCTCAAGTCATCGGCATCTGGTGCTCGCACATAAGCGCCCTGGAAGTTGTCGAGGAATACGGCTTCCAGATCTTCCCAACAGCTAATGGATTCTGCTGGCAGGCTGTTGAGCCAATGCCGAGCTGGTCCTTTGAGCTTGAGTGGGACGTATTTGATGGCGTGTAGATCGTCACCGTGGGCCATGTGGATGTGCAGGAGGAAGTCCTCGATCCATACCGCAGGATCTGTTGTGCTGTCGTATGATTCGATAGTCACGGGTTTGAAACCCTCCGGGATTTGGTGATCCATTACTTCGTCTGTGAAGCATAGGGGGTGTGCGGTGCCTCTGTACTGGGCTATGTCGCGATGCAGCTCAAATGAGCCTTGTCCGCTGTGTTCGGCCCGGCCGGATTTACTTTTACTGTATCCGGTGTGACGGTTATCATCTCGCGTGGTGGCGCGCCCTTGTGATCCGTAGATCGATCTTGCGTGTTTTGCTTTGTCCTCCAATACGTCTCGCAGGTCTAGCATGTTTCCCTGTGCCTTGACATTTTTATTTGAGTGGCGTTGGGGTGCGGGCTGAGCTTTTGGCTGAAATGTCTCTCTGTTGCGGCCACGAGGTGGACGATCATCCGCGTCATATGGTGGAGATGTAGGTTTTAATGCTTCCTCCTCTAGTCGGGGTAGCAACCTGCGCTTTGGGTAACTCTTCGAGGGGCGTTCGAGTTCATATTCCTCGGCCGCAAGGACTTCAGTCCATCTGTCAGCTAGCAAATCTTGATCAGCTTGAAGCTGCTGTTGCTTTTTCTTAAGGCTATTTGCCGTGGCTATAAGACGGCGCTTGAAGCGGTCTTGCTCGAAGGGATCCTCAGGCACGACAAATTTGTCATCGTCGAGGCTTGCCTCATCTTCGGAGGGAGGCATGTAATTATCATCCTCCCCCTCTCCATCTGCCGCTCTCTCGGGAGGGGTGGCCTCTCCATCCTCCTTCTCTAAATCTTGCTGGAGGGGATTGTCGTCATCTTCGGCACTGTCCGGAGTGCTATTCTCTCATGTGCCGGTATCACCGCTTTTGCTTTGGCGAGACTTAGAGCGACGGCGCTGTCGTCGTCGGTTGGGTTGCTTCTTGGAGGGGTCATCCTCCGCTGTCCCATCGCCATTGCCTTCTTTGGGTGTGTCCACCATATACATATCATATGATGAGGTGGTTGTCCAGTGCCCTGTGGGCAATGGTTCTTGTTCGTCTCCTGCATCGTTGTCCATACCGTCGATGTCTTCGGAGTCGAAGTCGAGCATGTCGGTCAAATTGTCGACAGTGGCTACTAAGTGGGTGGTGGGTGGGCGGCGAATTTCTTTGTCATCCACACCCCAATCCTGCCGGACATAGTTCGTCCAGGACTCTCCTGACAAGGAGAGAGACCTTAATGAGTTCAGTATGTCGCCAAAGGGCGAGTGCTGAAAGATATCCACGGAGATGAACTCCATGATCGGCGCCCAGTCGGATTCGATAGGCACGGGCGCAGGCGGTTTGGAGTCCGTGGCCGGGGAAGAATCCGGCAGTTCGGCGTCACGGCTCCCGTGAAGGGTAAGGTCGATACTCGGCTCGATCACCGCTGAGGATGCGGCCTCCGTGGCAGGGTCTATCCACCCGTCCATAGATGACGCAATTGGCTCCAAATTGAGGGTCGGAGCGGTTGCCGGTGCGGTCTCCTGAAGACTGTCCGATGGTAGAGCTAAATCATGCTCATTGTGACCGTGCGGCGCACTCGGCAGGGGCTCAAATCCGTCGAAGATCATGTCTCCGCTGATGTCGGCCGTGTAGTTTAAGCTTCCAAACCTGAACTGGTGGCCAGGGGCGTAACTCTCCATCTTCTCCAGATGTCCAGACGAGTTGGCCCGCAGTGCGAAGCTGCCGAATACAAAGATCTGTCTGGGGAGAAAAGCCTCACCCTGGACTGCATCACTATTGATGATCGAAGGAGCCATCTAGCCTAACGATGACGACACAGAGGAACTCTCAATGAAAGCACCAATGTCTGTGTCAAAACCGGCGGATCTCGGGTAGGGGGTCCTGAACTGTGTGTCTAGGCGGATGGTAACAGGAGGCAGGGGACAGGTTGTTTACCGAGGTTCGGGCCCTGTTGATGGAGGTAAAACCCTATGTCCTGCTTGATTGTTCTTGATGATATGAGTAGTACAAGAGTTGATCTACCACGAGATCAGATAGGCTAAACACTAGAAGCTAGCCTATGGTATGATTGTATGTTCGTCCTACGGACTAAGCCCCCCGGTTTATATAGACACCGGAGGGGGGCTAGGGTTACACGGAGTCAGTTACAAGGAAGGAGATCTACATATCCGTATTGCCAAGCTTGCCTTCCACGCCAAGGAGAGTCCCATCCAGACACAGGACGAAGTCTTCAATCTCGTATCTTCATAGTCCAACAGTCCGGCCAAAGGATATAGACCGGCTGTCCGGATACCCCCTAATCCAGGACTCCCTCACCCAACCATAGCATGAAAGTATCAAGTCCTCTTTATCCCATACGCAACAACCCCCTTACTCGGGTTTGTGTTTCAGTCACTCACGCAACCCACTATAAGCGAATCATAAACATATTGCAACACCCTACAGCAGGGATACCTCACACTTGCGTGACATGGAGAGCACCATAGGACATCACCAATAATAAAACATGCAACTCAAACCAATCACAATCATCAAATAACCATTAGGACAAAACGGATCTACTCAGACATCATAGGATAGCCATACATCATTGGGAAATAATATATAGCATTGAGCACCATGTTTAAGTAGAGATCACAACGGGTAAGAGAGGGATTACACTGCTGCATAGAGGGGGGAAGAGTTGGTGATGATGGCGGTGAAGTTGTTGGTGAAGATTGCGGTGATGATGATGGCCCCTGGTGGCACTCTGGTGCCACCGGAAGCGAGGGGGAGAGAGCCCCCCTCCTTCTTCTTTCTTGACCTCCTCCCTAGATGGGAGAAGGGTTTCCCCTCTGGTCCATGGCCTCCATGGCGTGGGCGGGGCGAGAGCCCCTCCGAGATTGGATCTGTCTCTCTGTCTCTCGCTGTTTCTGAGTTTTCAGATTCTACCCTTTCGCCGTTTCTTATATTCCCGGAGATCCGTAACTCCGATTGGGCTGAAATTTTAACACGATCTCTATCCGGATATTAGCTTTCTTGCAGCGAAAGAAGGGCACCAACCGCCTTATGGGGGGGCCACGAGGGTCAGGGGCGCGCCTGCCGCCCTGGGGCGCGCCCCCTACCTCGTGGGCCCCTCGAGCATCGTCTCGCGTTGATTTCACTTCCCAAGAATCACATATATTCCAAAAAAATCTCCGTCCATTTTTATCCAGTTTGGACTCCGTTTGACATGGATATTCTGCGAAACAAAAAACATGCAATAAACAGGAACTGGCACTGGGCACTGGATCAATATGTTAGTCCCAAAAATAGTATAAAAGTTGCCAAGAGTATATGAAAGTTGTAGAATATTGGCATGGAACAATCAAAAATTATAGATATGGCGGAGAGGTATCAGTAACCTCTTTAAAACCTACTGTGTTGACCTTGGAACGCAAATCTACTACGCTTCGGTGGCCCACCCCAGGAGCAATGGTCAGGCTGAGCGCGCCAACGCTGAGGTCCTGAGGATCCTCAAGACCAGCAGCTTTAAGAAGAAGTTGGAGGCCTGCAGCAAGGGCTGGCACGACGAGCTCCAGTCCATGCTGTGGTCCATCCGCACCACCGCTACCAAGCCAACGGGTGAGACTCCGTTCTTCCTCATCTATGGAGCTGAAGCAGTCCTCCCTCATGAGGTCAAGCATCGCTCCGCGTGGGTTCTGGCGTTCGATGAAGTGCAGCAGGACGCCATGCAGGGGATGGACCTCGTGCTGGGGGAGGAACGTCATCGCGAAGCTACATTAAGGGCGGCAAGGTACCAGCAAGTGCTGCGGTGTTGCCACTGCCGCAACATTCGCTCCAGGACGCTCGAGACGGATGACCTGGTCCTGAGGTGGGTCCTCACCAGGGAAGGTTTGCACAAGCTTTCACCCATATGGGAGGGCCCGTTCAGGGTCTTCCACATCTCCAGGCCTGGCGCCATGCGCCTGGAGACGCAAGAAGGGACACCTATCCATAACGCTTGGAACATCCAGCACCTCCGGAAGTTCTACCCATGAAGCAAGGCCCAGAGCCTGTGAAGCAAGGCCCAGAGCCTATGAAGAAAGGCACAGAGCTTGTGAAGCAAGGCCCAGAGCCTGTGAAGAAAGGACCAGAGCCTGTGAAGAAGGCCCGGTGCCTATGAAGAATCGCCGCCCGTGACAGTCTCACGTAATAATGAGTTGGGGCTGTACACTAGCTCCCTGGAGTCTCAGGAGCGCCGGCCTCAGGCCCTGGGGCTCCCTCCCACGCCTAGTGGACAACACTTAGCTTCGCGCTGGTGAGAATACTTGAAGACTAGATTAGGTGCCAGACGCGGCTTTTCATTTGCTTTCTACAATTGGTTCGCTTCTCCTTAATCAAAGTTTGCCTTTGGCGTTCCTTGCTGATTTGGTTCCATCGCCTTCTACCGCGTTTTTCAGCTTTAGTTTGCTCATGATCTCTCTCTCGCGCGTGCATACCTGGCGAGGGGGCTAGGCAGGTGCCCTTGCGAGCATTTTTCTTCTCTCTGCCTTCTCGCGAGTCACCCTCGTTCGAGCCTGAAAGCTGGCACATCTTTCCTAATCCGTGCCCTCGGCTACCGTGACACAAAGCGCCAAGTCAAGGTTGGGGTGAATGGAAAACCTGTAGCACACCCGCTAACAAATTTTTTGCAGTTTCTGAGCAAACGCAGACATCTCGTGAAGGAAAGGGCGTCCCAAACGCACGAGGTTAAGTTATCTTTGCGCAAAATAACAACACGACATGGGAATAACACACATGTTGCATTAACAAAGAACCACAGTTCGATACACGCCCCTATGGGCCCATACTGGTTTCATTTTCTAATGCAGGAAAAAATGAAAAAGCTAAAAAAGCGGCATTTCAGCAATCCACGGAGGCAGGCCCTTAGCGACGCCCCGAGCCTAGCCAGACCCCTCCTCGCGCTTCACAGAGGCGCGGCGATGAGAAGACCCGCTGCCTCCTTCGAAGCGGGCGCGGCGGCTGGCTGTAGCCACCGCTGCTGGAGCTATCACCAAAGGAAGAGCCGCCGTAGCTGGAAGAGACGCGGTCGCCGCTGAGGGCAGGCTCACCCTCATCCTTGTCGCGACCGTCACCAAGGCCGAGCACCTCCTCACCGTCGTTTGTCTCAGGGCAGCACCCGGTGCGGCGACCATCTTCCCCGAACACCCACACATAGAGGATCGACCCATAGTCGTACTTAAAGTTGAGTGCGCACCGCCTTCCCAGGCCGCGCGCGCGGGCAGACGTCTGCCAGCCATGGGCCAGGGCTATGTTGCCCACAGCGGAAGTCTTGACTGCGACCCAGGAGGCCTTGCTGCAGCAACCATCCGCCTGCAACCAGAGCCCGCCTGGACTAGGGGCCGGAAGTTCATCGACAAGAAAGTGCGGAAGCTGGAGCCAGTTTCCGGCCGGGTTCTCCGACCAGACAACGAACTCCAGCGACACCTCCGCTGAATGGAAGCGTGGGTGGGGAGGACGCGCCACCATCGCGCGCCTCCCCTCGTCAGCTAGACCGCCATGGTTAGGACGGTCCCCTCCGCGCGCCGCGGCGCCGCCTCGACGGTGGGCCATGGCAGGGGTTGCAGCATGCTTGTGCGGATGTCCGCGACCGCGCTTGGGCGCCAGGGAACCGGGGCCCTCACAAGGGGCCTTCCCCTTCTCGGCGGCAGAGAACTTCCTACGTGGTGCCATCGGAGGCACGACAAGCAATGAAGCAAAGAAGAAGCAAGCAAGCGAGGAAGAGATGGGCGACAGGGGCTCCGCCCTCCCTCATTTATAGCAAGAGAAGGCCAACCGACACCTCCCACGATCGCAGGTAATGATGGATCCCCTTGCATGTCGCAGGGACTTGTTAAGTCATGAAGTCGTCGAGGTAGTGTGGGGAAGCGGAGACGCCCACGTCCAATCAACCGTCGTGCGTTAACCGAGGCCACAGGATTTTGGGGGCCCGTGGTGCTCCGAACTTGACCCTTGGCTTCCCCGCTAAGCCAAGCTAGCACGCACCTTGGGCCCGGGGGCTATTGTCGGCATTCTGGGAACGGGGGTCCCCAGACTTGCCTGCCTACGTCCCGCGGCATGGCGGAGCCAGCAGGCCGTATGACCCATCTTCACCAACAAGGCATCCAAGACCCTCGCGAGGGGCCCAGCCTCGCGAGGCGGACGACGCAAGACCTCCTCTGGAGTGGCCTGGCCAGGCATGCTCACGAGGAGCAGAGATATCAAGGCAAGGCAAACCTCGTGAGGCTCTCGTGATGTGAGCCATGACGATCGACACCAGGCGGGCGCCAGGCGGGTGCCAGCGCGCGCAGCGTCCTTGTTTCCTCTTTGGTGCAAAGGGGGCAAGCGCAGCCGCGGGGTACCGAGGCCTCAGGCAAAGGTTTCCATTTCGGTGCAACAAGACCAAGGCCATGGACTGCAAGACGGAGGTCATCGTGGAGCCCAAGACAGCGTCACCACTAGAGCTTTTCGCTGGGAAAGACCGCTTTTGTTAGGATAGTTCGTACTAGTTGTCCCCCTTCGAATTAGCCCACCATTGTTGGCTCCCTTCCCGCTCAATATTTGGGAAGAGGACCAGGGCCTATATAAGTAGAGCTAGCCACCACCATAGTGGGGGATCTCGACCTCAACCTCATCTTAGCTCGTGGGAATCTACACACCACAAGTTCATACGCACAAGAACACCTCAACCTCAGGAGGCTGTTCTTCCCTTGTACTGTTCATCATCAGCCCAAGAGGCAATCCACCACCACCACACTGGAGTAGGGTATTACACCACGGTGATCCGAACCAGTATAAACCCCGTGTCTTTCTACGTTGTGAGTTCGTCGAGTTCGTCCTCAAGATCTTAGCGAGCTAGAGCGTGGATCGGTAGGACGAAAAGACTTCACGCGCACCCCAGTGTTCGAACCTTAAGGGTTAGCCGGAACCCCACATCCAACAGATGCGTTGTCGACGTGCCCCTCTTGCTTTATTGGGGACGGAAGGAAGCTCGTCCCAGCTGTCGCCGCCTCGCCTGGCTCCGACGCGCATCCGAGCTGACGAGGCATTGTGGTGGCATGTTGGCTGGCTGCTGGGCTGGCATGGTGGTGGAGTCTTCACGAAGATCTGCATGCCACCACACAGGTGCTTGCTGAGTCGGTCTGAAGACCGCACGCTGCCACGGAGATGCCTGCCCAGCTGGTTGAGCTAGCAGCTGCATGGGAGCGGTGGTGGAGTCTTGGAAAATGTGGGCCTGGTTGCGGCCCTGCAGATGTACTCGGCAAGGGTCTTGCCAGGGGCCCAGCAAGGGTCTTGCCGTGGCACCACGGTCGTCCCCGACAAGCATCTTGCTGGGGGTCTCGAGGATTTCTTTGGCAAGGATCTTGCCAAGGAT
Organism: Triticum dicoccoides; assembly: GCF_002162155.2. Classification (NCBI taxonomy): domain Eukaryota; kingdom Viridiplantae; phylum Streptophyta; class Magnoliopsida; order Poales; family Poaceae; genus Triticum; species Triticum dicoccoides. The sequence goes on from NC_041390.1 coordinate 100,148,859, forward strand.
CATCGTCTTCTGGTTCTTATCTGATCTTGTGTATTTATGATCTCCACACAGACCTGCATGCCACCATGGAGGTGCCTTCTGAGCCTTGGTTCCGATGTGGGTGATGGCGTTGGAACCCCTTGGCTCAAGGGAGACGCCCTCTGCTGGCATTGGGCAAGCTGCCCCGGCAAGGCTCTTGCCGGGGCTGTGGAGGCTACCCCGGCAAGGGTCTTGTCGGGGGAGTCCACTTCGCTCCCTTGTTCTTTGTGTGTCGGGTGTTGGCGTTGCTTCGGTTGTCTTGTGCTCCGGCTTCCCTCCTCTACCCTGCTTAGTGCGGCCGCGGGCGCGGCTCTGACTGCCCGTGCACAAGTAAAGGGGTACAAAGGAGGGCCCCTACTTTTGTACACCGACAGGAGCCCCAGGGACTCGGCCACACATAAGCGCGACGCGTTGTTGGGCTAGGTCCAGAACGGTGCGTGGGCAGGCAGGGTGGATTTTTACTTGTAGTAACTCCTTCGCTCGCTGCGCTTCCCCACGACCCGCGTTGAGTGCGCGACATGGAGGGTCATGCGTGACGTGGGGGTCATGCTTGGGGCGGTTTCCGCACGCATGCGTCATGTCACAGTAAATGGTAAAGAGGCGGCACGCGCCTTCCTCGTAAAAAGGAATAACCACAAGCGCACTGCTCATTTACCCTATGTTCCTTCTCTATTCTCAGAATCGTTGTCTCCTCCTTCTTCCTTCTCAAGCTCTCGCTCTCGCTCTCCACCACCGCGTCTTTGCTGTCCTTCATCCTTCACCTCTCGCGGCCGCCATGGCACCCAAAACCCGCAAGGGAGTGGCCAAGGACGCTGGGGGGAAGGAGCCGCCAGAGAGTGAGTTGGCGGCGCGGCGAACGCGACTCACCTACTTTCCCTCGACGGTCAACGTGGTCCATCTCTGGGACAACTTCAACCCGCCGTGGGGGTGCAATACGGGGGGGTGGAGATGATGGGGCATCTGGCTATGTGCATCATCCCCGCTGAGTTTGCCAAGGTCGGCCCGAATCGGTACCCATTCTTCGTCGATTACTTTTCCAGCGGCGTCTGCCCCCTTTCTCCAATTTCTTCAATGATGTCATGCACACCTATGGCGTCCACCTTCCGGATTTCACTCCAAATGTCGTGGCGCGCATGGCTCTTTTCGCCCATCTCTGCGAGGGCTTCACCGGAGTGCACCCCAACACGGCGCTTTTCCGCCACTACTTCTATCCTTGGATCCAGAAGGGAGGCTCCATCTCCGGTTGTGTCGCCTAGATCCCAAGGACCCAGGAGAAGGAAACATATCCGGAGGGCGCTCAGAAGGAGAGGTGGGAGGAGTGGCAGAGCTGGTGGTGCAGGATTGAGGAGGAGGACCCACAGGAATTTTGCTAGGTTCGCTAGGCGCCGCCGGCTTGCAGAGACGACTGGGGCGATGTCGACACCCAGGATGAGAAGCTCAAGGTCGCCGTCACTAGGATCCATCGCCTCACCGTTCCCGAGCTCACCCTGGAGATGATTGGGGCGGATTTCATCCGCCACCAAATCGCTCCACTGCACAACATGGGGAGGCCGGCCTAGCTTTTCAGGAATGCGGCTGACATCATGAGGCTTCGCACCAGCTTGAACCACAATTTCACGGTGATGGGGCACACCCACTTCTGCCAGTGGTTTTTTCAGCTCGACGTGAACCGCGACGGCAGGGCCGAGAGGACCGGCAAGGCCGTGAAGGCCGGCATGGTCGCCAAGGGCCCCTGTTTGTGTTGTTGGTGGGGGTGGTCCCGCTGAGCAACAACTCCCACCAAACTGACATCATTGCCATGATGCTGAACTGTAATGCGCACGGCCTTAACCCAAATTGGGCCGAGCCGGAGGCGGATCAGGTGCAGAAGTTCTTCGACACCATGTCGGAGAAGTACGACCGTGACGAGCCGCTGCTCATCCAGGACACCACCCAAGCGAAGCTAGACTATATCGCTGACAGGGCGGCGGAGGCGGAGCTTGCCAAGGAGGCCGTCAGCGCTGGCGGCGTGGAGGACAAGGCCGTGGCGGCCGTGGAGGAGAAGGAGCTCGCCCAGTGGGTCAGAATCCGCTGGGGAGGCCAGTAGCGCCGGTACTAGGGGCCTTCTCATTGAAGATGTGGTCGATGAGTCGTCCAGGGAGGAGGTCGGGGCTGTCGACCCCCCGGCCACGGGGAGAGGGCGTGTCCTACGGTGGGCCAGCTCTGGTGAGCCGGTCCGGCCTGGCAGGGACGCGCAACCGCAACAAACTCAGGCGTCCATGCGCTGGACAAGGGCCGCGGCGGCGATGAAGGCGGTGAAGGCTGTGGTGGCGAAGAAGAAAGCTACAACCTCTTCTTCGTCCAAGCGTCCTCAGACTCCACCCACTTCCCCTCCTCTTGCAGATGACAACACGGAGGTCATCTTCGACCTCGGGTCCCTTAGCCCGAGGAGGAAGATGAAGGCAGCGGAAGAGGAGGCAGTGGATGAGTAAGTATCTTGTCTTCTGTCATCTCCGTCCCTTCAGACCATGCCGCTTTTCTTGACTTGTCTTCATCTTCGCAGGGATATGGACAAGTTGGCCCAGAGGGTGGCGTAGAGGGCCAAGGCCTCAACGGGCGGCCATCCCCCGCCGGGCACCTCGAGCACGCCGCTGGTGGTGGAGAGCAGCCCGAATAGCAGCCCCCGGCGCAGCCCCCAACGTGCGTTCATCACTCGCTCCCCATCGACCTGTGCTGGGACACGATCTCTTGGTGCTGACCTTGCCGTGGTTGTAGGAGGAGGATGGCAGCAGGAGAAGCCACTGAGGGCCACCCCAACACGCCGCCCCATCAACCACGCCACCCCGAGGGACGTCCCCATCAAGGGCGCCAAGCACCAAGCCCATGCGCACGGAGGAGGAGGAGGCGAACCTCGGGGCCGGCGGCTCCGTCCTAGCACCGAATGTTGGTGGGGAGGGGGCCACTTCTTCCCAGCTTGGCACGGGTGAGTTGTTTGCCTTCTGTCCCCGCTCCTTTTTCTTCTTTCGAATTTTGGTCTTAACTTCGCCCCATTCCCCTTCTCGGTATCCAGATCCTTCCTCAGCGGACCGGGAGGACATGGAAACTGTAATCGACGAGGTTGCCAGGGATGCCGCGGCTGAGGCCTACAAGATCGCCGCTAAGGAGGCCGCCAAGGGCGCTGCTGAGGACGCCGCCAAGGGGCCTGTCGGGGAGACCGGCGAGGCCGTTGCCGGGGAGGACGGCGAGGGGCCCGCCGGGGAGGCCAGCAAAGCCGCTACCGAGGAGGAGGTGGTTGGTGACCATCCTTCCTCCTCCGCCGCCTCTGGTTCGGGCAATACCTGAAGGTGAGCGATGACCTGTTCATCCACCTTCCATGGACGGAGAGCACCAGGGCGCCCACCGAGGGGGAGGTGTTCAACGATGAGGTTCTTTCCGCCGCCGGGCTTGAGGTCGTTGATGAACTGAGCGCCAGTGGCGGCGGTTCCCAGGAAGAGTGGCTCCTCCAGGGCATGAGCGCCAACTTCGATAAGCTCCAGGCACTTCACCGTGCCCGTCTGGATAAGGCCAAGTCTAGGATGGTGGCGGTGGACAAGGCGAAGGCAGACCTCGAGGGGCGCGTGGCCATGATGCAGGCTTGGTTCCGCCAGGCCTGTGAGGAACTGAAGACCGCCCAGGATCTGCTGGCTGAGCGCAAGCTGGAGCTTGTCATGAAGCAGGCCGATAACGAGAAGGCCCAGGAGGCACCGAGACAACAGGCCGCCAAGGACGAGGCCGCTTGGCGCCAGCACCAGGCCGCGCTGAACTCCCAAGAGGAGGACCTTGCCGCTCGCGAGGAGAAACTCGCTGCGACACTCCGCGGCAAGGACGAGGATGAAAACAAGATTGTCGTACAGCGGACCCAGGAACTGGAGAAGAGGCACGAGGAGGCACTCAATGCTCAGGCCCAGGTCCATGCCGGCAAGGTGAACGAGCTGGAGGTGGAGCGGGACGAGCTGAAGAAGCAGATCCAGGAGCTAACTGGGGAGAGGGATGCGGCCAAAGGCGCTTTGGCTGACGCGCAGGCCGCAGTCCTCGGCAAGGCCGAGCTACTCTCCAAGGCCAACGACTCCATCCAAGACCTGAAGCTAAAGCTGGAGGGTCTTGAGGGGACGCTGTCGGAGGTCAGGGCCCGGGAGGAGACCCTGACCAAGAATTTGGAGAAGGAGAGGCAGCTGTAGAAGAACGAAGATGCCAACCACAAGGATTTTGTTAAGGGCGAGAACCTCTGGATCAACTGCCTCGCCGGCGTCGCCGGCAGGATCACCACGCAGCTGGCTACCATGGGGATGCCAAACGTGAGGTATGTCCCGGAGCCGAGCGTGAGTTCCAATGCCAGGCTGACCCTGTTCTTCGAGGGTGTTCTCGGGGCCCTGCAGCAGTTCCGCTCCAACATGGCGGCCTCTCTGGCCGATGAGGCCCGGAGGCTTTGCCGGGGTGCCATGACCAAGGTCCTCACCAAGGTGGCGTACTGGAACCCCGACCACGACTTCGACGCCGCGCTGGGAGCTTCCCGGAGGATGTGGACCTCGCGACGCTCGAGGAGCGTATCGAGCCCGTCATCAGCCGCATCGACGGAGTTCGGAGGAGAGAGGGCCATCGCCGGGACTAGGCACCCCATTTCTTATCACGGCTGCAGGTTCACGACCAAGACAATTTTTATCTTTTTTTAGAACCACAGCAACAATTGACGTAATATAACTCTGCAGTGGTTTTGAAATGATGCATGTTATATTCCCGTTTGATCTCCCTTTGTATGTCCACCCTACGTTAATCGGGTAGGCTTGCCGGCGCGGAAACCCAGGCCGCGGCTCCTTGAGGACAGATCCTGTTGTAGAATTGTCACGACAGATGTCCTTAGTGTCAGGATTTAGTCGCGAGGCCAACGCATATATGTGGTAGCTTGAGAGGGGTTGAGCAGTACGAGAGACGCGATGTTTTACCCAGGTTCGGCCCCTCACGGTGGAGGTAAAATCCTACGTCATGCTTCATTAATATTGATGATGATGATCAAGGTTACAAGAGTGCTCTATCTCGAGAGCCATTGTCTAAACCTAACTTGTCCAACTTGTGAATCTTGTCCCTCTTGGGGTGCCCTGCCCCTCCTTATATATGTTGAAGGGGCGGTTTACATGACTAGTCCCATTAGGATTAGGATTACTCTATTACAAGTGGAGTCCTAGTCTTGCTTCCTTTGTAAGGGAATATTCCTTATGCTTTCCTCTTAAGCCGGCCCACCATAATACGAGCCAGCCTTCCATGAACCGCCTTCTGGGCCACTGGGTCTTGTTGCTCCTCTGCTCCTCCGGCCGGGTCACCAATGAGGCACTTGGTTCGGCCGGGTCATTAGTGAGTGGAGAGATCCGGGCGGGTCACTTAGTGAGTCGCCAAGTCAGGGCGGGTCACTAGTGAATCACCAAGTCCGGACGGGTCACCAGTGAATCGCCAAGTCCGGCCGGGTCATACTTCCGGCCGGGTCATACCGCGGGGTATATCCCCGACATTAGCCCCCAATTTAATTTGGATTTATCCATGTTAAACTGGTCCTGCAAGAACAAATTTGACAGGTTGTGATCCGGGTTAAAAATACTTGTAAGCCGGCACCTGGTCATCTTTAAGTCCTTGTCATTTCCTTCTTGATACATGCCCATGAACTCATATCAAGTCTCCTTTAGTAGATATATTCAAACTTTGTGAATGCAAAAAATCCAGATACTTCTTTTGAGAAATCTGGGTCAATAGGCCAGCTTCAGAGTCAATTTGCTGACATTGGTCTCTTGTAGAGAAATATTGTAAGAAATAATCCACTTGAATCGGCTTCCAAAGCACCGGCTTAAAAATATTGGTCTTGAAATACTCATCTGACTTTCAGCCGGTTTGTAGAACTTGCCGGTCTATCATTGCCAAAATATCTGGTTTGTAAATATTGATAGCACCGGGTCAGAATTGTTGTCAACACCGGGTCATAGTTATTGGTGACGCCGGGTCAATCTGGTTTACTCAAAACTGAGAATTTGAAGATTTTCCCTCCTTTATATGCATAATACCTGTAGCCCCCAAGTCTTAAGAGGAGAACATAGTGATAACTTAAGACTTGCTTCAATATAAGTGTTGCAACCTTGAAGAAATCCGGGTCATTCATCTCAATCATTATTCATAAACTGAATATTCCACCTATGTAGCCCCCAAGTGTCGGGTTGTCATGCTTGCAGCAACCTAGGACTTGTAATTGCCTTATGCTCATAAAAACTTCAACCAGTGTAGCCCCCAAGGGCCGGATCATTATGCAATAATGAGCAGGGACTTTGTAAATATGATCATGTAAACTTGAGCAGCAATGTGTAGCCCGCAAGGGCCGGCTCAGTAAGATATGACTAAGCTGGGACTTTGTATATGATTCATTGATAATAACATCATATGATGTAATCCCCACCATGGGGCTTGAACCCACGTCCACAAGGTTAAGAGCTTTGTACTCTACCAACTGAATAGTGGATCTTTCAATATAATGGAGTAAGGCTTGTGTACCTTGAATTTTTGACAGGAGCAATTGGTAGCCCCCAAGGGCCGGCTCCTTTAGAACGTGATGAGTCGGGTCTTCAATAAGTTGAGAAAAAAATGACTTTGCATTAGCCCCCAAATGCCATGGTGCATGCTGGCAGTGACATGGGACTTGCATATTTGATGTAATCTCAATTTGAATAATGTAGCCCCCAAGTGCCGGGTCGAAAGCCTGCAGCGACTCGAGACTATTCCTTCCATTGTAGAATAAATCATATCCATTTACAACATAATAGCCATTGAGCCAAAGCGACTTTTAATACCTCATCTGTTGATAAGTAAATCCAGAGTTTAAATACCCGGCGGCTCTTGGCTGATGATGATTTAATACGCCTCCATTGTAAACCGGAATTTTTATAACCCGACGGCTTATAGACTTTGAGAAAAATCAAGAATTGATAACCCTTTTAAGACACCAATTTCAATCTTTGATGATGGGCTTGAACTTAATCATTTATGTAAGTCATAGCTCTGTAAATCCTGCACAGAGTTTAAACAACATATGCCCTAGCGACTTAACGTCAAAAGCCACGGCGGGTAACCACCCAAATGTAGTCTTTATCCTGCACACAAGTAAATCACAAGATCCCTTGGTGGTTTACCGCAGGGCGGGTCATAATATCCCACATATAACCATTGTGATATTGAATTTGTACTGCCGGTTTACATGACCTGTGCAGCAAGGGTGATAACCCAATCCTTAGAAGCCAATATTTCCAAATATATGATGATTGTCGCATGCTGGCGACTTATCGTCCAAAGCCAAGCCGGGTTTAAACGAAACCACACTCATACTTAGATCTGAACAAAAAAGTCTCAAGACAAAACCAAAGATTGTTTGCAAAAAACTTGAACCAAATAAAAATCAAGGTTTCTGATTCGAATATGATTGGTAAACCGTTCCAAAGGGGTTAAGCTAGGATTCGAATACGATCATGTAGCCCTCAGTGGCTTTGGCGTTGCGCCGATCAAGAGGGTGCCGACAGCTATGTTCTCTTCGGTTCGAGTACGAGCTATGTTTGAACAGGAAGCCCCCAAATGACCTTGAGAGGTTTTTAACGACCCTGATTTGAATACGATCCAAGCCGGACCCAAAAGGGGTTAAGCTATGAATCGAATACGATCAAGAAGCCCCCTAGTGAGTTTGGCATTGCGCCGATCAAGAGGGTACTGACAGCTATGTTCTCTTTTGTTCGAATACGACCTATGTTTGAACAGGAAGCCCCCAAGTGACCATATAAATTTGGGCATCGCGCCAATCAAGAGGGTACTAACAGCTATGCTCGATGAGCAGGAAGCCCCCAAGTGACCATAATAAGGTAAGCCGTAAAGAAGTGTCGATGTCAAAACCGGCGGATCTCGGGTAGGGGGTCATGAACTATGCGTCTAAGGTGGAAGGTAACAGGAGGCATGGGAAACAATGTTTTACCCAGGTTCGGGCCCTCTTGATGGAGGTAAAACCCTACGTCCTGCTTGATTTATTCTTGATGATATGAGTATTACAATAGTTGATCTACCACAAGATCGGGGAGGCTAAACCCTAGAAGCTAGCCTATGGTATGATTGTATGTTGTCCTATGGACAAAAACCCTCCGGTTTATATAGACACCAGAGGGAGCTAGGGTTACACAAGGTCGGTTACAATGGAGGAGATATACATATCCGTATTGCCTAGCTTGCCTTCCATGCCAAGTAGGGTCCCATCCGGACACGAGATGAAGTCTTCAATCTTGTATCTTCATAGTCTAACTGTCCGACCAAAGGATATAGTCCGGCTATCCAGAGACCCCCTAATACAGGACTCCCTCAGTAGCCCCTGAACCAGGCTTCAATGACGATGAGTCCGGCACGCAGTAATGTCTTCGGCACTGCAAGGCGGGTTCCTCCTTCGAATACACCACGGGAGAATTTGAATACAAGGATAGTGTCCGACCCTGCAAAATAAGTTCCACATACCACCGTAGAGAGAATAATATTTCCACAAACCTAATCTGATGACATGTTTTGGTAATATGACATTATTCCATGGCCCGGTAATTATTCAAACCGTTTCCTTTAACTAGCCCCGCACATAACGTGAGGTAGTTTTTTGACACGTCTTGTCAAAGAAGAGATCATGTCCCCCTTATTACGGGATTCTCATCAATACGGGCGTGGGTAACCCAACCGCGTCATCGATTATGGTGCTTGGGGGATAAGCGAGTTTTACTAGGCTAGTGGGGGCGCATAGTTTCGGCCGCCCTTATAAAGGGACAAGGATTAACCTTTTTCTACCCACGCCTTCTTCCTCCTTGCTCATCCACTCTTGTGCACTCGAGCTCCAACGCCCAAGCCCACATCCTTCCCCTCAACCTTATCCAACATGTCCGGAGCGGGAGGCAAATGGATGGCTTCATTTGTTACGAAGGGTGAGGGAGTCCTGGATTAGGGTGTGTTCAGATAGCCGGACTATACCTTCAGCCGGACTCCTGGACTATGAAGATACAAGATTGAAGACTTCGTCTCGTGTCCGGAAGGGACTTTCCTTGGCGTGGAAGGCAAGCTTGGCGATACGGATATGAAGATCTCGTGGTAGATCTACTCTGACCTCGTGGTAGATCTACTCTGACCTCGTGGTAGATCTACTCTTGTACTACCCATATCATCAATATTAATCAAGCAGGACGTAGGGTTTTACCTCCATCGAGAGGGCCCGAACCTGGGTAAAACTTCGTGTCCCTTGCCTCCTATTACCATCCAGCCTAGACGCACAGTTCGGGACCCCCTACCCGAGATCCGCCGGTTTTGACACCGACATTGGTGCTTTCATTGAGAGTTCCTCTGTGTCGTCGCCGTCAGGCCCGATGGCTCCTACGATCATCAATAGCGATGCAGTCCAGGGTGAGACCTTCCTCCCCGGACAGATCTTCATCTTCGGCGGCTTCACACTGCGGGCCAATTCAGTTGGCCATCTGGAGCGGATCGAAAGCTACGCCCCTGGCCGTTAGGTTAAATTTGGAAGTTTAAACTACACGGCTGACATCCGCGGGGACTTGATCTTCGACGGATTCGAGCCACTGCCGATCAGTGCCCTGGAGGCCGCACCCGCATCGGCCACGACCCTTAGTTCAGAGCCAACTGCGCCGATCGAGGATGGGCGGTTGGACGCCACCTCCGGGGCTGCGCCCCCAACGGCGATTAAGCTGAACACCAGCCCCGTACTCTGCGAGACTCGTGACTCCAAGGAGCCGGACTCCTCTCCGGACTCCGAACCCTCCGTGCCCCTGCCAATAGAATCCGAGTGGGCGCTGGTCATGGAGTTCACTGCCGCAGACATCTTTCAGCACTCGCCATTCGGCGATATCCTGAAGTCACTGAAGTCTCTCTCTTTATCAGGAGAGCCCTGGCTGGACTACGGTCAGCAAGGTTGGGGTACGGACGATGAAGAAATTCAAAGCCCACCCACCACCCACTTTGTAGCCACTGTCGATGACTTCACTGACAGGCTCGACTTCGACTCCGAAGACATCGACGGTATGGATGCTGATGAAGGAGATGATGAAGCACCAGTGCCTACCAGGCCCTGGAAGGCCACCTCGTCATATGACATATACATGGTGGACACCCCAAAAGAAGGAGATGGCGATGGAACAGTGGAGGATGACCCCTCCAAGAAATAGCCTAAGCGCCGGCGTCAGCGGCACCGCTTAAAATCCCGCCAAAACAAACACGGCAATTCCAGCACGGGAGATAATAATACCACAGAAAGTGCTGAAGAAAATCCACTCCAGCAAGATGTAGCACATGAGGATGGAGAAACCAGCCCTCATGAGGGAGCGGCTGACAGAGAGGTCGAGGACGATAATTATATGCCTCCCTCCAAAGACAAGGCAAGCCTCAACGACGACGAATTCGTCATGCCAGAGCATCCCGTCAAACAAAAACGTTTTCAACGCAGGCTTATGGCCACGGCAAGAAGCCTCAAGAAAAAACAGCAACAGCTTAAAACTGATCAAGATTTGCTAGTCGATAGATGGACTGAAGTCCTTGCGGCCGAAGAGCATAAACTCGAACGCCCCTCCAAGAGCTACCCAAAGCGCAGGCTGCTACCCCGATTAGAGGAGGAAACACTTGATGCGGCCAACCGGCCACCTCGTGGCCGCGACAGAGAGGCCTCTCGGCCCTCCACACAAGCCGCACCCTGTACCAAGGCATGGGAATACGCGTCGGACTTACGAGACATGTTGGAGGACAAGGCAAGGCAAACACGATCGATCTATGGATCGCGTGGGCACCCCACGGCTCGAGACGGTAACCGTCACGCCGGCCACAAATTCGGCAGGGCCGAACACAGTAGACAAACTCATTGGAGCTACGTCATGATATCGCCCAGTACAGAGGCGCCGCACACCCACTATGCTTTACAGACGAAATAATGGATCATCAAATCCCTGAGGGTTTCAAACCCATAAACATCGAATCATATCATGGCACAACAGATCCTGCAGTATGGATCGAGGATTATCTCCTTCATATCCACATGGCCCGCGGCGACGATTTCCACGCCATCAAATACCTCCCACTCAAGCATAAAGTACCAGCTCGACATTGGCTTAATAGCTTGCCAACAGGATCAATTAGTTGTTGGGAGGACCTGGAAGCCGCATTCCTTGACAATTTCCAGGGCACTTATGTGCGAGCCCCAGACGCCGATGACCTAAGTCATGTAATTCGGCAGCCAGAGGAATCGGCCAGGCAATTTTGGACATGGTTCCTAACAAAGAAAAATCAAATAGTCGACTGTCCGGACGCTGAGGCCCTAGCAGCCTTCAAGCACAATATCCGTGATGAGTGGCTGGCCCGGCACCTCGGACAGGAAAAGCCGAAATCTATGGCAACACTCACGACACTCATGACCCGCTTTTGCACGGGAGAAGACAGCTGGTTGGCTCGTAGCAACAATATGACCAAGAACCCTTGAAATTCGGACACGAGGGACATTAGTGGCAGGTCGCGTCGCAACAAGCAGAAGCGCCACATTAACGGCGACAATGCTGAGGATACGGCAGTTAATGCCGGATTCAGAGGCTCTAAACCCGGTCAGCGGAAAAAGCCATTCAAAAGGAATCCTAGGGGCCCATCCAGCTTGGACCGAATACTCGACCGCTTGTGCCAAATACATGGCACCCCGGAAAAGCCGGCCAATCACACCAACAGGGATTGTTGGGTGTTCAAGCAGGCATGCAAGTTAAACGCCGACAATGAAGATAAGGGGCTGCTTAGCAATGACGACGAGGAGCCCCAGCCACCGAACAACAATGGACAGAAGGGTTTTCCCCCACAAGTACGGACGGTGAACATGATATACGCAACCCACGTCCCAAAAAGGGAGCGGCAGCGCACGTTAAGGGACGTATACGCGGTAGAGCCAGTTGCCCGAAAGTTCAACCCATGGTCCTCCTGCCCGATCACCTTTGATCGAAGAGACCATCCCACTAGCATCCGTCATGGTGGATTTGCCGCATTGGTTCTAGACCCAATTATTGACGGATTTGATCTCACTAGAGTCCTTATGGACGGCGGCGGCAGCCTGAACCTGCTTTACCCGGATACAGTGCGAAAAATGGGCATAGATCCCTCGAGGATTAAGCCCACCAAAACGACCTTTAAAGGCGTAATACTAGGTGTAGAGGCCAACTGTACAGGCTCAGTCACACTTGAAGTGGTCTTCGGATCTCCGGATAATTTCCGAAGCGAGGAGTTGATCTTCGACATAGTCCCATTCCGCAGTGGCTATCACGCACTGCTCGGACGAACCGCATTCGCCAAGTTCAATGCGGTAATGCACTATGCATAGCTTAAGCTCAAGATGCCAGGCCCTCGTGGAGTAATTACGGTCAATGGAAACACCGAACGCTCCCTCCAAACGGAGGAGCACATGGCGGCCCTTGCAGCAGAAGTACAATGCAGCCTCTCCAGGCAGTTCTCTAGTCCGGCCATTAAACGTCCGGACACCGTCAAGCGCGCCCGGAGTAACCCACAACAAGACCGCCTGGCACGTTTCGAGCAGGCGTAGCAATGCGGCCCCAACCCCAACCCTCGCAAAAAGGCGATGCCAGTACTTTGCGTACATAACTACGCTCTAGAAATACCATGGGCATAGGGGGAGGGGCACCATCACGGCACGCCCAAAACACGGCTTAAACCGCACGAGGGGCTGCCGATTTTTTAATTTTCTCTTACTTTCAGGACTCTACTCTTTGGAAGGCCTGTTCGGCAGTTCAATAGCCGCACAAACGATGCAAGAACCAGGGAGGCAGACAAGCCATGCCGCGTTACGGAACTCTCAGGTGGTCTCTATCACGACCAGTATACCTGTTTCACATACCATTCCGTAGCTTGCCCCTGGAGCAGACATGTTAAATAGTCCAACTTTTTGTTTATCGCATTACTTGTATCGTTCTGCTTTGATCGCAGCTGTTTTTAATAAACAATGCATAGCTTTTGTCTATTTTTGCATTACCTTTTTATAAATAAATGTTCCTTAACGACATGTTGCACCCGTATAATTCGGTACGGCCAAAATACGCCATGGGCTTTTAGCACCCCTCAATATGGTGTGAGAAGTCCGAACAATTTCACAAGTGCGGCACCCCGAACTTATAGCATTATATGCATTGGCTCCGAATCATGTCTTGGGTCAATAGTTGAGTTTGCCAGGCTCCTATGTTTTGGTGCCTTATGTTCCGCTATATCGGCTAAGGTAGCACTAGGAGAACCACTGCGATTGTGCCCCAGTTGAGCTGGGTCGAGCACCTTAGTGGAGAAAGCTAAAACTGACTGTCATGATGAAGCGAGAGCTGGTCGCTGCTCAAGAGGTTTTTTCGAGTCCCTAAAGACTTATGCCGCTTAGGGCGAGGAGTCCGCTCTGTCCGGCCAAGGCGTGGATAGCGCCCCAAACTCGGTCTTACGAATACTAGGGGCTTCACCAAAATTTAAAATTATAGAATTCTATGAATAAGTGAGAGTGTTCACGCATTATAGTCCGATTGCCTTGTTCCTTGGGCTGAGCGCCTCCCTCGAAGGACCCAAATATGGGAAAAAGAGCGCCCAGGTTTATCCCCGAACACCCAGCACTAGTGGCATGGGGGTAGAAGCCGACGACTCGCCATCTCTCAGAATTGATAAACAGCCGCACAGAAGGTAATATTTTAAATTCAAATAGCATTGCTCCGCGGATATGAACAAGTTTTCAGCGCATAGGACAAAAACGAGCGAGTTTTACTCAAAAATTACATCCCTAGTACATTCATCCGCCACAAGGCGGGCACCCTTCAGAACATCCTTATAGTAATTTTCGGGCTTGCGATGCTCTTTCCCCGGCGGTGGCCCGTCCTTCACAAGCTTCTCTGCATCCAGCCTTCCCTAGTGCACCTTAGCACGGGCAAAGGCCCTACAGGCACCTTCAATACAGACAGAGCGCTTGATGACTTCGAGCCCTGGACAGACCTCCACCAGCCGCCGCACCAGCCCGAAATAGCTCCCAGGCAGAGCCTCTCCAGGCCATAGCCGAACTAGGAGGCGCTTCATGGCCTGTTCGGCCGCCTTGTGGAGCTCGACTAGTTGCTTCAGCTGGTCGCTCAGGGGCACGGGGTGTCCGGCCTCAGCATACTGAGACCAGAACACCTTCTCTGACGAGCTGCCCTCCTCGGCTCGATAGAATGCGGCGGCATCGGACACACTCCGGGGAAGATCTGCGAACGCTCCTGGAGAGCTCCGGATTCGGGTAAGTAACAAGTAACTCACGTCTATATGTTTGCTTCGCATAAAGAATGCCTTACCCGCCGCTATCTTCTTCACCTCATCCAACTCCTGGAGGGTCTTTTGGGATTCGGCCTTGGCAGACTTGGCATTTTCAATAGCCGCCGCGAGCTCGGACGCTCACATCTTCGAGTCAAGCTCAAAACTCTCATGTTTCTTCATGAGAACCTAGAGCTCTTGCCGCACCTTGCCAACCTCGGCCTCATACTTTTCCCGCTCAGTACGCTCCGCGGCCGCACTCTTCTTAGCCTCGAGCAGCGCTTGCTGAAGGGTCACCACCTCAGACGTGGCCCCTACAATAGCCATGTTAATCTTGTCATTTCTTGCAATTGCACCTTTTTTATGTATATTCAAACAAGGTATTTCTTACCTTCCTTCTCCTCGAGCTGCTTCTTGGCACGCCCGAGCTCTTGCTCAAACTTCTCGAGTCTCTGCTTCAGCGTGTCCACTTCCGCAGTCAGTGCGGTGGACGCCAGCAGAGAAGCCTGCATACGCATATTGACTCCTTTTTAGACTCCTGCGAATTCTTTGATCCTCTATTCGGCTTTTCTTCCCAAACGCCCAATAGAGCATCAGGGGCTACTGTCTATGCGGTAATATTATTTACACATTATTTACTTACCTCAAAGCCTATAAAAAGGCTAGTACAAGCTTCAGTCAGTCCACCCTTGGCGGACTGAACCTTCTGGACCACCACCCTCATAGTAGTACGGTGCTCCTCGTCGATGGAGGCGCCTTGGAGCGCCTCCAACATATTGTCCGGCGCCTCCGGTTGGACGGGGGCCGCCGGCACGGTGGACTTGCTCCTCTTGGAAGGAGGTCCCCCGCCGGACTCCGGAACCTTTGAAGGTTCCGGAGCGATGTCCGGCCTAGAGCCGGACTTGGAGCCCTGGGGGGTTTCATCCCCTTTACTCCTGGAGTCCGGGAGGTCGCCTTGCGGCGCCTCCAGGACCACCTCCTCCCTGCTTGGAACCTATTGGGACAACACCTCGGTGTCGTCCGTAGGACGGGGGAGGAAGCCGTCGGAAGCGAGTTCACATCCGACGAGTCCAGTGAGCTGCTCGACGACGCGTCGAGCCGGTCTTTGGGTGGGCTGCATAAACATATTCGACATAAGGGAAAGCTATGCAATAAACGAATACTATGAATTACTCCTGTATCCGGATACTTACGATTTTGCCAGGGGCTTGGCCCTGGGCTGCCACTCCTCTCCGCCGTCGTCGGCGTCGGTGGAGTAGTCCGGAGGAAGGGTTTTCCCCTTCTTGGACCCTCCGGCCTCCTCAGAGAGTGCGGCCTTCCTTTTCTTCTCTCCTCCCACTGGAGGGGGAGAGGTTTCTTATTCTTCCTCCTCGTCTTCACGAGAGGAATGCGCTTCGGAACCGTCGGGTGATGAATCCGACACCTCCTGGCGCCGGGCACTCTTTCGAGTCCCCGTGGCCCTTTTCGCGGCCTTCTTCTCCGGCACCACATAGGGTGCCGGAACCAGCAGCTTCGTCGAGCGAGCGTCCGCTGGGCCTTCGGGCAAAGGAGCCGGACAGTTGATCTGTCCGGACGTCACCTGCCAATCCTGTCAAAGGTAAGGGAGCTTAGATCCCGCATGGAGTCAAACTATGATAGCCTAATATCCTGTAAAAGGAAAAATAACAGCTTACCGCATGAGCGTGATGCTGCATACTGAATCCGCGATCCTCGGTAGCGGATGCGGGAGCCTCGGCGCCCTTGAAAAGCATCCTCCAGGCATCTTCGTACGTCGTGTCGAAGAGCCTGTTTAGAGTTCGGTGCTGCGCCGGGTCGAACTCCCACAGGTTGAAGGCCCGTTGTTGACACGGGAGGATCTGGCGGATAAGCATAACCTGGACTACGTTGACAAGCTTGAGCTTCTTGTCCACCAGGGTTTGGATTCATGTTGGGAGTCCGGTCAGCTCTCCTTTTTTACCCCAAGATAGGCCCGTCTCCTTCCAGGAGGTGAGCCGCGTAGGGGGGCCGGATCGAAACTCAGGGGGTGCGACCCATTCGGTGTCGCACGGCTTGGTAACGTAAAACCACAACGATTGCCACCCCTTTAGGGTCTCCACAAAGGAGCCCTCGAGCCACAGGACGTTGGCCATCTTGCCCACCATGGCACCGCCGCACTCCGCCTGGCTGCCGGGCACCACCTTCAGCTTGACGTTGAAAGTCTTGAGCCATAGGCCGAAATGGGGGCGGATGCGGAGGAAAGCCTCGCTCACGACGATAAACGCCGAGATGTTGAGGACGAAGTTCGGGGCCAGATCATGGAAATCCAGGCCGTAGTAGAACATGAGCCCCCGGACAAATGGATGCAGAGGGAAGCCCAGTCCATGGAGGAAATGGGGGAGGAATACCACCCTCTCATGGGGCCTAGGGGTGGGGATGAGCTGCCCCTTTTCGAGAAGCCGGTGCGCGATGTCGCTAGACAGGTATCCGGCCTTCCTCAGCTTTTTGATGTGTCCCTCCATGACGGAGGAGACCATCCACTTGCCTCCCGCTCCGGACATGGCTGGAGAAAGGTTGAGGTGGGAGTGCGGACTTGGGCACTGGAGCTCGAGTGCACAAGAATGGATAGGAAAAGGAGGAAGAAGGCGTGGGTGAAAAGGTGGATCCTTATCCCCTTATATGGGTGGACGCAACTACATGTCCCCACCAGCCTGGTAAAACTCGCTTATCTCCAAGCTCCGTAATCAAAGGCGCGGTTGGGTTACCCACGCCCGTATTGATGAGAATCCCGGAATAAGGGGACATGATCTCTACTTTGATAAGACGTGCCAAGGAAACCGCCTCGCATGACGCGCTGAGGTGGGATAATGAAACGACTCGGATAAAGGCTTGGCCGTGGTGTGCCAAACTGCGGAATATGTCAGCAGATTAGATTTGTGTAAATATTATTCTCTCTATGGAAATATGTGGAAAACTTATTTTGTAGAGCCGAACACTATCTTTGTGTTTAAAATCTTCTATGAAGTACTTGGAGGAGGAACCCGCCTTGTAATGCCGAAGACAATCTGCGCGCCGGACTCGTCGTCATTGAAGCTTGGTTCAGGGGCTACTGAGGGAGTCCTGGATTAGGGGGTGTTCGGATAGCCGTACTATACCTTTAGCCGGACTCCTGGACTATGAAGATACAAGATTGATGACTTCGTCCCGTGTCCGGAAGGGACTTTCCTTGGCGTGGAAGGCAAGCTTGGCGATACGGATATTCAGATCTCCTACCATTGTAACCGATTCTATGTAACCCTAACCCTCTGCGGTGTCTATATAAACCGGAGGGTTTTAGTCCGTAGGACAACATACACATCAACAATCATACCATAGGCTAGCTTCTAGGGTTTAGCCTCTCTGATCTCGTGGTAGATCTACTCTTGTACTACCCATATCATCAATATTAATCAAGCAGGACGTAGGGTTTTACCTCCATCGAGAGGGCCCGAACCTGGGTAAAACTTTGTGTCCCTTGCCTCGTGTTACCATCCGACCTAGACGCACAGTTCGGGACCCCCTACCCGAGATCCGCCGGTTTTGACACCGAAAGAGGGTCACATCAAGAAGCTGCGCGGAGCCGGATACTTGGCCGTGAATATCGTGCATCGGCTGCCCGCTGCGGTGCAGATCGTTCCTACCCCTAAACCTCATGAGAGGGTAGTTTTCCTCCACCACATCCTCCGCGTATTGGGGTTTCCCCTCTATCCAATCGTCCGTGGTCTCATGTTCTACTACGGGCTGGATATCCATGATCTGGCCCCGAACCTCGTCGTCAACATGTCGGCGTTCATCGTCGTGTGTGAGGCTTTCCTCCGCATCCGGCCCCACTTCGGCATGTGGTTAAAAACCTTCAATATCAAGCCGAAGGTGGTGGGCGACCAACAAGAAGAATGCGACGGAGCCATGGTGGGCAAGATGCCCAACGTTATATGGCATGAAGGCTCCTTCGTGGAGACCATAAAGGGGTGGCAATCGGCGTGGTTCTACATCACCAAGCCACGCCACACCAAATGAGTGGCTGCCCCCAAGTTTCGATCCGGAATCCCCATGCGGCTCACCTCCTGAAAGAGAAGGGCCTGTCCTGGGGTTCATCGGTGGAGCTGGACGGGCTCTAGAAATGTATCCACAATATGGCAAGCAAGAAGCTCAAGCTTGTCAACATAGTCCAGGTCATCCGCATCCGCCGGATCCTCCCGTGTCAACAATGGGATTTCGACTTATGGGAGTTCAACCCGGCCCAGCACCAGACTCTGAGCGAGCTCTTCGACACGACGCACAAAGACATCTGGAGGGTGCTGTTCAAGGGCACCGAGGTCCCTCCCTCTCTCATCGAGGACCGCGGGCTAAGCGCGAAGCGCCGAGCACATTCGGTGAGTCCTATACATCCGGTAGGATATTTTATTTCCCCTAGCTTAATCATGTGCGGGGTCTGAGCTCCATGCCTTTGACAAGAATGGGTGGAGACATCGGGGCAGATTAACTGTCCGGCCCCTCTGCCCGAAGACACTGCGGATGCTCTCCTGACGGAGATGCTAACTCCGGCTCCTTACAAGGTGTTGGAGAAGACCAAGAAGGCCAAGGGAATCCGAAAGAGTACCTGACCCCAGGTGTTATCGGACTCATCGTCCGATAACTCCGCGACGCACACCTCCCCCGAAGACGAGGAGGAAGACAAAGATGCTCCCCCTCCAGTCGGGGGAGACAAGAAAAGGAAGGCCGTCCCAACTAGGGGGGCGAAGGTTCTAAGAAGGGAAGGACTCTCCTTCCGGACTACTCCACCACCGCCGCCGAAGGCGGAGATGAGTGGCTGCTCAAGGCCAAGCCCCTGGCGAAGTCGTATGTATTCGGATGCCAGAGTAACTCATAGCATACCTTTGTCGCACTGCCTCTCCTAACGCCGAATTATGACCATGCAGACCGCCACGAGCCCGTATCGACGTATCGTCGGATGGCTCCCTGGGATCGTCGGATATGGATAGCGATCCACTTCCGACCGCCACCTCCCCTTGCCCTACAGACAACGCCGAGGTATTGTCTCAAGAGGCACCGGGTCGAGGGTTGACAGTCCCGGAGGCGCCTCAAGGCGACCTTCCAGAATTCGGGAGCAGAGGGAGCAAGGCTCCCGAGGGCTCCGAGTTCGGCCCTCAGCCGGACACCACGCCGGAACCCCAGTGGTTCCGGACTCGAGCAGGCGTCCTCCTTCCAAAAGGGGCAAGACACCTATGCCGGTGACCTCTATCGATCCAGAGGCACCGGAACATTCTGCTGGGAGCGCTTCGCAGAGCTTCCATCGACGAAGAGCACCGCACTATTATGAGTGCGGTGGTCCAGAAGGTCCAGTCCGCCAAGAGCGGACTGGCTGAAGCCTCTGCCAGCCTTCTAACAGGTTTTGAGGTAAGTCTTTGGAATATGGGGAAAAATATTACCGCATAGAAAGTAGCCCCTGGTGCTCTGTTCGGTGTTCACAAAGAAAAGCCGAACAGATGATCAAACAATATCGCAGGAATCTAATATAAGTATGTCAATATGCGTATGCAGGCTTCACTGCTGGCCTCTACCGCACTGACTGCGGAGGTCACCGCTCTGAAGCAGGACCCTAAAGGCTCCAAGGACGAGCTCGGCCTTGCCAAGAGGCAGCTCGAGGAGAACAAAGGTAAGTAGTACCTAGTATATGGATATGTATAAAAAGAATGCGACTACAAAATGACAGGATCATCTTAAATTTGCCAGGGGCCACGACCGAGGTGGCGACCCTGAAGCAAGTGCTATCCAAGGCCGAAAGAAAAGCGGCCACGAAGCGCACCAAGTGGGAAAGGCATGAGGCTCAGGTAGGCGAGGTGCAGCAAGATCTCCACGCTCTCGTGACGAAGCACGAGGCGTTGGAGCTTGACTTGAAGACGCGAGAGTCTGAGCTTGCTGCGGCCCTCGAGACCACAAAGGGTGCTAAGGCCGAAGCCCAAAAGGCCCTCCAGGAGATTGATGCGATGAAGAAGATAGCGGCGGCTAAGGCATTCTATATGCAAAGCAAGCATGTGAAAGTAAATTACCTATTACTTACCCGAATCCGGAGCTCTCCAGGAGCATTCGCAGATTTGCCCCGCAGCATGTCGGATGCCGCACAGTTTTACGAGGCCGAGGAGGAAAGCTCAATGGAGAAGTTGTTCTGGTCTTAGTATACTGGGACAGAACACCCGATGCCTCTGAGCGACCAGCTGAAGCAACTGGTCGAGCAGCACAAGGCGGCCGAACAGGCCATGAAGGGCTTTATAGTCCGGATGTGGCCTGGCGACGCCCTTCCCAACAGCTACTTCGGCCTGGTGAGGTGGCTTGTGGATGCCTGCCCACGGCTGGAAGTCATCAAGCGATCCATCTGCATCGAAGGTGCACGCTGGGCTTTCACCCGTGTGAAGGTGCAATGGGCCAAGCTGTACACCATGAAGCTGATTAAGGAAGGGCCACCGGAGGGCAAGGAGCATCGCCACCCCGAGATGTACTATGAGGGTGTCCTTAAGGGTGCTCGTCTCGTAGCGGACGAGTGTACGAAAGATATAATATTCGAGTAAACTCGCTCGTGTAATCCTGTAGTTATGAAAACTTGTTCATATGCGCTATGCAATGCTTGTTTGAATTTAAAATATTACCTTCTGTTCGGCTGTTTATCAAATCTGAGAGATGGCTAGTCGTCGGCTTCTGCCCCCACGCCACGAGTGCCGTGGTGTTCGGGATAAGCCTGAGCACTCTCGTTCCCATTGTTGGGTCCTTCGAGGGAGGTGCTCAGCACAACGAACAAGGCAATCGGACTATAATGCGTTATCACTCTCACTTAGCCATAGAATTCTATAATTTTAAATTTCGGCGAAGCCCCTAGTATTCGGAAGGCCGAATTCGGGGCGCGATACACGCCTTAAGCCGGACAGGGCCGACTCCTCGCTCTAAGCGGCATAAGTCTTTAGGGACTCGAAAACCTCTCGAACAGCGACCAGTCTCTCGCCTTATCATGACAGTCAGTTTTAACTTTCTCTACTAAGGTGCTTAGCCAGCAGAACCGGGGCACAATCGTAGTAGTTCTCCCAGTGCTACCATAGCTGATATAGCGGAACGTAAGGTACCAAAACATGGGAGCCGGGCAAACCCAACTATTGACCCAAGACATGATTCGAAGCTGATGCATATAATGCTATAAGTTCGGGGTGCCGCACTGTCGAAAGTGTTCAGACTTCTCACGCCATATTATGGGGTATGCTTAAGCCCCTAGCATATTGGCCGTACCAGAGTGTACGGGTGCTGGTTGTCATAAGTGAACATATATATATATATATATATATATATATATATATATATATATAAGAAGAATGCAATAATAGTCTTAATGCTATGCATTTTTTATTCAAAAAGGTGCGTTAAAGCAGAATGATACAAGTAGTGCGATAAGCAAAAAGTAGGACTGTTTGACATGTCCCTTCCAAGGGCAAGCTGAGGAATAGTATTCAAACAAATATTTCACTCGTTATTGTAATCCACCTAGGAGTTTCGTGGTGTGACGTAGCTTTCTGCCTCCTTGGTTGCTGCATCATGTGTTCAGCAATCACACTGCCGGACAGGGTTTCCAGAGATTAACGTCCTGAAAGAGAAAAATAACAACGCTGGAAGCCCCTAGTGCGGTTTAAGCCTTGACTTGGAGTGTGCCGCCATCGTGCCCCCCTCCCCGCCTGTGCCCATGGTATTTTTAATGCGTAATTATGTATGCGTGGCATGGATTTTGTCGTTTGGCTGGGGCCGGGGTGGGGGCCGCATTTCTATGCGAGCTCGGGACGTGCCAGGCGGTCCAGTTGCCGATTACTCCGGCGCGCTTGAAGTTGTCCGGGTCCTTAATCGCCGAACTAGTGGTTTGCCTTAAGAGGCTGCTTTGCGCTTCTACTGCGAGGGCCGCAGTGTGCTCCTCCATGCGGAGAGAGCGCTCTGTGTTTCCATTGACTGTGATGACCCCCCGAGGTCCTGGCATCTTGATCTAGAGATATGCATAATGCGGTACCGCATTGAATCTTGCAAATGTGGTTCGCCCGAGCAGTGCATACTAGCCACTGCGGAACGGGACTATGTCGAAGATTAACTCTTCGCTTCGGAAGTTATTCGGAGATCCGAGGACCACTTCCAGTGTGACTGAGCCTTTGCAATGGGCCTATACACCTGGTATGACGCCTTTAAAGGTCGTTTTAGTGGGTTTGATCCTTGAGGGCTCTATACCCATTTTGCGCACCATGTCCTGATAAAGCAGGTTCAGGCTGCTGCTGCCGTCCATTAGGACTCGGGTGAGGTGAAATCCGTCAATGATTGGGTCTAGGACCAGTGCGGCGAATCCGCCATGACGGATGCTAGTGGGGTGGTCCCTGCGATCGAGGGTGATCGGACAAGAGGACCATGGGTTGAACTTGGGGGCGACTGGCTCCAACGCATATACGTCCCTGAGCGCTCGCTTCCGCTCCCTCTTGGGGATGTGGGTTGCATATATCATGTTCACCGTCCGCACTTGTGGGGGAAACCTCTTCTGTCCTCCGGTGTTCGGCTACCGGGGCTCCTTGTCGTCATCGCTATGTGACCCCTTATCTTTGTTTTCAGCATTTAACTTCTCGGCCTACTTGAACACCCAACAGTCCCTGTTGGTGTGGTTGGCTGGCTTGTCGGGGGTGACGTGTATTTGACACGAGCGATTGAGTATACAGTCAAAACTGGACGGGCCCGGAGTGCTTCTTTTGAATGCCTTTTTCCGCTGACCGGGTTTAGAGCCTTTGGATCCGGCATTGACTGTCGTATCCTCAGTATTGTCACTATTACTGCGGCGCTTATTCTTGTTGTGACATGACCTGCCATTGCTATCCCTGGTATCCGAAGTACCATGATTCTTTGATATGTTATTACTGCGAGCCATCCAGCTGTCTTCTCCCGCGCAAAAGCGGGTCATGAGTGTCGTGAGGGCTGCCATAGATTTCGGCTTTTCCTGACCAAGGTGTCGGGCTAGCCACTTGTCGCGGATGTTGTGTCTGAGAGCTGCTAGGGCCTCTGCATCCAGACAGTCGACGATTTGATTTTTCTTTGTTAGGAACCATGTCCAGAATTGCCTGGCCGATTCCTCTGGCTGTTAAATTATGTGGCTCAAGTCATCAGCATCTGGTGGTTGCACATAAGTGCCCTGAAAGTTGTCGAGGAATGCGGCTTCCAGATCTTCCCAACAGCCAATGGACTCTGCTGGCAAGCTGTTGAGCCAATGCCGAGCTGGTCCTTTGAGTTTGAGTGGGAGTTATTTCATGGCGTGTAGGTCATCACCGCGGGCCATGTGGATGTGCAGGAGGAAATCCTCGATCCATACCGCAGGATCTGTTGTGTCGTCATATGATTCTATATTTACGGGTTTGAAACCCTTTGGGATTTGATGATCCATCACTTCGCCTGTGAAGCATAAGGGGTGTGCAGCACTTCTGTACTAGGCTATATCACGACACAGCTCGAATGAGTCTTGCCCGCTGTGTTCAGCCCGGCCGGACTTACTTTTACTGTATCCGGCGTGACGATTACCGTCTCGCACAGTGGCACGCCCTCGTGATCCGTTGATCGATCCTGCATTGTTTTCTTTGTCCTCCAATACGTCTCACAGGTCTGGCATATTTCCCCCTGCCTTTTTATTTGAATGACGCCAGGGTGCGGGCTGAGCTTTTGGCTGGAATGTCTCTCTATCGCGGCCACGAGGTGGCCGATCAGCCGCGTCATACACCGGGGATATAGGTTTCGGTGCTTGCTCCTCCAGTCGGGGTAGCAACCTGCACTTTGGGTAACTCTTGGAGGGGCGTTCGATTTTATACTCTTCGGCCGCCAGGACTTCAGTCCATCTGTCAGCTAGCAGATCTTGATCAGCTTCAAGCTGCTGCTGCTTTTTCTTAAGGCTATTTGCCGTCGCTATAAGCCTACGCTTGAAGCGCTCTTGTTTGACGGGATCCTCTGGCACGGCGAATTCGTCATCGCCGAGGCTTGCCTCGTCTTCGGAGGGGGGCATGTAATTATCATCCTCCGCCTCTCCATCTGCCGCTCTCTCAAGAGAGCTGGCTCCTCCATCCTCCTACTCTAAATCTTGCTAGAGGGGATTGTTGTTGTCTTCGGCACTGTCCGGAGTGCTATTATCTCTGGTGCCTGTGTCACCACTTTTGCCTTGGCGGGACTTAGACCAGCGCCGCTGACGCCGGCGCTTGGGTTGATTCTTGGAGGGGTCATCCTCCATTGTCTCATCGCCATTGCCTTCTTTGGGTGTGTCCACCATGTATATATCGTATGATGAGGTGGCTGTCCAGTGCCCTGTGGGCAGTGATTCCTCTTCGACTCCCGCATCGTCGTCCATACCATCGATGTCTTCAGAGTCGAAGTCGAGCATTCGGTTAAGTCATCGACAGTGCCTACTAAGTGGGTGGTGGGTGGGCGGCGAATTTCTTTGTCATCCGTATCCCAATCCTGTCGGACGTAGGTCGGCCAGGATCCTCCTGACAAGGAGAGAGACCTTAATGAGTTCAGTATGTCGCCGAAGGGCGAGTGCTAGAAAATATCCGCGGAGGTAAACTCCATGATCAGCGCCCAATCGGATTCGATAGGAATAGGCGGAGGTGGTTCGGAGTCCGTGGCCAGAGAAGGAGCTGACAGTTTGGCAACACGGCTCTCGTGAAGTGTAAGGTCAATATTCGGCTTGATCACCACTGAGGGTGCGGCCTCCGTGAAGGGGTCTATCCACCCATCCACGGATGGCGAAACTAGCAACGAATTGAGGGTCGGAGCAGCTGCCGGTGCGATCTCCTGAATACGGTCCGATGGTAGAGCTAAATCGTACTCATCGTGACCGCACGGTGCACAAGGCAGGGGCTCGAATCCGTCGAAGATCAAGTCTCCGCGGATATCGGCCATGTAGTTTAAGCTTCCAAACCTGACCTGGTGGCCAGGGGCGTAACTTTCGATCTGCTCTAGATGGCCAAGCGAGTTGGCCCGCAGTGCGAAGCCGCCGAACACAATGATCTGTCCGGGGAGAAAAGTCTCCCCCTTGACTACATCGCTATCGATGATCGTAGGAGCCATCAAGCCTAACGGTGACGATACAGAGGAACTCTCAATGAAAGCACCAATGTCGGTGTCAAAACCGGCGGATCTCGGGTAGGGGGTCCCGAACTGTGCGTCTAAGGCGGATGGTAACAGGAGGCAGGGGACACGATGTTTTACCCAGGTTCAGGCCCTCTTGATGGAGGTAAAACCCGACGTCCTGCTTGATTTATTCTTGATGATATGAGTATTACAAGAGTTGATCTACCACGATATCGGCGAGGCTAAACCCTAGAAGCTAGCCTATGGTATGATTGTATGTTGTCCTACGGACTAAAAGCCTCCGGTTTATATAGATACCAGAGGGGGCTAGGGTCACACAAGGTCGGTTACAAAGGAGGAGATATACATATCCGTATTGCCTAGCTTGCCTTCCACGCCATGTAGGGTCCCATCCGGACACGAGACGAAGTCTTCAATCATGTATCTTCATAGTCTAACAGTCCGGCCAAAGGATATAGTCCGGCTGTCCGGAGACCTCTTAATCCAGGACTCCCTCAGGCAGGATACCCATGTTTGAACCGCGCATCATGGCAGCAAGTTCTCTTTGGCAACCTTTAATTTTTCTAAGAACTCGAATCTTGCAAGAGATTAATTTTTTTTGAACCGGAATTGTAAACTGGATTTGAAAGCTTCAAAACTTTGTGGGATACAAATTTTCCTTGAGCCGGATGTTTGAATCCGGATTTGAGAGCTTAAAAACTTTGTAAGAGTCAAATTTACCTTGATCCGGATGTTTGAACCGGTTTTGAGACCTTCAAAGCTTTGCGGGAGAGAGATGTCTCTTGAACCGGATTTTAAACCAGAATCTTTACTTTGAACCGACAATTTTTTTACGGCCCTTAAATTTTTATCAATATGGTGGTGTCCTCCGGAATTGGATTATCATTCCCTCCAATGACCAAGAGTTCCTGAGTCATGTCATTGTAGCCCCCGAGTCTTAAGACTACTTGCGGAGTTGGCTTGAGACTCTCCATATTTGACCGTAATATAAACCGGTATGAGTCTTTCAACAGCTCAGTGATATAAAACTCCCTTTTCCATTAGACAACTTGTCCTGCATGTAAACACTTGCAAGCCAGAGTAATTTCTTTTTCTAAAGAAAACAATATAAAATATACTAGATGGATTTTCACCTGATATGTTAGGCTAGAAATTATCCACCGCGAAGTTGATGATCACCACAGTAAGGATGAAATCAATCACAGTCGAGTCAGCCGCAGGAACGGACAGATGAGTCGGCTGCAGCATTGTAAGCCGGTGCGAGCGGATGAGTCGGCCGAGGGTGCGGACGGACGAGATAATTGCAGGCATAGTAAACCGCGCAGACAGGCGAGTCAATCACGTTGTGTTGATATTGCAAGGATGGCGACTCACGTACATATCCATCGAGCAGTACTTTGATTTTTATCCCACACACGTGTGTAGCTCGGTGGTCTGGTAAAGTTCTTCTTGAGCTCTCTTTGATCCTTGATCTTATTGCCTTCACAAGACCTCCTCTGTGATAACCAAGTTAAACGATGCCTTGGAGGCATTATCCGTCCGAACAGCCGATGATGCTAAATCCTCAAGTGGCTCATTAGAGACTGGTATGACTGTCGTAATTGATTTGAAGACCGCATCATAATTCCCACAGGTCTCTGCCATAAGCTGATGCTGAACATCAACTGCACTACTAGCCTGGGATACGCCCCCTGCTGTAATCTCGCCACTGATTTATATGTGTAATGGTGGTCAGAGAAATGTTTGAACCATGTAGATATGTTAAAATTTCATCCTCAGTTTAACTCATCTGACTCTCCGTCTTGCATGTTTCTGAAGCCAAGGTACATTAGCCTCCACACATTTGCACAGAAAACATTTGTGCTGGATCCAATTTGGTCGCTAGGCCTCCCTTGTCACTTTTTTGTAATAATCCGCCTTGCTGCTGTGGCAATTTCTTTTCATTCAGTTGAAGTGTCAACCTGCTCCAAAGGTGTCATCAACTCAGCAGTTTTCTCCCAATCCTGATTACTTTGTCCTTTTATCGTAAATAGTACTTTCTTTCATCCTCAGAATACCCGTGCTAAATTGTAGAGCCAGGTTTTGTTGAACACTGGGGGCACTAGAGCTGAAAGAAAACGATGCCTAGGTTGCATTATGGTCGACACAAGAGGTGCACCCTGACCCGGCTCACAGGCAGCCGGGTCTGCGGGGGCCATGACAGTAGCAGGCAGGCAGGGTGGCACGGAATGAGGGCCGGCAAGGGTGATGGCCACTCGCAGCAGACGGCGAGTGAGTGAGGTGAGGGCGGCTCCATATGGCGGCTCGCGGCGTGGTCAGTGGAGGCCGGGTGATTTACAGCGGCAGTAGAGGCGGCGCACAGCAGCAGAGAGGTAGCTCACGGCCGCGGCGGCGCGAAGTGGCACGGGTGCGGAGCAACTGGTGCTGGGAGGAGGTGAGTTGGCGTGGCGGCTCGTGACAAGGGGGAAGCATGGCCATCCGAGGTGGCTAAGGCTCCCAGCGACTCAGCGAGAGCGGCTCGCGGCTGCGGCGGCGAAGGCAGTGGAGGCGGCTTGAGGTGATGCTTCTCTGCTCGGGCGCGGCGGTTCAGAGGCAGCTCGGCGAGGTGCGGCGGCCGGCGGAAGCACACCGACGTGGGAGGAGCCTAGCGGCAGAGGCAGAGGCGGTGAGGCCACAGAGTCCGAGTCGATCCCCCGTGCTTGTCCTGATGGTTGTTGCCTTGTTGATTTTACCATCCTCGATCTGTGTCCTCCAGGTCGAGGGCTCATGGCCCTCTTTTTTTTCTTTCATGGGAGGATGACTCGGTAGTGGCTTTTGACATAATAATCGATCTGCAACCCGACCCGGCAGTAGGAACTTGTGGTACTCGGCGGATCAGGCAGCGGAATTTCTTTTTATCGGTCTCGATGGAACCTAGGATTTGACATCTTGGAGGACTCGATGTTCAACTGAAATCAATCTCCCGTTGGTTTCGACGTGTCGCGCTCGCGGCTCAAACGATGGAACCCTTCTCTTTGAACTTGATCTTTCTAAACATTGTTTCAACGCCGGGTCTCCGTGAACACATAAAATCTGTTGTTTGATGTGGAGCTTTCAGCACCAGTTCTTCATTATCCTGATGATTGCGAGCTTTTCGAATCCTAGAAAAATCCCTTTAAGAACTCAACACCATCATGTGCAGGCCCCAGGGTGGGCGCCAACTGTCGTAGAATTGTCACGGCAAATGTCCTTAGTATCAGGACTTAGTCGCGAGGCCAACGCATATATGTGGTAGCTTGACAGGGGTTGAGCGGTACGAGAGACGTGATGGTTCGGCCCCTCATGATTGAGGTAAAATCCTATGTCCTGCTTCATTGATATTGATGATGATGATCACGGTTACAAGAGTGCTCCATCTCGAGAGCCATTGTCTAAACCTAACTTGTCCAACTTGTGGAACTTGTGAATCTTCTCCCTCTTGGGGTGCCCTGCCCCTCCTTATATATGTTGAAGGGGCGGTTTACATGACTAGTCCTATTAGGATTAGGATTACTCTATTACAAGTGGAGTCCTAGTCTTGCTTCCTTTGTAAGGGAATATTTCTTATGCTTTCCTCTTAAGTTGGCCCACCATAATATGAGCCGGCCTTCCATGAACCATCTGCTTGGGCCACTGGGTCTTGTCGCTCCTCTGCTCCGCCGGCCGGGTCACCAATGAGTTACTTGCTTTGGCCGGGTCATTAGTGAGTGGAGATATCCGGGCGGGTCACTTAGTGAGTCGCCAAGTCAGGGCGGGTCACCGGTGAATCACCAAGTCTGGGCGGGTCACCAGTGAATCACCAAGTCCGGCCGGGTCATACTGCGGGATATATCCCCGACATATCCCTAATGGCCTGCCGGGTGTGCTTGCTACTGGGCAAACCACCTCACTGCTCTTAACGCGGCAGCTCGAACTGTCGAGCGGACTCGAGACAGAACAAGAGCGTTGCCAATCGCAGAAGGTCTCCCTGCCATTCTCGACGCAGCTGCTCGAACTTTTGAGCGGACTCGAAACAGAACGAGGGCATTGCCAATAGTGGCAGGGCCCCATTGCGTGCAGGTTTTCCATAGACATGGCAAGATCATCTAGGACGATAACCTTATATATATTAAGGAATTGCTTAAAGTTTTGCATGACTTAGCTTTTCTTCCGCTACGTGAGCGTTCACTGCATCCACCGAGGATGTCACTTGTTCGGTCGTCTTCTTCCTTGGAGTGACGACCATGATGAAGCCACTACTTCAACCAGACCACATTTTCACAACTGCGCCCCCTACCTGGTGCGCTAGAGATGTCGGGGGAAACGACACCTATGGAATCACTAGGATGCCTTCTACGGTTGGCGGGCGCGAGGTTGTGAAAGAGCGGGTCTGGCGGTCAGCACAAGGATCGTTTAGCCAGGTTCGGGCCACAGAGATGTGTAATACCCTAGTCCCGCTTTGATGTATATTTGAGTGTTCTTGAGTTATTGAACTAGCTATGGTGTGTGTCTGGTTCCAAGGATCCGAATCCCTCTCCAGTACACCTTGGGCCTCCTTTTATAGCCAAAAAGGGGTTGCCCCAGTGGCACACAGGAGGTGGAAAGGTGTATAGTGGATGAGTCTATCCCCTGACACCATCGGCCAAACACATTTAATGTGCTGCCAATGTGCCCCTCCTGCTTTATCAGGGACAGCAAGGAAGCTTGTCCCAGCTGTCGCCGCCTAGCCTGGCTCCGACGCGCGTCCGAGCTGACGAGGTGTTGTAGCGACACGTTGGCTGGCTGCTGGGATGGCGTGGTGGCGGAGTCTTCACGAAGATATGCATGCCACCACGCAGGTGCTTGCTGAGTCGGTGTGAAGGCCGCACGCTGCCACGCAGATGCCTGCCCAGCTGGTTGAGCTAGCAGCTGTATGGGAGCGGTGGTGGAGTCTTGGCAAACGTGGGCCTGGTGGCGGCCCCGCAGATGTCCTCAGCAAGGGTCTTGTCGGGGGCCCGGCAAGGGTCTCGCCGTGGCACCGCGGTCGTCCCCAGCAAGGATCTTGCCGGGGGTCTCGTGGATTTCCTTGGCAAGGATCTTGCCAAGGATCATTGTCTTCTGTTTCTCATATGATCTTATGTATTTATGATCTCCACGAAGATCTGTATGACACCATGGAGGTGCCTCTCGAGACTTGGTTCCGATGTGGGTGATGGCATTGGAGGGCGGCGCGCTCTGCTGGCATTGGGCAAGTTTCCCTGGCAAGGCTCTTGCCGGGGAGTCCACTTCGCTCCCTTGCTCTTTGTGTCTCGGGTCTTGGCGTTATTTCAGTTTTCTTGTGCTCTGGCTTCCCTCCTCTGCCCTCCTCAGTGCGGCCGCGGGCGCGGCTTTGACTGCCCGTGCACAAGTAAAGGGGTACAAAGGAGAGCCCCTACTTTTGTACCCCGACACTCTTTATTTACCAATCTGAAATGGTATAAATTGACAGCACACTCACCATTCATGCTTATACATTGTTTAGAACTACATCTATGCTTGTGTTCTTGATCTGTAATCCAGTGGTCTGGTGAAGCTGGCCGCTCCTGCACAATGCCATTTCCTGTCATCTTAACTATGAACAATGCCTATTATGTTAATGCTATTTTAAACCGTGTCTCTTTATTTCTGACAAAGAAATGAGATGAATTGACAATGCTGATGCTTATACATGCAAAACCTATTATCTACCTACTTGTTTCTATTTTAGGGTGACAACACTGCTGCTAGGAAGAACTACCACAATGATAGTGAGACGAACCCATTGTTTGTCCCTCTAACACATATTCCAGAGGAGAAGGCAAAACATATTGAGGGTAGGGATACAACCACGAAGTCACATCTTGATGTAGTGTCAAACTTACTCAGTGACACAAGCTCGATGAAGTCGCTGCTTGAATCTGTTCAACTTCTTCAGTCTGAAATTCAAGCAGAAATACATGCTTCCGCTCAAATATGACTGGAACTCCAATCTCTATGTAAGATTAACCGTAAGTACAGGACGTTTATTGATGCTATGCAGCTTAAGTTGGTGGATATGAGCGCCAAAGAAGCACAGTCTCATCTGGTTGCTAAGCTGCTTGCGCTGTAGCTGCTGGGCCGGGCTAACCTTTCTTGAACTGTGTTGAAGTGATGTCGGTTCTGTCTATTATTTTGTCCGCCTGTTAACTTCCACTGGTGGCGACATGCCCAGTTTATGTAATCTGTTGTCTGGTTGCCCTTTATTATCACTAGCGGCAAACATTGATGCCAAGGAGATGTAATATGCTGTAATTTCTTTGTTGTATAGTCTAGGTCTATTCTTGGTCGGTATGCCATAATTTAGGCCGGAAGATTCATTTGATCTCAGTGTTGTCGGTCTTCAAGACGGCCCATTACTCATATGGACCAAAACATGGGCCTATAATCATCTTGGGCCATTAGCAGGTCTAAACCTTATGGTTGTTTCCCGCCTTTAACAGGTCGAGTAATGTTCTGGCCAGCTGGGCCAGAGAATACAATGGGCTTTTAACAGGCTAAAACCTAGATTGGGCTAGCGCTGAGCCAAAAAATTCACGGGCCAATACAGGCTGAAACTGCCTAAGGCCCATGTTTGGCCCAAATAGGACAAGCAGTTAATAGGACAAAATATGTCTTGGGCCCGTTTGTCCCAATATAATTAAGGGCTTTAAGCAGGCCGGTATCTACGCGGGCCATGGGCCTAAAAGTGTCATGGGCCATTATCAGATGGGTTGTAAGCAGGCCGTATTCAATGCAGGCTGTAATTAGGCCCAACTGTTACATGGGCTATTAACAGGCCGGTAGGCCAGTTGGGCTGAAATTTATTAGCGAAGACTACGAGCCGTTAAGAGGCGTAAAGTTACGTCGGACAAGAAATAGCCCAGTGTCTGCATGGGCTGTTAAATGGCCTAAAGTTAAACCGGGCCGACAACATCCCAGATGCACCACAGGCTGCTAACAGGCCAAAACTATTATCGGGCCGAAGTGGTAAACGGGCATTTAACAGGCTGAAATACAAACCTATCTTAGAATGGGCCCAAAAGAACAGTGCCCTGTTAACGGGCCTGATCTGACATGGGCCGTAATTTGGCCCAAAACACGACAGGCTGTGAACGGGCCTGATCTGGTATGGGCCTCAATTTGGCCCAAAACATGGTAGGCTGTTAACGGTCCAACCCACTAGTCCTTGAAAAAACATGCTGGGCCTTTAGCTGGGCCGGCCTTTTCACCGGAATAGGTCTCTGTTGGGCCGTGCCACGTGTCGACGTATCATAGGCGCGTCATGTCCCATGAGTGGATGACATCTGTCCCAACGGTGAGAAAACACGTGTTTCCTCCGGCCAATGAGTATTTTACACGTGGAAAATCCCCATTGGTCTGAGCTATTAATGGGTTACCGGATCCAAAATCGGAACCGATAGCTTAACGGCGTTCTGTTACGGTGGATCCCACATGTCGGTCACCCTTGACGAAAGCACTTCTATGACGCGCGATTTATCATCATGGAAGTGGACACTTCCGTGATGATAATTTTGGTAATGTCATGGAACACTTCCACGACAGCACATGTATGACTATCTTGATTCTGTCATAAAATTTTCATGGAAGTACATGCATGACAGAAAACGTGACCTACTGTGACAAACACGTATCATCACGAAAGTGTCTTTTTTGTAGTGATGGTTCACTCGAATGAACTGTTTGTGATTAGGCAACACAAAAGAAACGGTCAGCCAGATCAAGGTGTGTGCGATGTACGACATGCGGTTGACCTGATGAATTGTTTGCGTTGAGACAAGAGAACAGAAATGGTTCAATATAACAAATACCATAAATATTGCAAGGTTCAAGTTCAAAGATTACAACGCCCAAATTCAAACATTGCAAGTTGCGTTATTTCTTTAAAGGGGTCAGCCCCTGACAAGTCATGTATGGGTTTGACACAATAACTTCGAATTTCTTTGCCATATGCTCTTCCAATACGAAGTTTGGCATTTTTAGAGGCACTTCCATTCCGCAGTACCAGCCACCTCTGATAATCATACCATTGATCTTTCCTAATTAAATGCGTGTTCAACCTCAGTACCCTCAGCACCTTTGCTCTGGTAAGAAAGAACATGGCGAGTGTAATCTCCAGTGGGGTCCCTCGGTAGGAGTTCAAAGTAATATTTGAGAGATGCAGATCTAGTCATTCGATGTGATTGTCGTGATCAACATCTTCCACCGGGCCTAATATGCACTACAAAAGAAGAGAACGTGTTAGTGCCTACATGGGGTTTTGAACACTACTACATGCCCATTTGGTTTGCAGGATTTGTAAATTGCACCAACGTGCCATCTTCGATCTATCATGATTAACATGGGCATTAATTTGATTACAATCTAGAAACATGTAGCCTTCTGCACAAGAGGTTGGATTCATGAAAAATTCCCTAAGGAAACTAGTACAAATGAATCCAAAGGAGAAATGCTTATGGACGATTGTAACCATATGAATGAAGCAACCAATATGGGGTGGGGTGTATGTCCTAAAATCCTCCAATATTCCTTGAGAAATCGTAGTACATAGTCATTGTAAACTTGGGAAAAGGTGCAAAAAATTGAACTCCCTTATGGTTAACATTTAATAGGAAGGGAACATCACCTCGATATACAGCTTCTTCAGGCACGGAAACCATCTCATGCAACTGAAAACTTGGTCTAGGTTGGGGACGACAGATTCTAGTGCCAAGACCTTCACTGTGCCCAGAGTCCGGGTGAAGCTTCGTTGGATGACAGATGAACTTACATCTTCAAAACTAGAAATAACGTTGATATCAAGAAGGATAGGTATATAAGGTGATTGTTGTACCTGAAAGTTGTAGTATTTGACAGACGAGTAGCCCACCACTTTCAATTTCGGCGCAGAAATGACATTGATTCTTGTTGGACCTTGTTGATCAACTACAAGTAATATATCAAGTGAAGGTGCGTCCTGGATGACCATATTGTGGTCCACCTTTTGTGATCTCTCGTTGCAGCACCAGCAACACACATAAATAGTGCGGAGAGTCCTGGAGGTGATGCGCAAGGCACTCGACCAATTCATCGCCTGAAGACGAAGGAACTGGAGTGCAGTACAGCCGCGGAGCAGGCGCTCCATGTCATCCTTTGGGATGTGGACGGCGACGAGATCGAGGTGCTTCAGTCATGGTAGAAAAAGAGCCAGTGCATCATTAAGGGGGGTGGAATGGCAGATCATGAACTTGGCAAGGCGCAGTGTGGGCACGAAGTGGAGTGCGGATGTTGGGAGCTAGATCATATGCCCATCATTATAACTTAGCTTCTTGAGCTGATCTATGGCGCGGGATTGGAACCACTCGTCAAGCTTGGCTCGCCCCTTGCCATTGGAATGGAACTTGCCTGCGATAAGGCCTTTGATTGGGCCATGCTGACTGCCGAGGATCTGGGAGAACACATCCAAGCTTTGGCATAGCCATGGCAGAGCTTGTGGGCGTGGAGGAGGTCGATAGGGGTACGGAGCCATAGGGTGTGCCACCACCGGGAAACGGCGGCTGTCCTTGCCCGATTTCTCACCGGGGAGGTTGTTGATGAAGTCTAGGCCTGCTAGAGTCACTTGCGGTTGTTTCTCAACCCGCCTCCGCTTGTTGGCAGCCTCATTATCCACCTCGTCGGCGGGGACGAGAACATCTGTCTCCATATTCACGCCGTGCTCCGGTGCTTCAGCAGCCCCGACATCGCCACTCCCTCCGATAGGGCACTTCGGCGGTATCCTCGTACACTGACGGCTTTAAGGACTCAGAGCGGCATCTAGGATGCAGGCGGAGAGAGAGAGAGGAATTGTGTGTGTGGCGAGGATGGGGGGTGCGTCCGCTCTGCGGCGCCATTAATATAGACCAGTGGGAGCGAGGCGGGCGGCGGTCCAAGGCTGTCTCGCTTCCCGGTGAGAACGACTGCTTAATCTCTAGTATGAATGAAATCTATGCTTAATTACTGAATTTTAGTTGCAAAAAATAGATTATGATATTGATTTAGCTGCATATTTTGACAAATCGCATTGTCTCTTGGCTTAGCGCCGAAGTCTGGCTTTAATTTGCATATCGTAATCTGAACCATTTGTGGTGAAGAGATGCACAGATCCTGCATTGAACAGCTTGTACGCTTCCCGGTGAGCCTACGCACCGGACTACGCTCGCACGCCTCCCGTTCAGTGAAGAAGCTGTCAACACGGCACCTCCTATAGCCATTAAAACCAAGACATGTGGCGTCACTTGAATGGTTAACCGAACGCACATGGTTTGAATTATACAAACGTTTGAGATATTAAAGTGGCAGCTATTTTTTTCAAGATGCCTTTGTTGGCTATCATTATTCGAGTGTGCCTTCTCTCACAATGGACACGAAAAATACCACAACATGTCGGGTGCCCTTCCATGATAGCATGCCAAGTTTCATGAATTTCAGACGAGTTTTGGATTTACTAGAATTTAAAAACCAGGCATCTCAATGTTTTGCCGGCAATCAACGGTGCCCTGGTGTTTGAAATTCATTCCCATTTCTTGCATGGGACCTAAACATGCACCCAAGGACACAGGTTTGATTTTTCAACCAATTTATATGCACTGGAGCATGCACATGTAGTTCAAATATGAATTATGCACATAAATGCATCAAAAACTCAATTAATGCATAAAATTGTCCAAACGAACCCTGAAAAATCACAAAAATTCACACAACACTCCTGCTGTTTTATGTTGACACGAGAAAAAAACTTGAAAGCAATAGGAGGCAATGGATATTGTTTCGTCCCCAATGGTGGGACATTCCCTACCGAAAACCATCATGCTTGTTGTGAGAAGCTCGGGTTTGTGAGAAGCATATACCCAAACCTGCCCCAAATGGGACAAAATTTGTACCACGGCATTTTCATGCCGCTTCATGATAGCATGCCAAGTTTCATGAATTTCAGATGAGTTTTGGATTTACTAGAATATAAAAACCAGGCATCTCAATATTTTCCCGACAATCAATGGTGCACCGGTGTTTGAAATTCATTCCCAGTTCTTGCATGGGACCTAATGATACGTCGCCAACGTATCTATAATTTTTGATTGCTCCATGCTATGTTATCTACTGTTTTGGGCAATATTGGGCTTTATTATCCACTTTTATATTATTTTTGGGACTAACCTATTAACCAGAGGCCCAACCCGAAATTGCTGTTTTTTGCCTATTTCAGTGTTTCGAATAAAAGGAATATCAAACGGAGTCGAAACGGAACGAAATCAACTGGAGAAGGTATTTTTGGAAGGAAAAATACCTGATGGACTTGGACCCCATGTCAGGAGCCAAGGGAGGTTCTCACGAGGGTGGGGGGCGCCCTCCCCTAGGGCACGCCCCCTGCCTCGTGGGGCCCCCGAAGCTCCACCGCCGTACTTCCTGCACCCATATATACTCACGTACCCTAAAACTTCCAGACCAGACAATAGATCGGGAGTTCCGCCGCCAGAAGCCTCCGTAGCCACCGAAAACCAATCTAGACCCGTTCCGGCACCCTGCCGGAGGGGGCAATCCTTCTCCGGTGGCCATCTTCATGATCCCGGTGCTCTCCATGACGAGGAGGGAGTAGTTCACCCTCGGGGCTGAGGGTATGTACCAATAGCTATGTGTTTGATCTCTCTCTCTCTCTCTCTCTCTTTCTCGTGTTCTTGATGTGATACGATCTTGATGTATCGCGAGCTTTGTTATTATAGTTGGATCCTATGATGTTTTCTCCCCCCTCTACTCTCTTGTAATGAATTGAGTTTCCCCTTTGAAGTTATCTTATCGGATTGAGTCTTTATAGATTTGAGAACACTTGACATATGTCTTGCCGTGGATATCTGTGGTGACAATGGGAAATCACGTGATTCACTTGATGTATGTTTTCGTGATCAACTTGCGGGTTCACCCATGAACCTATGCATAGGGGTTGGCACACGTTTTCGTCGTGATTCTCTGGTAGAAACTTTGAGGCACTCTTTGAGATCCTTTGTGTTGGTTGAATAGATGAATCTGAGATTGTGTGACGCATATCGTATAATCATACCCACGGATACTTGAGGTGACATTGGAGTATCTAGGTGACATTAGGGTTTTGGTTGATTTGTGTCTTAAGGTGTTATTCTAGTACGAACTCTAGGGCTGTTTGTGACACTTATAGGAATAGCCAACGGATTGATTGGAAAGAATAACTTTGAGGTGGTTTCTTACCCTACCATAATCTCTTCGTTCGTTCTCCGCTATTAGTGGCTTTGGAGTGACTCTTTGTTGCATGTTGAGGGATAGTTATGTGATCCAATTATGTTATTATTGTTGAGAGGACTTGCACTAGTGAAAGTATGAACCCTAGGCCTTGTTTCCTAGCATTGCAATACCGTTTACGCTCACTTTTATCACTTGTTACCTTGCTGTTTTTATAATTTCAGATTACAAATACCTTTATCTACCATCCATGTTGCACTTGTATCACCATCTCTTCGCCAAACTAGTGCACCTATACAATTTACCATTGTATTGTGTGTGTTGGGGACACAAGAGACTCGTTGTTATTTGGTTTCAGGGTTGCTTGAGAGAGACCATCTTCATCCTACGCCTCCTACGGATTGATAAACCTTAGGTCATCCACTTGAGGGAAATTTGCTACTGTCCTACAAACCACTGCACTTGGAGGCCCAACAACGTCTACAAGAAGGTTGTGTAGTAGACATCAAGCTGTTTTCTGGCGCCGTTGCCGGGGAGGTAAGTGCTTGAAGGTATATCTTTAGATCTTGCAACCGAATCTTTTTGTTTCTTGTTTTAGCACTAGTTTAGTTTATAAAAGAAAACTACCAAAAAATGGAATTAAGGGTACCTCATATGCTTCATCTTTTTAATATCGATCATGAAGAGAAGGATTCTGATAATTGTGCTCAAGTGCTAGAAGAAGAATGCATTAGAATGTTTGGCACTAAATATTTGAATGATGAGCATGATTGCAATGTTGTTAGTATGAATTCCTTGAATATCTATGATGGTGATGATATGCAAAGCCACAAGCTTGGGGAAGCTATGTTTGATGAAGATGATATTTTTTGTTCCCCAAGCTTGGATGAGAAAATTTACTATGATGAAAACATGTCTCCTATCTATGATGATTATTGTGATGACACGTATGCTTTAAAGAATAATGATAACCATGAAACTTGTCATCTTGATCTTAATTTTCAATCACATGATAGTTATTTTGTTGAGTTTGCTCCCACTATTATTCATGAGAAGAAATTTGCTTATGTGGAGAGTAATAAAAATTCTATGCTTGTAGATCATGAAAATAATGCTTTGTGTGAAAGTTATATAGTTGAATTCATTCATGATGCTACTGAAAATTATTATGAGGGAGGAATATATGCTTGTAGGAATTGCAATAATACCAAGTTTCCTCTCTATGTGCTTAAAATCTTGAAGTTTTGCTTGCTTTACCTTCCTATGATAATTTATTATTGTTCTCATAAGTTGTTTGCTCACAAAATCCTTATGCATAGGAAGTGGGTTAGACTTAAATGTGCTAGTCATATTCTTCATGATGCTCTCTTTATGTTTTAATTCTTATCTTTTATGTGAGCACCGTTGAAATCATCATGCCTAGCTAGGGGCGTTAAACGATAGCACTTGTTAGGAGGCAACCCAATTTTATTATTGTTCCTTGATTTTTGATCCTGTTTAGTAATAAATAATTCATCTAGCCTCTGTTTAGATGTGGTTTTATGCTTTTAATTAGTGCTTGTGCCAAGTAGAACCTTTGGGAAGACTTGGGAAAGTCTTGTTGATCATGCTGTAAAAACAGAAACTTTAGCGCTCATGAGAATTGCTGCCACTTTTATTTGGAGAGTGCTATTTAGTTAATTCTTTTTGAAGATGATTAATAGATAAATTCCTTAGGTCCAGAAATTTATTTGAGAATTTTATGAGTTCCACAAGTATACGTTTGATTCAGATTACTACAGACTGTTCTGTTTTTGACAAATTCTGTTTTTCATGTGTTGTTTACTTATTTTGATGAATCTATGGCTAGTAAAATAGTTTATGAACCATAGATAAGTTGGAATATAGTAGATATTAAACCAATATGAATTTAGAATGAGTTAATTACAGTACCTTATGATTGTGATTTTCTTTCTTATACTAATGGAGCTTACGAGTTTTCTGTTAAGTTTTGTGTTGTGAAGTTTTCAAGTTTTGGGTAAGGATTCGATGGACTATGGAATAAGGAGTGGCAAGAGCCTAATATTGGGGATGCCCAAGGCACCCCAAGGTAATATTCAAGGATATCCAAGAGCCTAAGCTTGGGGATGCCCAGGAAGGCATCCCCTCTTTCGTCTTCGTTCATCGGTAACTTTACTTGGAGCTATATTTTTATTTACCACATGATATGTGTTTTGCTTGGAGCGTCATTTTATTTTCTTTTGTTTAGATTGCTGTTTGAATAAAGTACCAAGATCTGAAATTCTTAAATGTTAGAGAGTCTTCACATAGTTGCATAATTATTCGACTACTCATTGATCTTCACTTATATCTTTCGGAGTAGTTTGTTGTTGCTCTAGTGCTTCACTTATATCCTTTTGGAGCATGATGGTAGTTTTATTTTGAAGAAATAGATGAACTCTCATGCTTCACTTAGATTATTTTGAGAGTCTTAATAGCATGGTAATTTGCTTAAAATCCTAATATGCTTGGTATGCAAGATTAATAATAAAACTTTCTTATGAGTGTGTTGAATACTAAGAAAAGTTTGATGCTTGATGATTGTTTCGAGATACGGAGGTAATAATATCAAAGTCATGCTAGTTGAGTAGTTGTGAAATTGAGAAATACTTGTGTTGAGGTTTGCAAGTCCCGTAGCATGCACGTATGGTAAACGTTATGCAACAAATTTGAAACATGAGGTGTTATTTGATTGTCTTCCTTATGAGTGGCGGTCGGGGACGAGCGATGGTCTTTTCCTACAAATCTATCCCCCTAGGAGCATGCGCGTAGTGCCGAGGTTTTTGATGACTTGTAGATTTTTGCAATAAGTATGTGAGTTCTTTATGACTAATGTTGAGTCCATGGATTATACGCACTCTCACCCTTCCATCCTTGCTAGCCTCTTCGGTACCGTGCATTGCCCTTTCTCACATTGAGAGTTGGCGCAAACTTCGCCGGTGCATCCAAACCCCGTCATATGATACACTCTTTCGCACATAAACCTCCTTATATCTTCCTCAAAACAGCCACCATACCTACCTATTATGGCATTTCCATAGCCATTCCGAGATATATTGCCATGCAACTTTCCACCGTTCCGTTCATCATGACACATTCATCATTGTCATATTGCTTAGCATGATCATGTAGTTGACATAGTATTTGTGGAAAAGCCACCATTCATAATTCTTTCATACATGTCACTCTTGGTTCATTGCATATCCAGGTACACCGCCGGAGGCATTCATATAGAGTCATGTTTGTTCTAGTATCGAGTTGTAATCATTGAGTTGTAAATAAATAGAAGTGTGATGATCATTATTATTAGAGAATTGTCCCAAGTGAAGAATAAATAAAAAGGACATAAAAAAGAGAAGGCCCAAAAAAGAGAAAGGCCATAAAAAAGGCCCAAAAAAATGAGAGAAAAAGAGAGAAGGGACAATGTTACTATCCTTTTACCACACTTGTGCTTCAAAGTAGCACCATGATCTTCATAGTAGAGAGTCTCTCATGTTATCACTTTCATATACTAGTGGGAATTTTTCATTATAGAACTTGGCTTGTATATTCCAACAATGGGCCTCCTCAAGTGCCCTAGGTCTTCGTGAGCAAGCAAGTTGGATGCACACCCACTAGTTTCTTTTGTTGAGCTTTCATACATTTATAGCTCTAGTGCATCCGTTGCATGGCACTCCCTACTCCTTGCATTAACATCAATCGGTGGGCATCTCCATAACCCATTGATTAGCCTCGTTGATGTGAGACTTTCTCCTTTTTTGTCTTCTCCACATAACCCCCCTCATTATATTCTATTCCACCCATAGTGCTATATCCATGGCTCGCGCTTATATATTGCGTGAAAGTTTATAGGTTTGAGATTCCTAAAGTATGAAACGATTGCTTGGCTTGTCATCGGGGTTGCGCATGATGAGAGCATTCTTGTGTGACGAAAATGAAACATGACTAAACTACATGATTTTGTAGGGATGGACTTTCTTTGGCCACGTTATTTTGAGAAGACACAATTGCTTAGTTAGTATGCTTGAAGTATTATCATTTTTATGTCAATTTGAACTTTTGTCTTGAATCTTTCGGATCTGAATATTCATACCACAATTAAGAAGAATCACATTGAAATTATGCCAAGTAGCACTCCGCATCAAAGATTCTGTTTTTATGATTTACCTACTCGAGGACAAGCAGGAATTAAGCTTGGGGATGCTTGATACGTCTCCAGCGTATCTATAAGTTTTGATTGCTCCAAGCTATGTTATCTAATGTTTTGGGTTATATTGGGCTTCATTATCCACTTTTATATTATTTTGGGACTAACCTATTAACCGGAGGCCCAGCCCAGAATTGTTGTTTTTGCCTATTTCAGTGTTTCGAAGAAAAGGAATATCAAACGGAGTCGAAACGGAACGGAATCAACTGGAGAAGTTATTTTTGGAAGGAAAGCTAATGGATGGACTTGGACCCCACGTCAGGAGCCAAGGGAGGTGCTCACGAGGGTGGGGGGCACGCCCCCCTAGGGCGCGCCCCCCTGCCTCGTGGGGCCCCCGAAGCTCCACCAACATACTTCCTGCACCCATATATACTCACGTACCCTAAAACTTCCAGACCAGACAATAGATCGGGAGTTCCACCGCCAGAAGACTCCATAGCCACCGAAAACCCATCTAGACCCGTTCCGGCACCGTGCCGGAGGGGGCAATCCTTCTCCAATGGCCATATTCATCATCCCAGTGCTCTCCATGACGAGGAGGGAGTAGTTCTCCCTCGGGGCTGAGGGTACGTACCAGTAGCTATGTGTTTGATCTCTCTCTCTCTCATGTTCTTGAGGTGATACGATCTTGATGTATCGCGAGCTTTGTTATTATAGTTGAATCCTATGATGTTTTCTCCCCCCTCTACTCTCTTGTAATGAATTGAGTTTCCCCTTTGAAGTTATCTTATCGGATTGAGTCTTTATAGATTTGAGAACACTTGATGTATGTCGTGCCGTGGATATCTATGGTGACAATGGGATATCACGTGATTCACTTGATGTATGTTTTGGTGATCAACTTGCGGGTTCCGCCCATGAACCTATGCATATGGGTTGGCACACGTTTTCGTCGTGATTCTCCGCTAGAAACTTTGGGGCACTCTTTGAGGTCCTTTGTGTTGGTTGAATAGATGAATCTGAGATTGTGTGACGCATATCGTATAATCATACCCACCGATACTTGAGGTGACATTGGAGTATCTAGGTGACATTAGGGTTTTGGTTGATTTGTGTCTTAAGGTGTTATTCTAGTACGAACTCTAGGGCTGTTTGTGACACTTATAGGAATAGCCAACGGATTGATTGGAAAGAATAACTTTGAGGTGGTTTCGTACCC
This sequence comes from Triticum dicoccoides, assembly GCF_002162155.2. NCBI lineage: Eukaryota > Viridiplantae > Streptophyta > Magnoliopsida > Poales > Poaceae > Triticum > Triticum dicoccoides. The sequence continues at coordinate 100,192,040 of NC_041390.1, forward strand.
TACCATAATCTCTTCGTTCGTTCTCCGCTATTAGTGGCTTTGGAGTGACTCTTTGGTGCATGTTGAGGGATAGTTATGTGATCCAATTATGTTATTATTGTTGAGAGGACTTGCACTAGTGAAAGTATGAACCTAGGCCTTGTTTCCTAGCATTGCAATACCGTTTACGCTCACTTTTATCAATTGTTACCTTGCACTTCTATCACCATGCATCTCTTCGCCGAACTAGTGCACCTATACAATTTACCATTGTATTGGGTGTGTTGGGGACACAAGAGACTCTTTGTTATTTGGTTGCAGGGTTGCTTGAGAGAGACCATCTTCATCCTACGCCTCCTACGGATTGATAAACCTTAGGTCATCCACTTGAGGGAAATTTGCTACTGTCCTACAAACCTCTGCACTTGGAGGCCCAACAACATCTACAAGAAGAAGGTTGTGTAGTAGACATCACCTAAGCATGCACCCAAGGACACATATTTGATTTTTCAACCAATTTATATGCACTGGAGCATGCGCATGTAGTTCAAATTTGAATTATGCACATAAATGGATTGAAAACTCAATTAATGCATAAAAATGTCCAAAAGAACCCTGAAAAATCACAAAAATTCACACAACACTCCTGTTGTTATATGTTGACGCGAGAAAAAAACTTGAAAGCAATAAGAGGCAATGGATATTGTTTCATCCCCAAAGGTGGGACGTTCCCTACCGAAAACTATCATGCTTGTTGTGAGAAGCATATACCAAAACCTGCCCCAAATGGGACAAAATTTATACCACGGCATTTTGATGCCCCTTCATGATAGCATTCCAAGTTTCATGAATTTCAGACAAGTTTTGGATTTACTAGAATTTAAAAACTAGGCATCTCAATGTTTTGCCGACAATCAACGGTGCACCGGTGTTTGAAATTCATTCCCATTTCTTGCATGGGACATAAGCATGCACCCAAGGACACATATTTGATTTTTCAACCAATTTATATGCACTGGATCATGCACATGTAGTTCAAATTTGAATTATGCACATAAATGCATTGAAAACTCAGTTAATGCATAAAAATGTCCAAACGAACCCCGCAAAGTCACAAAAATTCACACAACACTCCTGTTGTTCTATGTTGACCCGAGAAAAAAAACTTGAAATCAATAAGAGGCAATGGATATCATTTCGTCCGCAAAGGTGGGACATTCCCTACCCAAAACCATCATACTTGTTGTGAGAAGCTGTGGTTTGTGCGAAGCATATACCCAAACCTGCCGCAAATAGGACAAAATTTGTACCACGGCATGTTGATGCTGCTCCATGATAGCATGCCAAGTTTCATGAATCTCAGACGAGTTTTGTATTTACTAGAATTTAAAAACCAAGTATCTCAATGTTTTTCCGGCAATCAACGGTGCCATGGTGTTTGAAATTCATTCCCATTTCTTGCATGGGACCTAAGCATGCACCCAAGGACAAAGATTTGATTTTACAACCAATTTATATGCACTGGAGCATGTGCAAGTAGTTCAAATTTGAATTATGCATATAAATACATTGAAAACTCAATGCATAAAAATGTCCAAACGAACCCTGAATAATTCCAGTTCTTTTATGATCACTATAGATAAAAGGTCTAGCAATTCAAACACCGTCCATGGCCGCTGTGACCCCATTATGTAATTCAAATCAAGACTAAAAATCAAGTAGATCCCACACAGTTTATTATAACCAACCGTGTGAGATGCAGCACAAAATATCTTCGGACCATGTCTGAATAAGGGACCATGTGTGATAACACTTTGCGAGCCAGATTTTTGTCTGAACCGATTCCATATTTTTGGCTTCCGCGGAAATATCTACCTCCCCGCCTCCTTCCCCTTACCAAAAGCCACATTTCCCTTCTTTCTGCGTTCCTTTCCAAGTTGAAACCTTCACTCCTTGCTTGCAGCGCCGCCGCCTCCTCGCCGGCGACCTTCCTTCACGCTGCTCGGCCTCGCCTATCCAGGCAGGTAATCCACACCCGACCCCCATCCTCCTCCTCCTTCCACATCCCACATGCCCCGACCGCCGGTGCGAGCGCGACACCTTCCACCCAAATCACTGACCCCACCACCAAATAAGCACCGGCCTAAGCCATAGTGCATGCAGTATAGCCAGGACCTCAAGGAGCATTTGGTAGCGGAGAAGAAAATCGCGGCCGCACGCCCGGATGAGGTCGCGATGGCTGCCATTTGTGCCGACCCCCAGATCTTGGAGCAACACCTCGCCGTCGAGGCCACCGTTGACGCCTCGCGCACCGACGCCGCGACGCGGTTAGCTCTTTAAATGACAGTTCGTGGTGTTTTCTCAAGGCCACCGTCAGTGTCTTCGACGAAGACTACGTGGTGTTTTCTGAAGGAAATATGCCCTAGAGGCAATAATAAAGTTATTATTTATTTCCTTATAATCATGATAAATGTTTATTATTCATGCTAGAATTGTATTAACCGGAAACATAATACATGTGTGAATACATAGACAAACAAAGTGTCACTAGTATGCCTCTACTTGACTAGCTCGTTAATCAAAGATGGTTATGTTTCCTAACCATGAACAATGAGTTGTTATTTGATTAACGAGGTCACATCATTAATTGAATGATCTGATTGACATGACCCATTCCATTAGCTTAGCACCCGATCGTTTAGTATGTTGCTATTGCTTTTCTTCATGACTTATACATGTTCCTATGACTATGAGATTATGCAACTCCCATTTGCCGGGGGAACACTTTGGGTGCTACCAAATGTCACAACGTAACTGGGTGATTATAAAGGAGCATTACAGGTGTCTCCAAAGGTAGATGTTGGGTTGGCGTATTTCGAGATTAGGATTTGTCACTCCGATTGTCGGAGAGGTATCTCTGGGCCCTCTCGGTAATACACATCACATAAGCCTTGCAAGCATTACAAATAATATGTTAGTTGTGAGATGATGTATTACGGAACGAGTAAAGAGACTTGCCGGTAACGAGATTGAACTAGGTATTGGATACCGACGATCGAATCTCGGGCAAGTAACATACCGATGACAAAGGGAACAACGTATGTTGTTATGCGGTCTGACCGATAAAGATCTTCATAGAATATGTAGGAGCCAATATGGGCATCCAGGTCCCGCTATTGGTTATTGACTGGAGACGTGTCTCGGTCATGTCTACATTGTTCTCGAACCCGTAGGGTCCACACGCTTAAGGTTACGATGACATTTATATTATGAGTTTATGCATTTTGATGTACTGAAGGTTGTTCGGAGTCCCGGATGTGATCACGGACATAACGAGGAGTCTCGAAATGGTCGAGACGTAAAGATTGATATATTGGAAGCCTATGTTTGGATATCGGAAGTGTTCCGGGTGAAATCGGGATTTTTCCGGAATACCGGGAGGGTTACCGGAACCCCCCTGGAGCCATATGGGCCTTCATGGGCGTTAGTGGAAAGGAGAATGGGGCAGCCCAAGGTGGCTGCGCCACTTCCCCCTCCCCTAGTCCTATTAGGACTAGGAGAAGGTGGCCGGCCCCCCTCTCCCTCTTTCCCCCTTTGGGGAATCCTAGTTGGAATAGGATTGGAGGGGAGTCCTACTCCCGGAAGGAGTAGGACTCCTCCTGCGCCCTCCTCCTTGGCCGGCGCCCCTCCCCCCTTGGCTCCTTTATATACTAAGGCAGAGGCACCCCAGAAACACACAAGTTGATCCACGTGATCTATTCCTTAGCCGTGTGCGGTGCCCCCTGCCACCATATACCTCGATAATACTGTAGCGGAGTTTAGGCGAAGCCCTGCTGCTGTAGTACATCAAGATCGTCACCACGCCGTCGTGCTGACGGAACTCTTCCCCGACACTTTGCTGGATCGGAGTCCGGGGATCGTCATCGAGCTGAACGTGTCCTCGAACTCGGAGGTGCCGTAGTTTCGGTGCTTGATCGGTTGGATCGTGAAGACGTACGACTACTTCCTCTACATCGTGTCATCGCTTCCGTAGTCGGTCTGCGTTGGGTACGTAGACAACACTCTCCCCCTCGTTGCTATGCATCACATGATCTTGCGTGTGCGTAGGAAATTTTTTGAAATTACTACGAAACCCAACAGTGGCATCCGAGCCAGGTTATTTATGTTGATGTTATATGCACGAGTAGAACACAAGTGAGTTGTGGACGATACAAGTCATACTGCCTACCAGCATGTCATACTTTGGTTCGGCGGTATTGTTGGACGAGACGACCCGGACCAACATTACGCGTACGCTTACGCGAGACTGGTTCTCCCGACGTGCTTTGCACGCAGGTGGCTTGCGGGCGACTGTCTCTCCAACTTTAGTTGAACCAAGTATGGCTACGCCCGGTCCTTGCGAAGGTTAAAACAGAGTCTATTTGACAAACTATCGTTGTGGTTTTGATGCGTAGGTGAGATTGGTTCTTACTTAAGCCCGTAGCAGCCACGTAAAACTTGCAACAACAAAGTAGAGGACGTCTAACTTGTTTTTGTAGGGCATGTTGTGATGTGATATGGTCAAGGCATGATGCTGAATTTTATTGTATGAGTTGATCATGTTTTTGTAACCAAGTTATCGGCAACTGGCAAGAGCCATATGGTTGTCGCTTTATTGTATGCAATGCAATCGCGATGTAATGCTTTACTTTATTACTAAACGGTAGTGATAGTCGTGGAAGCATAAGATTGACGAGACGACAACGATGCTACGATGGAGAACAAGGTGTCGCGCCGGTGACGTTGGTGATCATGACGGTGCTTCGGAGATGGAGATCACAAGCACAAGATGATGATGGCCATATCATATCACTCATATTGATTGCATGTTATGTTTATCTTTTTATGCATCTTATCTTGCTTTGATTGACGGTAGCATTATAAGATGATCTCTCACTAAATTATCAAGAAGTGTTCTCCCTGAGTATGCACCGTTGCGAAAGTTCTTCGTGCTGAGACACCACGTGATGATCGGGTGTGATAGGCTCTACATTCAAATACAACGGGTGCAAAACAGTTGCACACGCGGAATACTCAGGTTATACTTGACGAGCCAAGCATATACAGATATGGCCTCGGAACACGGAGACCGAAAGGTCGAGCGTGAATCATATAGTAGATATGATCAACATAATGATGTTCATCGATGAAACTACTCCATCTCACGTGATGATCGAACATGGTTTAGTTGATTTGAATCACGTGATCACTTAGAGGATTAGAGGGATGTCTATCTAAGTGGGAGTTCTTCAATAATATGATTAATTGAACTTAAATTTATCATGAACTTAGTACCTGATAGTATCTTGCTTGTTTATGTTGATTGTAGATAGATGGCTCGTGCTGTTGTTCCGTTGAATTTTAATACGTTCCTTGAGAAAGCAAAGTTGAAAGATGATGGTAGCAATTACACGGACTGGGTCCGTAACTTGAGGATTATCCTCATTGCTGCACAGAAGAATTACGTCCTGGAAGCACCGCTGGGTGCCAGGCCTGCTGCTGGAGCAACACCAGATGTTATGAACGTCTGGCAGAGCAAAGCTGATGACTACTCGATAGTTCAGTGTGCCATGCTTTACGGCTTAGAATCGGGACTTCAACGACGTTTTGAACGTCATGGAGCATATGAGATGTTCCAGGAGTTGAAGTTGATATTTCAAGCAAATGCCCGGATTGAGAGATATGAAGTCTCCAATAAGTTCTATAGCTGCAAGATGGAGGAGAACAGTTCTGTCAGTGAGCATATACTCAAAATGTCTGGGTATAATAATCACTTGATTCAATTGGGAGTTAATCTTCCAGATGATTGCGTCATTGACAGAATTCTCCAATCACTGCCACCAAGCTACAAGAGCTTCGTGATGAACTATAATATGCAAGGGATGAACAAGACTATTCCCGAGCTCTTCGCAATGCTGAAAGCTGCGGAGGTAGAAATCAAAAATGAGCATCAAGTGTTGATCGTTAACAAAACCACTAGTTTCAAGAAAAAGGGCAAAGGGAAGAAGAAGGGGAACTTCAAGAAGAATGGCAAGCAAGTTGCTGCTCAAGAGAAGAAACCCAAGTCTGGACCTAAGCCTGAAACTGAGTGCTTCTACTGCAAGCAGACTGGTCACTGGAAGTAGAACTGCCCCAAGTATTTGGCGGATAAGAAGGATGGCAAGGTGAACAAAGGTATATGTGATATACATGTTATTGATGTGTACCTTACTAATGCTCGCAGTAGCACCTGGGTATTTGATACTGGTTCTGTTGCTAATCTTTGCAACTCGAAACAGGGGCTACGGATTAAGCGAAGATTGGCTAAGGACGAGGTGACGATGCGCGTGGGAAACGGTTCCAAAGTCGATGTGATCGCGGTCGGCACGCTACCTCTACATCTACCTTCGGGATTAATATTAGACCTAAATAATTGTTATTTGGTGCCAGCGTTGAGCATGAACATTATATCTGGATCTTGTTTAATGCGAGACGGTTATTCATTTAAATCAGAGAATAATGGTTGTTCTATTTATATGAGTAATATCTTTTATGGTCATGCACCCTTGAAGAGTGGTCTATTTTTATTGAATCTCGATAGTAGTAATACACATATTCATAATGTTGAAGCCAAAAGATGCAGAGTTGATAATGAAAGTGCAACTTATTTGAGGCACTGTCGTTTAGGTCATATCGGTGTAAAACGCATGAAGAAACTCCATACTGATGGACTTTTGAAACCACTTGATTATGAATCACTTGGTACTTGCGAACCGTGCCTCATGGGCAAGATAACTAAAACACCGTTCTCCGGTACTATGGAGAGAGCAACTGATTTGTTGGAAATCATACATACCGATGTATGTGGTCTGATGAATATTGAGGCTCGTGGCGGATATCGTTATTTTCTCACCTTCACAGATGATTTAAGCAGATATGGATATATCTACTTAATGAAACATAAGTCTGAAACATTTGAAAAGTTCAAAGAATTTCATAGTGAAGTTGAAAATCATCGTAACAAGAAAATAAAGTTTCTACGATCTGATCGTGGAGGAGAATATTTGAGTTATGAGTTTGGTGTACATTTGAAAAACTGTGGAATAGTTTCGCAACTCACGCCACCCGGAACACCACAGCGTAATGGTGTGTCCGAACGTCGTAATCGTACTTTACTAGATATGGTGCGATCTATGATGTCTCTTACTGATTTACCGCTATCATTTTGGGGATACGCTCTAGAGACGGCCGCATTCACGTTAAACAGGGCACCATCAAAATCCGTTGAGACAACGCCTTATGAACTATGGTTTGGCAAGAAACCAAAGTTGTCGTTTCTGAAAGTTTGGGGCTGCGATGCTTATGTGAAAAAGCTTCAACCTGATAAGCTCGAACACAAATCGGAGAAATGTGTCTTCATAGGATATCCAAAGGAAACTATTGGATACACCTTCTATCACAGATCCGAAGGCAAGACTTTTGTTGCTAAATTCGGAAACTTTCTTGAGAAGGAGTTTCTCTCGAAAGAAGTGAGTGGGAGAAAAGTAGAACTTGACGAGGTAACTGAACCTGCTACCTTGTTGGAAAGTAGTACATCACAGAAAACTGTTTCTGTGACACCTACACCAATAAGTGAGGAAGCTAATGATAATAATCATGAAACTTCAGAACAAGATACTACTGAACCTCATAGATCAACCAGAGTAAGATCCGCACCAGAGTGGTACAGTAATCCAGTTCTGGAAGTCATGCTACTAGATCATGATGAACCTACGAACTATGAAGAAGCAATGGTGAGCCCAGATTCCGCAAAGTGGCTTGAAGCCATGAAATCTGAGATGGGATCCATGTATGAGAACAAAGTATGGACTTTGGTTGACTTGCCCGATGATCGGCAAGCAATTGAGAATAAATGGATCTTTAAGAAGAAGACTGACGCTGATGGTAATGTTACTGTCTACAAAGCTCGACTTGTCGCAAAAGGTTTTTGACAAGTTCAAGGGATTGACTACGATGAGACCTTCTCACCCGTAGTGATGCTTAAGTCCGTCCGAATCATGTTAGCGATTGCCGCATTTTATGATTATGAAATTTGGCAGATGGATGTCAAAACTTCATTCGTGAATGGATTTCTGGAAGAAGAGTTGTATATGATGCAACCGGAAGGTTTTGTCGATCCAACGGGAGCTAACAAAGTGTGCAAGCTCCAGCGATCCATTTATGGACTGGTGCAAGCCTCTCGGAGTTGGAATAAACGCTTTGATAGTGTGATCAAAGCATTTGGTTTTATACAGACTTTCGGAGAAGCCTGTATTTACAAGAAAGTGAGTGGGAGATCTGTAGCATTTCTAATATTATATGTGGATGACATATTGCTGATTGGAAATGATATAGAATTTCTGGATAGCATAAAGGGATACTTGAATAAAAGTTTTTCAATGAAATACCTCGGTGAAGCTGCTTACATATTAGGCATTAAGATCTATAGAGATAGATCAAGACGCTTAATTGGACTTTCAAAAAGCACATACGTTGACAAGATTTTGAAGAAATTCAAAATGGATCAAGCAAAGAAAGGATTCTTGCCTGTGTTACAAGGTGTGAAGTTGAGTAAGACTCAATGCCCGACCACTGCAGAAGATAGAGAGAATATGAAAGATGTTCCCTATGCATCAGCCATAGGCTCTATCATATATGCAATGCTGTGTACCAGACCTGATGTGTGCCTTGCTATAAGTTTAGCAGGGAGGTACCAAAGTAATCCAGGAGTGGATCACTGGACAGCGGTCAAGAACATCCTGAAATACCTGAAAAGGACTAAGGATATGTTTCTCGTATATGGAGGTGACAAAGAGCTCACCGTAAAAGGTTACGTTGATGCAAGCTTTGACACTGATCCGGACGATTCTAAATCGCAAACCGGATACGTGTTTACATTAAACGGCGGAGCTGTCAATTGGTGCAGTTCTAAACAAAGCGTCGTAGCGGGATCTACATGTGAAGCGGAGTACATAGCTGCTTCGGAAGCAGCGAATGAAGGAGTCTGGATGAAGGAGCTCATATCCGATCTAGGTGTCATACCTAGTGCATCGGGTCCAATGAAAATCTTTTGTGACAATACTGGTGCAATTGCCTTGGCAAAGGAATCCAGATTTCACAAAAGGACCAAACACATCAAGAGACGCTTCAATTCCATCCGGGATCTAGTCCAGGTGGGAGACATAGAGATTTGCAAGATACATACGGATCTGAATGTTGCAGACCTGTTGACTAAGCCTCTTCCACGAGCAAAACATGATCAGCACCAAGGCTCCATGGGTGTTAGAATCATTACAGTATAATCTAGATTATTGACTCTAGTGCAAGTGGGAGACTGAAGGAAATATGCCCTAGAGGCAATAATAAAGTTATTATTTATTTCCTTATAATCATGATAAATGTTTATTATTCATGCTAGAATTATATTAACCGGAAACATAATACATGTGTGAATACATAGACAAACAAAGTGTCACTAGTATGCCTCTACTTGACTAGCTCGTTAATCAAAGATGGTTATGTTTCCTAACCATGAACAATGAGTTGTTATTTGATTAACGAGGTCACATCATTAATTGAATGATCTGATTGACATGACCCATTCCATTAGCTTAGCACCCGATCGTTTAGTATGTTGCTATTGCTTTTCTTCATGACTTATACATGTTCCTATGACTATGAGATTATGCAACTCCCATTTGCCGGGGGAACACTTTGGGTTCTACCAAACGTCACAACGTAACTGGGTGATTATAAAGGAGCATTACAGGTGTCTCCAAAGGTAGATGTTGGGTTGGCGTATTTCGAGATTAGGATTTGTCACTCCGATTGTCGGAGAGGTATCTTTGGGCCCTCTCGGTAATACACATCACATAAGCCTTGCAAGCATTACAAATAATATGTTAGTTGTGAGATGATGTATTACGGAACGAGTAAAGAGACTTGCCGGTAACGAGATTGAACTAGGTATTGGATACCGACGATCGAATCTCGGGCAAGTAACATACCGATGACAAAGGGAACAACGTATGTTGTTATGCGGTCTGACCGATAAAGATCTTCGTAGAATATGTAGGAGCCAATATGGGCATCCAGGTCCCGCTATTGGTTATTGACTGGAGACGTGTCTCGGTCATGTCTACATTGTTCTCGAACCCGTAGGGTCCACACGCTTAAGGTTACGATGACAGTTATATTATGAGTTTATGCATTTTGATGTACCGAAGGTTGTTCGGAGTCCCGGATGTGATCACGGACATAATGAGGAGTCTCGAAATGGTCGAGACGTAAAGATTGATATATTGGAAGCCTATGTTTGGATATCGGAAGTGTTCCGGGTGAAATCGGGATTTTTCCGGAATACCGGGAGGGTTACCGGAACCCCCCTGGAGCCATATGGGCCTTCATGGGCCTTAGTGGAAAGGAGAAAGGGGCAGCCCAAGGTGGCTGCGCCACTTCCCCCTCCCCTAGTCCTATTAGGACTAGGAGAAGGTGGCCGGCCCCCCTCTCCCTCTTTCCCCCTTTGGGGAATCCTAGTTGCAATAGGATTGGAGGGGAGTCCTACTCCCGGAAGGAGTAGGACTCCTCCTGCGCCCTCCTCCTTGGCCGGCGCCCCCTCCCCCCTTGGCTCCTTTATATACTGAGGCAGAGGCACCGCAGAAACACACAAGTTGATCCATGTGATCTATTCCTTAGCCGTGTGCGGTGCCCCCTGCCACCATATACCTCGGTAATACTGTAGCGGAGTTTAGGCGAAGCCCTGCTGCTGTAGTACATCAAGATCGTCACCACGCCGTCGTGCTGACGGAACTCTTCCCCGACACTTTGCTGGATCGGAGTCCGGGGATCGTCATCGAGCTGAACGTGTGCTCGAACTCGGAGGTGCCGTAGTTTCGGTGCTTGATCGGTTGGATCGTGAAGACGTACGACTACTTCCTCTACGTCGTGTCATCGCTTCCGCAGTCGGTTTGCGTTGGGTACGTAGACAACACTCTCCCCCTCGTTGCTATCATCACATGATCTTGCGTGTGCGTAGGAAATTTTTTGAAATTACTATGAAACCCAACATTTTCTCAGTGTGCACGTGCTTACCTCATCTCGAGAGTTAGCAGGTTGGTGCCCGGAGCGGCTCAGGCAACTCACCACTACAACTAGGGCACCCACGATGCGGAGGCCTCGCTGTCAGTGTCAAAACCGGCGGATCTCGGGTAGGGGGTCCCGAACTGTGCGTCTAAGCTCGATGGTAACAGGAGACAAGGGACACAATGTTTACCCAGCTTCGGGCCCTCTCTATGGAGGTAATACCCTACTTCCTGATTGATTGATCTTGATGAATCTATACCTACTAATAAAAGGGCTATCGCTTCTTACCACAAATTTTTCGCCCATTTCTTCATAGGTCTTTCTTTTAGTCCGTCCTATTTTGTTTTCTTCGTACATGTGGCCTGCATGGTTTTTTGCACGCTCAGCTGGGCCTGTGCATTATGGGCTGCCAAGTGGGCTCCTGAAAGTCATGAAAAATATGATAGAAGCCTATGGGGATCAAACTAACAACCTCACGTTACGTCCAAGGTACATCAACTAATTGGACTAGAATATCTCATGTTGTTTAGTCCCACCTTGCTCTGCTAAATCAATTTCCACCGGTTCATATACGTTGGCAAGTCCTCTGAAAAATAAATCGGTCACCTCAGTAATCAAACAGACCATGAAGGACGAGTGTCACTATGAGAGAGAGAGAGATGCGGTAGAATGGGTTGATGCATGGGAACGTGCCACACTCATAACCCATGCATACAAAATCATAATATATTGGAAGCGCCCTTGGGGTTGGAACGTCAACAAAATCATGCACGTTTGGGGATACATATAAAAATCAGTCAAGAAAGTAAAGGTGCATGAAGAATTAATAAAGAAAATATATGATTTTTATTATGATCTTTCCACACCAGGCCGGCTTTGCGGTAATGGTCGTTCGGTGGTCCATGAACCTTGATGTAATTTTTATTATGTTGGAGGTGTTTTCTACTTCGGGTGAATCTTTATAATAGATCTGATCTTTTCGAAAAAAAAATCTTTTTACATGACTTCGTGTATCCTTTGGACAAATATTATCATGTTTACAGATGATTTTCATATGTCTTTTGGAGGATTAGGATTCGAATAAAATTTATGATCTTGATTGTTTAATTCAAAGGATTGAAATCAATGAGAATTCATTCTCTATCTCTATCCATCTTCCTACTTTTTTCGTCCATCCCTCCATCTATTCCGTGAGTTTAAAATAGTCTGGCGACGAAGGTGGCTCGGCTGATAGACGCCACCCACCGGTTGCCCTCTGAGACGTCTGATTGCTCCCACTAACCGTTCAATCTGACTCAAGTCATCCCTTTGCCCCTCCCACCACACGTGAATGATCGAAAAAACACAATGCCCCAGCCGTTTTGCAGTGTCGTGCAACCTTTCACGCTAGGTTCGCAGCACCGACACATCTGTTATATCCATATAAAAACTAGATTATTTATGCTCCATTGCAATGTGCGGCTCTTTTGTTTCCCCCCGTTGCAATGCACGGGCACATTTCCTAGTATGAGTATTACAAGAGTTGATCTACCACGAGATCGTAATGGCTAAACCCTAAAAGTATATCCTATCTGACTATGATTATGAGGATATATGTCTACGGACCTAGCCCTCTGGTTTATATAGACACCGGAGGGATCTAGGTTTACATAAGGTCGGCTACAGAGAAAGGAAACTTCATATGTGGTTGCCAAGCTTGCCTTCCATGCCAAGGAGAGTCCAATCCGGACACGGGTAGAATCTTCGGTCATTGTATCTTCACAGCCCATCAGTCTGGCCAATGTCTAATAGGTCGGACGCCCGAGGACCCCTTAGTCCAGGACTCCCTCAGTAGCCCCTGAACCAGGCTTCAATGACGAGGTGTCTGGCGCGCAGATTGTCTTCGGCATTGCAAGGTGGGTTCCCCCTTTCCGAATACTCCAAGATAGTGTTCGGACGTGACGAACGTGTCCAGATCTGCAACACAAGTACCACGCACAACCGCGTTGAGTATAATATATCACGAGTACAATCCACCAACAACTTTTTGTAATGGGACATCACGCTTGCGCGGTCATTATTTCAAACCGTTTCTTGTCCTGTCGTTCCATGTTTCGAGGCGCGGTTTTTATTGGCACGTCTTGTCGAAATGGAGATCGTGTCCCCTTATTGCGGGATTCTCATCAATACGAGCGTGGGAAACCCAACCGTTCCATTGGAATGATCCCTTTAGAATAGGCAGGTTTTCCAGTTTAGGAGGAGGCGTTCGATATCTGTTGGCTTTATAAAGGGGCCAAGGGCCGTCTTATTTTGTGCCGACCCTTTCCTCAGCCCTTCCAACTTTGAGTTCTAGCACCTGAGGTTTGACTTCATTGCTTCAAGCTGCCCAATCATGTCCGGACCCAGCCCACAGGGCCGATGGGTGGCTTCCATTGTTACAGAGGAGGACATTGCGAAGCTTCATGCAGCCAGATACCTGACCGCGGAGAACCCCATAGGCTTCCCACTCGAGGACAGGTTATTCCTACTCCTAGATCCGGCGAGAGGGTCGTATTCATCTCCCACTTCCTGCGAGGGCTAGGATTTGCTCTACATCCCTTCGTCCGGGGGCTCATGTTTTACTACGGACTAGATTTTCATGATCTAGCCCCAGATTCCTTCCTTCACATCTCGACGTTCATTATCACGTGCGAAGCCTTTCTCTGTATTCCCCCACACTTCGGCTTATGGCTCACGACCTTTAGTGTGAAGCCGAAGGTAGTCAACGGGGAACAAGCGGAGTGCCGAGGTGCTACAGTGAGCAAGCTTACCAATGCTCCCTGGCCAAAAGGCTCTTTCACTGAAACTCCCAACCTATGGCAGCGGGAGTGGTTTTATGTCACTGAACCCCGCGGTACCAAGTGGACGGCTATACCCGTGTTTCGATCTGGCCCTCCATTACAGCTTGCATCATGGGTTAATAAGGGGCTAGACTAGGGATCAATTGACGAAGTGCAAACTCTACAGAGCCGCATCCGAAGCCTCTTTTAGAAGGACGTCGGTCTTATCAATGTGGTTCGAGTAATGTTGGTCCGCCGGGTTCTGCCGTGCCAGCGACGGCCTCTCTATATGTGGGAGTTTAATCTGAAAGGACCACAAACCCTCCAAGACTTCTTCGGTACCATGCACAAAGGAATGTGGAAGTTGTTTCTCGGGAAACAAAAATAGTGTCCAGACATCACCGAGGACATCGGCCTCGACTGCAACCATCCAAATACCTCAGTATGCGCTCGACTCCCGAACAATTTCTAGCTATGCATGCCGTAATGCGATACTAATCACACTATCTTCTTCCAGGGCTGGATAAAGAAAGTAGAGCGAATCAGGTGTTCGGCCCCCCTTCCCAAAGACTCGGCGGATCCCGTATTAATAAGGATGCCGGCCTCAGCACCATACCAGATGCCTGTAAAGGATGACAAGACGGAGAGCGGGAGGACCGAAGGTGGCCTCCATCCCGAAGATATATTAGATGCTGTGTCCGAGGAGATCAAAATCCCATCGCCCGAAGACAAAAGTAAAGGAGAAGCCAACATTCCTTCTCTCCATGGTAAGAAAAGGGACATCTCCAAAGATTGGGAGGAAAAAGGCTCCTAAGCGAGGCAAGATGCCCCTGTCGGGCGGCTCGGGCTTGGAGGACGACGTCATCACGCAGTCCCCCGACGAGGGCAAGCCTAAATCGTAAGCGAACAAGGGTGTCTTAAACATATCCCGTTCCTCTCCTGTGACCAGGGTAACATCTGGAATATATGTTTTTGCAGCTCGGCACATAGTCTTCTTCAACAATCCTCTTCCTCAGGGGATCTTCTCCCAGAGATGATGGAAAGCGTGACGCCTCCACCAGTCTCCTCGCCCAATAGGGCGGACGACTTCGAGGTGTCGTCTTGGAGGGTCTCTCCTGATCAACAAGTGATGCGAGGGATGATGAAAACACTACCCCAACGTGATACTCCGGTAGCCCAGGGTCCGGGGGCCAATAATAAAGGCCCGGGACTATTCGACTTACAACCGAAGACAATTCTAGGGACGAATGAACGGATCCCTTCGAAGGGAGGCCGTGCTGCTACAACTGCTTCTAGAGATCCAGAAGCGCCAGATATATTGACGAACATGCTGCGACAGGCGCCCGTTTTCGAGGACAATACCTTGATGGGTACGGTGGTTGAAAAGGTCCTGCCATGAAAAGCGGACTGAATGAGGCCTTCACGAGCCTCCTAAGCGACTTCGAGGTTTGTACTGTAATGCTTTCGATTGTGTTTTATTCACAAAATACTCCTGTGTATAGATAGTAGCCCCCGAGACTCTGATTGGCTTCCCAAGGGAGGTGATCAGAGGATCAAAAAGATATGTCCAGGAAATAATCTGGCTAATTGGAAGACAGGCTGTTACCTCCCCGGCTACTGCCCGATCCACAGAGGTTGCAGATCTGCAGTGTAAGATTGATGAGGCAGATGATGACATCACGCTTATCAACAGGTGGCTTGATGAGGCGCAAGGTATGTTTTTGGGGCAGTCAGTATATGTATGTATGATAATATATGAACGAAGCTAGAATTGTATACTGAGACGCGCATAACTGCAGATGGTGCTGCCACGGTGGAGGCCCTTCGGGCTGAACTTGCTCTAGCCAAGGAGCAAGCCTGGATGAATAATTTGGCTGCCAATAAGGCAAAAGATGAATTAAAAACCGAACAGGCTGCTCGGCGCCAGTGTGAGGAGAGAATTTCTGTCACGCCGCGTGAGCTAAAGGAAACCACTGTCCAGTGCGAATTCCTCGAGAGGGATAACAAAGCCAAATAGGCCGATCTCGAAAAGGCCTTACAAGAGGCAAGAGAAGCATGATCCGAGTCTAGAGCGGCTCGGGAGGAGATCCAGCAAGCTAGGGAGATAGCGGCTGGTAAGCCTTTCTTGTTACAGACTAAATTCGGCGATCCAAAGTATTCCCCGCTTAATCAGATGTGGAGCTCTCCAGACGCATTCTTGGACCTGCCGAAGAGCACCTCCGATGCGGCGCAATTTTACCAAGCTTAGGAAGGGTGTGCCACGGAGAAGCTTTTTTGGTCACAATTCGGCGCGCCAAACCATCCGCTATTACTGAACGAACAGATGGCCCAGTGGGGAGAGCTCCACGGGATATCCGGTTCTGCAATGAAGAACGTCATAGTCCGGCTATGGCCTACTAAGCAAATTTCGAATAGTTATTTCAGTTTGGTGCAGCGGCTTGTTGATGCAGTGTCGAGTATCGACGCCGTTAAGGGTTCAACGTGCATTGAAGGTGCACGGACGGCCTTTGCCCGCGTAGAGACATACTGGGCGAAGATGATGGCCACCGACATTGCAGCGAGGAGTCCCCCCAAGGGCAAGGACCATCACGCACAAGATCATTATTTCGAGGATGTCTTAGAGGGTGCCTGCTTGATAGAGGGTCAGTGCTCGAAAGACATGATATTCGAATGAAATGTGTTGAAATTGTAAAACAAAATATTATGATATTCTCTTAAAAGCTTTGGTTCCTCCTATGCGAGCATTTTTGTATAATTTGAAAGTTTTCCAGTCATCGGCTTTAGCCCCCTCATAGAAAATACGGGGGTGTTCGGAAAAGCACTTGATCACTCTTAACCCAACGTCTTGGTCCATGAAGGAGGTGTCAATGTGGTGAATGAGGCAATTGGACTATAGGGCGTTAACACTTTCACTTAGCCATGGGAGTTTTATGGTGGGACTACTATATAGAACCTAGTATGTACGTGGTTATCCCAATATGGTGCGTTACATGTATGACCTGAAGAAAGGTCCTTCATGTAATACGGAGGGAATCGCGAAAGATTCTGATAAGTCATCGAGTGGTTGACCAGCTCTCGCCGCATCATGATAGTCAGTTTTTGGCTTTCTCTAATGAGGTAATTGACCAGATGAACCGGAAACACAATCGCAGTAGTTCTCCCTTTACTACCTTAGCCGATAGAGCGGAACGTAAGGTAGAAAGCACAGGAGCCGGGCAACCCAACTATTGACCCAAGACATGATTCGGAGCTGATGCATATAAGGCCAAACTCGCGACGCCGAAGTATGCTATAAAGCTGTTGGGACTTGTTGGCAATTTATTTTGTTCCCATATCGAGCCCCTGGCGAGTTTTGTCGGGGTGTGTGAAATAACACAAGGAGCAAAATTCAGTTCTTTAGAGAAAAGTGAATACTGGATACAGATTATGTCCACTAGAACTTGAGTGATATGCCAATCATTGTTTTGTATATAATAACACCACGACCCTGGCTATTTGACATGCCAGGGGTCGACGGCTGATGAAGATGGCACATTACAGGCTCGCAAAATAGAGAGTGCAATCTACAAAAAGTTGTTTTGGACTTCCTATCGCACGTCGGCGCCGCCTTTCCTCAGTGAAGGGGCTCCTTAACAGGAGTAGCCTTTGGGTGAATGTACAAACCCGAACTCTGATAGAGTCAGTGAGATGACGAGCCTTTGAGTCACCTGTGGTAAAGGATAATGAAAAAGGAAAGAG
The DNA here is from genome assembly GCF_002162155.2 of Triticum dicoccoides. Lineage (NCBI taxonomy): Eukaryota > Viridiplantae > Streptophyta > Magnoliopsida > Poales > Poaceae > Triticum > Triticum dicoccoides. The sequence goes on from NC_041390.1 coordinate 100,209,694, forward strand.
TAGTTAGAAAAGAAAAGAAGGAGGTTATGGGAGTAATTGTAGGCCCGTCCGTATTGTGCTTCCGCCGATGCCCATGGTATTTTAAGTGCATAGTTATGTATGCGCGGTACAGATTTCGCAGGTGTATGAGGCGGGTGGCAGAAGCTGAACTGCTAGTCCTGCTCCAAAATTGGTCGGTCCTGCTGAATGGAGACCGGGGGCTTAATGGCCGACAAGGCATGCAGTTTAATAAGATGGCTTTGTACTTCGGCTGATGTAACCGTAGTATGATCCTCACTCCGGAGGGAGTGCTTCTCATGCTCCCCTATAGAGGTGTGTGTCACATATACAATGTTCATTGTTTTTACTTCGGGGGGAAATTGCTTCTAACCCCCGGTATTTGGTTGGCGAGTCTCTTCGTCATCGCTATCACATGGCGGCCTCTTCCCCTTGTGTTCGGCGTTGACCTTGTCGGCCTGCTTGAAGACCCAACAACTTCTGTTGGTGTGATTAGCTGGTTTATCGGGGTTGCCATGAATCTGGCAGGGCCGATCCAATATCTTGTCTAAATTGGATGGTCTGTCTCTGTTTGCCTTGAATGCCTTTTTTCGTTGACCGGGTTTGGGGCCGCTGAATCCGGCATTGACCGCTGTGTCGCGTGTTCTTTCATTATCATTGCGACACTTGTGTTTGCTGCGTTGTGGTTTGCTGTTGCCGTCTCGGACTTCAGAAGTGCACGGATCGCTAGCGTTGTTGCTTCTACGAGTGAGCCAGCTGTCTTCTCCCGCGCAAAAGCGGGTCATCAGAGCGGTAAGGGCTGAGATGGATTTTGGTTTTTCTTGACCGATGTAGCAGGTGAGGCACTCGTCCCGGACGCTGCCTTGAAGGCCGCTAGGGCTTCCGCGTCCGGACAGTCGACGATTTGGTTCTTTTTAACTAAGAACCTAGTCCAGAGCTTCCTGGCTGACTCTCCGGGCTGCTGGACGATGTGATTTTAAGTCATCGACATCCGGTGGCCGGACATATGTACCTTGGAAGTTGTCGAGAAAGGCGTCTTCCAGATCCTCCCAATTGCAGATAGAGTTTTCGGGCAGACTATTTAACCAGTGCCGAGCTGGCCCTTTGAGTTTTAGTGGGAGGTATTTGATGGCTTGAAGGTCATCTCTGCGGGCCATGTGGATATGGAGAAGGAAATCCTCGATCCATACCGCGGGATCAGTTGTTCCATCATTTGATTCGATATTCACGGGTTTAAACCCTTCTGGGAATTCGTGCTCCATTACTTCGTCTGTGAAGCAAAGAGGGTGTGCGACGCCTCTATGTTGGGCCACATTGCGACGTAGCTCCGATGGAGTCCGTCTGCGGTTTTCGGCCCGGGTGTGACTAGGATTGTCACGTCCGAATAGATAGCCGTTGTCACGTGTCGGGGCATGTCCTCGCGATCTGTAGATCGATCTGGTATGTCCTGCTATATTGTTCAGGCCCTGCCAAAGGTCATATGTGTGACCACAAGTTGTGTTGTCTCTTCCTTTACGGTGAGGTGGGGTGGGCTGGTGTTCGGCTTGATTTGCCGCTTTGTCCCAACCACATGGTGGTCGGTTAGCCACATTGTGCGGTGATGGTATGGGCTCCGGCGCCTCGTCATCGAACTGAGGGAGCAATTTGCGCTACGGGTAAATTTTGGTTGCCCGCTTGATGCCGTATTCTTTGGCTGCTAGGACATCAGTCCATCTATCGTTGAGCAGATCTTGGTCAGCTTGAAGCTATTGCTGCTTCTTTTTTAGGCTCCTTGCAGTGGCTATTAGCCGGCGCTTAAAACACTCCTACTCCTGAGGCTCCTCAGGCACGATAAAATCCTCGCTGCCGAGGCTCGCCTCATCCTCGGAGAGTGGAAGATAATTACTGTCCTCTGAGTCATCGTTTATGGCCTGTTCGTCAGGGCTAACTTGCCCGTTTTCCCGATCGTCCTGTTCGGCAGATCGTTCGTCAGGATCTTCTTTGTCTTTGGCACTGTCCGAAGTGTTATCGTCTCCCGTCCCTGTGTTGCTGTCTTTGCTGCGGCGTTATTTAGAGCGGCGCTGCTGACGCCGGCACTTTGGTTCTGTCTTAGGAGGTTCATCCTCAACTGGATTCTCTTTGTCATCGCCGCTATTTTCTTTTGGTGCATCCACCATGTATACGTCATATGAGGAGGTGGCCGTCCATCATCCGGTGAATGGCGGGTTTTGGGCCTCATCTTCAGAGCCGTAATCGAGCATGTCGGTTAGGTCCTCGACAGTGGCTATGATGTGGGCGGTCTGTGGGAAACGAAATTTTCTGTCATCAGCCTCTAGTTTGAACCTAATATAATTCGGCTTAGAGTCCCCCGCCAGGGATAGATTTTTTAGTGAGTTTAGCACGTCGCCTAGAGGTGAGTGTCGGATGATGTCCGCAGAGCTGAATTCAACGATCGATGACCGATCAAGCTCGACATACGCGGACGCACAAGGTTCGGAACCTGAAGCCATAGACAAGGCCATGGTTCCAGTGACACAGATGTCACTTGAAGTTAGGTCTGTGTGCGGCTCCAATGCCGCTGAGTCTGTGGCTTCCACGGCGGGATTGAGTTTCCCGTCTTCGGACGCGATCTGCTCCGGATCTAGGGACAGACCAGTTACAGGTACTATCTCCTGGGTATGGTTCGATGACAGATTTACGTCATGTTCATCGTGGTTGCAGGGAGCGGCTGCTGTGGTCTCGAACCCATCGAAGATCAAGTCTCTACGGATATCCGCGACATAGTTCTAGCTTCCAGATCTGACCTGATGGCCAGGGGCGTAGCTTTCGATCAGCTCCAAATGGCTAAGCGAGTTGGCCCGCAGTGCAAAGCCGCCGAATATGAAGATCTGTCCGGGGAGGAAGACTTCCCCTTGGAATGCGTCATTGTAGATGGTCGAAGGAGCCATCAAACCCTTTGACGATGGCACAGTGGAACTCTCAATGAAAGCACTAATGTCAGTGTCAAAACCGGCAGTTCTCGGGTAGGGGGTCCCGAACTGTGCGTCTAAGGTCGATGGTAACATGAGACAAGGGACACAATGTTTACCCAGGTTCGGGCCCGCTCTATGGAGGTAATACCCTACTTCCTGCTTGATTGATCTTGATGAATATGAGTATTACAAGAGTTGATCTACCACGAGATCGTAATGGCTAAACCCTAAAAGTCTAGCCTGTCTGACTATGATTATGAGGATATATGTCTACGGACCTAGCCCTCCGGTTTATATAGACACCGGAGGGATCTAGTTTTACATAAGGTCGGTTACAGAGAAAGGAATCATCATATGTGGTCGCCAAGCTTGCATTCGACACCAAGGAGAGTCCCATCTGGACACAGTTAGAGTCTTCGGTCTTTTTATCTTCATAGCCCATCAGTCCGACCCATGTCTAATAGGTTGGACGCCCGGGGACCCATTAGTCCAGGACTCCCTCACTCGCCCTCTTCCTTGTCCAAGGAGCCAATCATCATCGATATCTCCGACAATGAGGACTAGCTTGTCTTATTAGCTCATTATAAGGACCAATGTTCAGTTTGCTAGCTACCACCTTTCCTTAACAAATTCTAGTGAATTGTGCTATCTAGTTTCACTATGCAATCTTCTGCTATACTGTATATGTTCTATATGTCGTGCAATGTGGTGTTCAATTAACTTCTTGGTTCAATTCTGCAAATGTGATGTCCAATTCTTTAGGGTGCAATATTTCCAAGTTGTTAAGCATGCTTGGTTTGGGTAACTGTATGATCTTCTATTAGGAGTATGTTATATTGTTCAATTGGTGTTTACTTAACTGCTTGGTTCATTTGTTGGTGTTTGGTTCACTTGTTGTGGTGTTTAGTTAATTGCTTGGTTCAAGTCTACAATGCAATGTTCAATTGTTGTGGCTGCATTCTGTTATTGTATACCACGTGAGGAATAAATCTAATTTGGATGTACTAAATACACGAGAAACAAATACAATTGCTATATTTACAAGTTGTTAAGCATGCTTAGTTTGGTTAACTGTCTGATCTTCTATTAGGAGTATGTTAATTGTGCATTGTGGTGCTCAGCTAACATTTGGTTCATTTGTTATGGTGTTTAGTTAACTGCTTGGTTCAATTCTGCAATGCGATGTTCAATTCCTGTGGCTGCATTCTGTTATTGTATACCATGTGAGGAATAAATCGAATTTGGCTGCACTTAATACCTGAGAAACATATACAAGTGCTATATTTCCTAGTTCTTAATCATGCTTGGTTTGGATAAATGGGTTTTCCATGTGGCTTGAATTAATCTGATGAATCTGCAATGTGCTTATTTACCATCAACATATTTTACCAATAGCATGCGAACGCTTACTTAACCTGATGACTAACTACCTTATATGTGTTGCAGGGAAACAATGGGAAACACTGAGGTTTACAAGATGGTACTAACTATTATACCTTGCCTTTTGTATTCCTTTGCCCCATTTCCAATATAGAGAAGATATTTATGCACATCCTTGTTTTCAGGCTTCACTAATGATTACCTCTCAAACCACCTCTGTGGTCAGGAGGCGAGGAAAGTTTTCATACAACACCCATGGTTCAATATTGAAGTGTTCCTGAAGAGGTCGAAGGATGGACGGTCAATCATCCACAGGCACTGGCCTAAAGTTGGAAAGACCTTCAACATGAATGAAGGCTCAATATTCACCTTCAGCTTCAGCAGTTTTCCAGATGAGATGCATCTCTCTATGTACCGTCTATGATGCTAATTTTGAAAGGTTCTAGATGTTGCATGTGAAACTTGCTGCTGGTGCAGTTGTGTAATGGGGTAGCTAAGTGCTGAACCAATATCATGTTGTACTCAAATGTATTTCAATTTATGAAATCCTGCTTCCTTAATGTGGAAATGGAATATATTATGTGCTTAATATGAATGTCAATTAGATTAGTTATTGGATTATTAATAATACGACAATTAACCTGCTAATTGGCCAATTAGCTTGCTAATTGGGTTTTCCTATTGCAAACGGTTAATGAGAAACCACCGTGGGCGATGACCTCACGCAAAGCACACCGTTTCTAGGAATAAACCGTGTTGGATCAATGAACAATCACACACGACATTCTCTTCAAAACTGTTTGCATTACGCCACCTTGCCCAAATGTTTTCCTTGTAGTGACTATGTGGGATGTATATACGAATGGAAACGTTTACTGGTGACTGACTGTGTGGGATGTACTTATGACCGAAAATGATTTCGGCTGTATAATTGTATCTTTTTAGCACTACTGTACGTATTTCTGTATTTGAGTGCTCGTCGGCCGCACACGACCTCATTTTGCCGAGTGTGTGTGTGTGACAGGAGGGCATATCCCCAACGGCTTCTGGGTCCTGTGGGAAGGACCCCCCTTATCGCCCACACTCACTTGGCGACAGTTCTGAATGCCGTCGCGGAAAGGGGTTAAACTGTTTGTTTAGGGCCGACGCGCAACAGTGAACTATGCAAACAGTCGCAAACTAGTAATGATCACTAAGTGATCATAAACTACTTACGAGTCAAACATAATCCCACCATGTTCTCTTCCTGAACCTCGTCAAAAAGTGATAGTCACCGTTACACACGCGGTTGGTGTATTTTAATTCGAATCTGGTGTCAAGTTGCCTACAACCGGATATTAAAAAACTCACATCTGCCACATAACCGCGGGCACAACTTTCGAAAGAATAAACCCTGCAGGGTGTCCCAACTTAGCCCATGACAAGCTCATGATCGATGGAGACAATCCTTGATCGCGGGACCCTCCGATTAGACTCGGAATCCCGCTGCACAAGACATTTTGACAATGGTAAAACTAATCCAGCAAGACCTCCCAGTGTGCCAACACCCTAATAGTAGACGCGCGTATCTCATCTCAGGCCATGTCCGGATGGGTCAGCCTACAGGTATATACCAAATAACTCGGTTTTCCCCAAGGCGGCCCCACAGTCTGCTTGTTTGGGACCAACACCATCAGCACTGGCCCCCTGTATTATGTTGAATAACGAACCTCGGGTACCGCTAACTCCCTATGCGTCCAATTTATTATCATGTTTAGTTATTATGTTGAGCAAAAGGTAAAACCAATGTTGGGCCTTGCTGGAAGAGTTTTATTCAAAGCGAACTGTCAAGAGGGGCCCATAAACCCTCATCGTCTTAGGGACGCAAAATATGTAACGCCCCGTATGTAACTTGCCATATTTGTATTCTAACTCTTGCCATTTTCGGCTCTAAGTTATGATATTCCCTCGTGGTTGGGTTTTGTCTTCGTTTTGCATTTTGTTCATGTCATGCATCTCATATCTTGTCATCATGTGCATCGCATTTGCATACGTGTTCGTCTCATGCATCCGAGCATTTTCCCCGTTGTTCGTTTTTGCATTCCGACACTCCTACGTCCTCCGTCGTCCCCTTTTGTCTCTTTTCGTGTGTGGGTGTTAAACATTCTCGGAGTGGACCGAGATTTGCCAAGCGGCCTTGGTACACCACCGGTAGACTGCCTGTCAAGTTTCGTGTCATTTGGAGTCCGTTTGATACCCCAACGATTAACCGGGGAACCGTAAAGGCCTCGTGTGTGTTAGAGCCCAACACCCCTCCAAAGTGGCCCAAAACCAATCCAAACCCCCTCCATCCTCTCGGCCGTTCGATCACGATCGCGTGGCTGAAAACCGCACCTCATTTGGACTCTCCTAGCTCCCTCTACCTATATAAAGGCCTCCCCCTCCGAAATTCGGGCGAAACCCTAGTCTAGCTCCTCCCGCCGCCACCAGACGCGTCCGCCGGTGCTGGACACATCCGCCGCTGCCTCCCTCGCCCAATCCACGCCTGCCACGTGGCGTCACCGCATCGTTCCCGCCGCCGGCCTGCCGTGGCCCAGGTCAGGCCCCCCGGCCCGCATCGCCGCCCTCCCGCGCCCGAGGTCGCCCGCGCGTCTCCTCCGCCTGCCAACGCCGTTGTCGGCCTCCACTGCCGCCCCTACCTCGCCGGCGCGCCACCACATCGCCGGTCGACTCCGCTGTCGCCATTCGCCGCTACTCCGTCCGCCGAGCTTCGCGCCACCGCACGGGAGGCCGCGCCCCGTCCGACCACGAGCACCGTGCGCCGCCTCCTACTCTCCACGTCGTCGGATCCGTGACTCCGGCGAGCCCCCTAGCTCCGGCCACCGTGGGAGAATGCCGACGAACCTCGAAGTCCGCGCCCAGATCCAGATCCACGCTAGGGTTAACCCCTGTTTTTTCCTCTAAGTCGTTTTATTTTACATTCTTAAGCCATGTTCATTCCATCATAGCTCCTCATCTGTAGCTCTGTTTCGTGCGTGTGACATATCAAAATGTTCAGCAGGATGTCCTCTTCATTTCGTTCCATTGCACCATGCTTGTTTGAGTCCATCTTGATGCCCTAATGACTGCTGCAATAGTGCTATATAGTGTTAGTTCCTGATTCTTATCAGTTTGTGAGCATTTGTCATTTTTGCCATGATTATTGTGTGCTGCATATGGTCATGAGCTCTACATGTGTTTTGGGCTATGCCATGCCATCTTTACAGGGGTGTATGCCATATATTTTTGTGATCAATGTGGTGACTAGCACAAGCAGGCAAACTAGCTCTTGTCATGTTGCTGATTTCAGGGACTTAGAATTGCACTAAGTCATTAACCTAATGTTATTTTTATGCCATGTGTTCATGTTGCTACAGAGAGATCCATGCCTCTTTTGAGTATGTTTAGTAAGGATGATTTTGACATATGGTTATGCTCCATGTATCCATGTCATTGTTTGCATTTATGGAGTACCCTAGCATGACTCAATCTTGCTCTACTTTTTCTATAAAATGTTCCTGGCAGATTGTTTACGTGTTAATCAATTTTGCCAAGGTTGTTGTAGTTGATCCATGCATACTATGAGATTGTTCTTGAAATGGTTAGCTTCTTGATCATGTCTTCTTGCTGGTAGTATGCTTAGCTTGTCATGCAATGCCTTGTGATGAGTGCATCGAGCTCGCAAACATGCCTTCATAACTCTGTTTATGCCATGTCCAGTTTTCTGCTAAGTCTGAATCTGTTAACGAAACTTGCTATGTTTACATGGGTGCCATCATATCTTCTGATCATTTTTGGCTTATAGTCAGTAAGGGACTTTTGTTATATGCTTGGAGTAGATTCATGCCATGCCTTGAATTGTTATGATCTGATCTTGTAGCATGTTGATATCTTGCTCCAAACATTGCTTCCTGATGTTAATTCCTGGCATGTTATTATTTTCTACAAGTCTGTGAAGCTGATATCTTTTGCACCTTTCAAAGGAAATATGCCCTAGAGGAAATAATAAAGTTATTATTTATTTCCTTAGGTCATGATAAATGTTTATTATTCATGCTAAAATTGTATTAACCGTAAACATAATAAATGTGTGAATACATAGACAAACAAAGTGTCACTAGTATGCCTCTAATTGACTAGCTCGTTAATCAAAGATGGTTATGTTTCCTAACCATAGACATGTGTTGTCATTTGATTAACGGGATCACATCATTAGGAGAATGCTGTGATTGACATGACCCATTCCATTAGCTTAGCACCTCATCGTTTAGTATGTTGCTATTGCTTTCTTCATGACTTATACATGTTCCTATGACTATGAGATTATGCAACTCCCATTTGCCGGAGGAACACTTTGTGTGCTACCAAACGTCACAACGTAACTGGGTGATTATAAAGGAGCTCTACAGGTGTCTCCAAAGGTAAATGTTGCGTTGGCGTATTTCGAGATTAGGATTTGTCACTCTGATTGTCGGAGAGGTATCTCTGGGCCATCTCGGTAATGCACATCACATAAGCCTTGCAAGCATTGCAACTAATGAGTTAGTTGCAAGATGATGTATTATGAAACGAGTAAAGAGACTTGCCGTTAACGAGATTGAACTCGGTATTGAGATACCGACGATCGAATCTCGGGCAAATAACATACCGATGACAAAGGGAACAACGTATGTTGTTATGCGGTCTGACCGATAAAGATCTTCGTAGAATATGTGGGAGCCAATATGAGCATCCAGGTTCCGCTATTGGATATTTACCGGAGACGAGTCTCGGTCATGTCTACATTGTTCTCGAACCCGTAGGGTCTGCACGCTTAAGGTTTCGATGACAGTTATATTATGAGTTTATGAGTTTTGATGTACCGAAGTAGTTCGGAGTCCCGGATGAGATCATGGACATGACGAGGAGTCTCGAAATGGTCAAGAAGTAAAGATCGATATATTGGACGACTATATTCGGATATCGGAAAGGTTCTGAGTGATTCGGGTATTTTTGGAGGTACCGGGGAGTTACGGGAATACGAGGAAGAAGCAATGGGCCTTAATGGGCCTTAGTGGGAAGGACCAGGAGGTGGCGCGCGCCCCTCCCAAGCCCAGTCCGAATTGGACAAGGGATTTGGGCCGCGGCCCCTCTCTCCCTTCCTTCCCCTCTTCCCCCCTTTCCCCTCTTCTCCTAGTTGGACTAGGAAAGGAGGAAACCTACTCCAACTAGGAGTAGGAATCCTACTCCCTGGCGCGCCCCTCCTAGGGCCGGCCTCCTCCCCCTTGCTCCTTTATATACAGGGGCAGGGGGCACCCCAAAGACACACAAGTTGATCCACGTGATCATATTCTTAGCCGTGTGCGGTGCCCCCTTCAACCATAATCCTCGATAATACTGTAGCGGTGCTTAGGCGAAGCCCTGCGATGGTAGTACATCAAGATCATCACCACATTGTCGTGCTGACGGAACTCTTCCTCGAGACTTTGTTGGATCGGAGACCGGGGATCGTCATCGAGCTGAACGTGTGCTAAAACTCGGAGGTGCCGTAGTACCGGTGCTTGATCGATCGGGCCGTGAAGACGTACGACTACATCAATCGCGTTGTGCTAACGCTTCCGCTGTAGGTCTACAAGGGTACGTAGATCACACTCTCCCCTCTCGTTGCTATGCATCACCATGATCTTGCGTGTGCGTAGGAATTTTTTTGAAATTACTACATTCCCTGACAGTGGCATCCGAGCCTAGGTTTTATGTCTTGATGTTATATGCACGAGTAGAACACAAGTGAGTTGTGGGCGATATAAGTCATACTGCTTACCAGCATGTCATACTTTGGTTCGGCGGTATTGTTGGATGAAGTGGCCCGGACCGACATTACGCGTACGCTTACGCGAGACTGGTTTTACCGACGTGCTTTGCACACAGGTAGCTGGCGGGTGTCAGTTTCTCCAACTTTAGTTGAACCGAGTGTGGCTACGCCCGGTCCTTGCGAAGGTTAAAACAGCACCAACTTGACAAACTATCGTTGTGGTTTTGATGCGTAGGTAAGATTGGTTCTTGCTTAAGCCTGTAGCAGCCACGTAAAACTTGCAACAACAAAGTAGAGGACATCTAACTTGTTTTTGCAGGGCATGTTGTGATATGATATGGTCAAGACGTGATGAGATATAAGTTGTTGTATGAACCATGTTTTGTTGAAGTTATCGGCAACTGGCAAAATCCTTATGGTTGTCTCTCTATTGCATAAGATGCAAGTGCCCAATAATTGCTTTACTTTATCGCTATGCGATAGCAATAGTTGCAAGAGCAATTGTTGGCGAGACGACCATGTGACGACACATTGATATAGATCAAGATGATGGAGATCATGGTGTCATGCCGGTGACGATAGAGATCATGACAGTACTTTGGAGATGGAAATCAAAGGTGCAAGATGATGATGGCCATATCATGTCACATATTTTGATTGCATATGATGTTTATCTTTTATACATCTTATTTTGCTTAGTTTGACGGTAGCATTTTCAGATGATCTCTCACTAATTATCAAGAAGTGTTCTCCCTGAGTATGCACCGTTGCGAAAGTTCTTCGTGCTGAGACACCACGTGATGATCGGGTGTGATAGGCTCTACGTTCAAATACAACGGGTGCAAAACAGTTGCACACGTGGAATACTCAGGTTATACTTGACGAGCCAAGCATATACAGATATCGCCTCAGAACACGGAGACCGAAAGGTCGAGCGTGAATCATATAGTAGATATGATCAACATAGTGATGTTCACCAATGAAACTACTCCATCTCACGTGATGATCGGACATGGTTTAGTTGATTTGGATCACGTGATCACTTAGAGGATTAGAGGGATGTCTATCTAAGTGGGAGTTCTTAAGTAATATGATTAATTGAACTTAAATTTATCATGAACTTAGTCCTGGTAGTATTTTGCAAATTATGTTATAGATCAATAGCTCACGTTGTTGCTTCCATGTGTTTATTTTGATATGTTCCTAGAGAAAATTATGTTGAAAGATGTTAGTAGCAATGATGCGGATTGGATCCGTGATCTAAGGTTTATCCTCATTGCTGCATAGAAGAATTATGTCCTTGATGCACCGCTAGGTGACAGACCTATTGCAGGAGCAGATGCAGACGTTATGAACATTTGGCTAGCTCAATATGCTGACTACATGATAGTTTAGTGCACCAGGCTTAACAGCTTAGAATCGAGACTTCAAAGACGTTTTGAACGTCATGGACCATATGAGATGTTCCAGGAGTTGAAGTTAATATTTCAAGCAAATACCCGAGTTGAGAGATATGAAGTCTCCAACAAGTTCTATAGCTAAAAGATGGAGGAGAATCGCTCAACTAGTGAGCATGTGCTCAGATTGTCTGGGTACTACAATCACTTGAATCAAGTGGGAGTTAATCTTCCAGATAAAATAGTGATTGACAGAATTCTCTAGTCACCATAACCAAGTTAGTAGAACTTCATGATGAACTATGATATGCAAGGGATAACGGAAACGATTCCCAAGCTTTTCGTAATGCTGAAATCAACGAAGGTAGAAATCAAGAAAAACATCAAGTGTTGATGGTTGACAAGACCACTAGTTTCAAGAAAAGGGCAAAGGGAAGAAAGGGAACTTCAAGAAGAACGGCAAGCGAGTTGCTGCTCAAGTGAAGAAGCCCAAGTCTGGACCTAAGCCTGAGACTAAGTGCTTCTACTACAAAGGAACAGGTCACTGGAAGCGGAACTACCCCAAGTATTCGGCGGATAAGAAGGATGGCAAAGTGAACAAAGGTATATTTGATTATTAATGTGTATTTTACTAGTGTTCATAGCAACCCCTCGGTATTTGATACTGGTTCAGTTGCTAAGAGTAGTAACTCAAAACGGGAGTTGCAGAATGAACAGGAACTAGTTAAGGGTGAAGTGAAGATGTGTGTTGGAAGTAGTTCCAGGATTGATATGATCATCATCGCACACTCCCTATACTTTCAGGATTAGTGTTGAACCTAAATAAGTGTTATTTGGTGTTTGCATTGAGCATGAATATGATTTGATCATGTTTATTGCAATACGGTTATTCATTTAAGTTAGAGAATAATTGTTGTTCTTTTTACATGAATAAAACCTTATATGGTTACACACCCAATGAAAATGGTTCATTGGATCTCGATCGTAGTAATACACATATTCATAATATTGAAGACAAAAGATGCAAAGTTAATAATGATAGTGCAACTTATTTGTGGCACTGCCGTTTAGGTCATATTGGTATAAAGTGCATGAAGAAACTCCATGCTGATGGGATTTTGGAATCACTTGATTATGAATCACTTGATGCTTGCGAACCATGCCTTACGGGCAAGATGACTAAGACTCCGTTCTCCGGAACAATGGAGCGAGCAACAGATTTGTTGGAAATCATACATACTGATGTATGTGGTCCGATGAATATTAAAGCCCGCGACAAGTATCATTATTTTCTGACCTTCATAGATGATTTAAGCAGATATGAGTATATCTACTTGATGAAACATAAGTCTGAAAAGTTCAAAGAATTTCAGAGTGAAGTGGAGAATCATCGTAACAAAATAAAAGTTTCTACAATATGATCGCAGAAGTAAAATATTTGAGTTACGAGTTTGGCCTTCAGTTAAAACAATGTGAAATAGTTTCACTACTCACGCCACCTGGAACACCACAGTGTAATGGTGTGTCCGAATGTCATAACCGTGCTTTATTAGATATGGTGCGATCTATGACATCTCTTACTGATTTACCGCTATTGTTTTGGGGTTATGCATTAGAGACAACTACGTTCACGTTAAATAGGGCACCATCTAAATCTGTTGAGATGACACCGTATGAACTATGGTTTGGCAAGAAACCTAAGTTGTCGTTTCTTAAAAGTTTGAGGTTGCAATGCTTATGTGAAAAAGTTTCAACTTGATAAGCTCAAACCCAAATCGGAGAAGTGCGTCTTCATAGGATACCCAAAAAGAAAAATGTTGGGTACACCTTCTATCACAGATCCGAAGGCAAGCTATTCGTTGCTGGGAACGGATCCTTTCTAGAGAAGGAGTTTCTCTCGAAAGAAGTGAGTGGGAGGAGAGTAGAAAACTTGATAAGGTAATTGTACCTTCTCCCTTATTGGAAAGTAGTTCATCACAGAAATCTGTTCTTGTGACTACTACACCAATTAGTGAGGAAGCTAATGATGATGATCATGTAACTTCAGATCAAGTTACTACCGAATCTCGTAGGTAAACCAGAGTGAGATCCGCACCAGAGTGGTACAGTAATCATGTTCTGGAAGTCATGTTACTAGACCATGACGAACTTGCGAACTATGAGGAAGCGATGATGAGCCCAGATTCCACGAAATGGTTTGAGGCCATGAAATCTGAGATATGATCCACGTATGAGAACAAAGTATGGACTTTGATGGATTTGCCCGATGATCGGCAAGCCATAGAAAATAAATGGATCTTCAAGAGGAAGACGGACGCTGATAGTAGTGTTACTATCTACAAAGCTAGACTTGTCGAAAAAGGTTTTTGACAAAGTTCAAGGTGTTGACTACGATGAAATTTTCTCACTCGTAGCGATGCTTAAGTCTGTCCAAATCATGTTAGCAATTGCCGCATTTTTATGAAATCTGGCAAATGGATAAACAAAACTACATTCCTTAATGGATTTAAAGAAGAGTTGTATATGATGCAACCAGAAGGTTTTGTCAATCCTAAAGGTGCTAACAAAATATGCAAGCTCCAGCGATCCATCTATGGACTGGTGCAAGCATCTTGGAGTTGGAATATACACTTTGATAAGTTGATCAAAGCATATAGTTTTATACAGACTTGCGGTGAAGCCTGTATTTACAAGAAAGTGAGTGGGAGCACTACAACATTTCTGATAAGTATATGTGTATGACATATTGTTGATCGGAAATAATGTAGAATTATTCTGCAAAGCATAAAGGAGTGTTTGAAAGGATTTTTTTCAAAGAAAACCTCAGTGAAGCTGCTTACATATTGAGCATCAAGATCTATAGAGATAGATCAAGATGCTTGATAAGTTTTTTTCAATGAGTACATACCTTGACAAGATTTTGAAATAGTTCAAAATGGAACAGTCAAAGAAAGAATTCTTGCCTGTGTTACAAGGTGTGAAATTGTTTAAGACTCAAAGCCCGACCATGGCATAAAATAGAATGAGAATGAAAGTCATTCGCTATGCCTTGGCCATAGGTTCTATAAAGTATGCCATGCTGTGTACCAGACCTATTGTATACCCTACACTATTTTTGGCAAGAGAGTACAATAGTGATCTAGGAGTAGATCACTGGAGACATCGGTCAAAATTATCCTTAGTGGAATAAGGATATGTTTCTCGATTATGGAGGTGACAAAAGGTTCGTCGTAAAAGGGTTACGTCGATACAAGTTTTGGCACTGATCCGGATGACTCTTAGTCTTCATCTGGATACATATTAAAAGTGGGAGCAATTAGCTAAAGTAGCTCCGTGCAGAGCATTGTAGACATAGCAAATTGCAAAATACTTACGGATCTGAATATGGTAGACCCGTTAACTAAACTTCTCTCACAGGCAAAACATTATCACACCTTAGTACTCTTTGGGTGTTAATCACATAGCAATGTGAACTAGATTATTGACTCTAGTAAACCCTTTGGGTGTTGGTCACATGACGATGTGAACTATGGGTGTTAATCACATGGTGATGTGAATTATTGATGTTAAATCACATGTCGATGTGAACTAGATTGTTGACTCTAGTGCAAGTGGGAGACTGAAGGAAATATGCCCTAGAGGCAATAATAAAGTTATTATTTATTTCCTTATTTCATGATAAATGTTTATTATTCATGCTAAAATTGTATTAACCGGAAACATAATACATGTGTGAATACATAGACAAACAAAGTGTCACTAGTATGCCTCTACTTGACTAGCTCATTAATCAAAGATGGTTATGTTTCCTAACCATAGACATGTGTTGTCATTTGATTAATGGGATCACATCATTAGGAGAATGATGTGATTGACATGACCCATTCCATTAGCTTAGCACCCGATCATTTAGTATGTTGCTATTGCTTTCTTCATGACTTATACATGTTCCTATGAATATAAGATTATGCAACTCCCGTTTACCGGAGGAACACTTTGTGTGCTACCAAACGTCACAACGTAACTGGGTGATTATAAAGGATCTCTACAGGTGTCTCCAAAGGTAAATGTTGGGTTGGCGTATTTCAAGATTAGGATTTGTCACTCCGATTGTCGGAGAGGTATCTCTGGGCCCTCTCGGTAATGCACATCAGATAAGCCTTGCAAGAATTGCAACTAATGAGTTAGTTGCGAGATGATATATTACGAAACGAGTAAAGATTCTTGCCGGTAACGAGATTGAACTAGGTATTGAGATACCGACGATCGAATCTCGGGCAAGTAACATACCGATGACAAAGGGAACAAAGTATGTTGTTATGTGGTCTGACCGATAAATATCTTCGTAGAATATGTGGGAGCCAATATGAGCATTCAGGTTCCGCTATTGGTTATTGACCGGAGACGTGTCTCGGTCATGTCTACATTGTTCTCGAACCCGTAGGGTCCGCACGCTTAAGGTTTCGATGACAGTTATATTATGAGTTTATGAGTTTTGATGTACCGAAGGAGTTCGGAGTCCCGGATGAGATCGGGGACATGACGAGGAGTCTCGAAATGGTCAAGACGTAAAGATCGATATATTGGACAACTATATTCGGACATCGGAAATGTTCCGAGTGATTTGGGTATTTCGGAGGTACCGGGGAGTTACGGGAATACGAGGAAGAAGCAATGGGCCTTAATGGGCCTTAGTGGGAAGGACCAGGAGGTGGCACGTGCCCCTCCCAAGCCCAGTCCGAATTGGACAAGGGATTTGGGGCGCGGCCCCTCTCTCCCTTCCTTCCCCTCTTCCCCCCTTTCCCCTCTTCTCCTAGTTGGACTAGGAAAGGAGGAAACCTACTCCAACTAGGAGTAGGAATCCTACTCCCTGGCGCGCCCCTCCTAGGGCCGGCCTCCTCCCACTTGCTCCTTTATATACAGGGGCAGGGGGCACCCCAAAGACACACAAGTTGATCCACGTGATCATATTCTTAGCCGTGTGCGGTGCCCCCTTCCACCATAATCCTCGATAATACTGTAGCGGTGCTTAGGCGAAGCCCTGCGACGGTAGTACATCAAGATCGTCACCACGCTGTCGTGCTGACGGAACTCTTCGCCGACACTTTGCTGGATCGGAGTCCGGGGATCGTCATCGAGCTGAACGTGTGCTAAAATTCGGAGGTGCCGTAGTTTCGGTGCTTGATCGGTCGGGCCGTGAAGACGTACGACTACATCAACCGCGTTGTGCTAACACTTCCGCTGTCAGTCTACAGGGGTACATAGATCACACTCTCCCCTCTCGTTGCTATGCATCACCATGATCTTGCGTGTGCGTAGGAAATTTTTTGAAATTACTATGTTCCCCGACAGCTTTTCCATGCTTGTTTGAACCTGCTCTTTTGTGATTTAGCCATAGCTCAGTGTTCATCTTTTGTCAAGCATCGAGAGTATATCACTGCCATGTGCTTTGTTGCTATGTTAGAGTGCAGTAGCTTAGTTTCTTGTTGCATTTTAGATGGCATCGTGCTGTTAATCGCAGAATTGTGCCATTATTGTTTTGATTGCCATTTGCAAACCGTGCATCCGATTCTGGCGATCTTTATATCGATTTCGACCGAAATCAACTCATCTTTCTAGTGGAACTCTTGGTTTGCCAAGTTGAGGCCTGGTTCAATCTTTTCCTTCCGGAGCGCGCATATGCATTGCATAGCACATCCCGCATATCATGCCATGTTTTGCATCATGTTGCCTGCGCATTGCACCGTGGTTGATTGTGTTTTTCCTTTGCTTGTGTTATTGCCTTGGGTAGAGCCGGGGGATGAGTTCGTGATCGAGGAACCCGTTGAGTACGCTTTCGAGGATCAAGCTTGCGTCAACTCGGAGAACTTTGCAGGCAAGATGACCATATCCTCGAAATCACTTCTATCTTTGATTGCTAGTTGCTCGCTCTTTTTCTATGTCACGATACCTACCACTTGCTATATCATGCCCCCCATATTGCAATGTCAAACCTCTAACCCACCTTGCCCTAGCAAACCGTTGTTTGGCTATGTTACCACTTTGCTCAGCCCCTCTTATAGCATTGCTAGTTGCAGGTGAAGATGGGGTTTGTTCCGTGTTGGAACATGATTATTGTTGGGATATCATTATTATATCTTGCTTACTTTAATGCATCTCTATACTTGGTAAAGGGTGGAAGGATCGGCCTTATGCCTAGTGTTTTGTTCCACTCTTGCCGCCCTAGTTTCCGTCATACCGGTGTTATGTTCCTTGATTTTGCGTTCCTTATGCGGTTGGGTTATAATGGGAACCCCTTAACAATTCGGCTAGAATAAAACTCCTCCAGCAAGGCCCAACCTTGGTTTTACCATTTTCCACCTAGCCTTTTTCCCTTGGTTTTCGCGGACTCAAGGGTCATCTTTATTTTAACCCCCTCCCGCCCCCCGGCCAGTGCTTCTCTAAGTGTTGGTCCAAACTGGGCGATGTCCGGCGCCCCCACCGCAACCAAGGTATATGCCAACCCGACGTCTTGCCCATCCGGTGTGCCCTGAGAACGAGATATGTGCAACTCCTGTCGGGAGTTGTTGGCACATTCGGGTGGCTTTGCTGGTCTTGTTTTACCATTGTCGAAATGTCTTGTAACCGGGATTCCGTGTCTGATCGGGTCGTCCTGGGAGAAGGATTATCCTTCGTTGACCATGAGAGCTTGTGATGGGCTAAGTTGGGACACACCTGCAGGGTTTTGAACTTTCGAAAGCCGTGCCCGCGGTTATGGGCAGATGGGAATTTGTTAATATCCGGTTGTAGAAAACCTGACACTTAACTTAATTAAAATGAATCAACAACTTGTGTAGTTGCGATGGTCTCTTTTCGGCAGAGTGCGGGAAGAGAACACGGTCTCGTGTTATGCTTGAACATAAGTAGTTCTAGGATCACTCTTGATCTTATAGTTTCTCGACCGTGCTTTGCTCCTCTTCTCGCTCTCATTTGCGTAAGTCAGCCACCATATATGCTAGTGCTTGTTGCAGCTCCTCCTCACTACTTTTCCATACCCATAAGCTTAAATAGCCTTGATCGCGAGGGTGTGAGATTGTTGAGTCCCCGTGACTCACAGATTACTTCAAAACCAGATGCAGGTGTCGATGGTGCCAGTACAGGGGATGCGACCGAACTCAAGTGGGAGTTCGATGAGGATTCAGGACGTTACTATGTTTCCTTTCCAGAGGATCAGTAGTGGAGCCCGGTTGGGGCGATCGGGGATCTTATGAATTTGGGGTTTTCTTTATTTTGGTTCCGTAGTCGGACCTTGATTGTATTCTGGATGTTGTAATGCTATATTTATGTATTGTGTGAAGTGGCAATTGTAAGCCAGCTCTTTATCTATTTCTTATTCAGTACATGGGATGTGTAAAGATTACCCCTCTTGCGACATGCCTACTAGGAGGCTATGCCTCTAAGTCGTGCTCCGACACGTGGGAGATATAGCCGCATCGTGGGTGTTTCAAGTTGGTAATCAGAGCCTTCCTCGACATAGGAGCCCCCTGCTTGATCGAATCACTGGAACTGTTGAGTCTAGAATTTTTTTGAGTCTTATAGGATTATATATATATCAGAGAGTAGGTTTCTTTTTACTCCTCAGTCCCTTCGTCGCTCTGGTGAGGCTTCCTGACGTAGAGTTTTGACTCTTCTCTTCTCAAATTTCACGAAATTTTTACCTCTAAGTTATGGAATTCCTTCCAGAAGGCCATGGGCACCAGCATTTGCTTCAGCACAGCCTTCCATCCTCAAACCAGTGGACAAGTCGAGCGAGTAAATCAAATTCTTGAAGATATGCTCAGGGCTTGTGTCATTTCTTTCGGTATGAAGTGGGAAGATTGTCTTCCATATGCCGAGTTCTCCTACAACAAAAGCTTCCAAGCAAGTTTGGGCAAGGCCCCATTCGAGATTCTCTATGACAGAAAGTGCTTTACTCCTCTTAACAGGTCAGAGACTGGTGAACGCCAACTTCTTGGCAATGACTTGATCACAAAGGCTGAAGAAATGTGCAAAGTCATTCGTGAAAATCTCAAAGCCGCGCAATCGCGTCAGAAGAGTTACTATGATAGCAAGCATTGTGACTTGGCTTTCGAGATCAGAGACCATGTCTACCTCCACGTCTCTCCAATGAAAGGTACTCGTCGCTTCGGTATCAAAGGGAAGCTTGCCCCTAGAAACGTGGGTCCTTTCAATATCATTGGCAAAAGAGGCGATCTCGCCTATCAACTTGAGCTTCCATCCAACTTTGCAAATGTGCACGACGTGTTTCACGTGTCACAGCTTCGCAAGTGTTTCAAGACTCCTGACCGCACCATCAACTTCGAAAATATTGATCTCCAAGAAGACATGTCTTATCATGAGCATCCCGTTGCTATCCTTGAAGAAACTGAGCGCAAGACTCACAACAAGTCTATCAAATTTCTGACAGTGAAGTGGTCACATCATTCCGATCGAGAAGCCACCTGGGAACGCAAGTACCACCTCCGTTCCAAATATCCGGACTTTTTTCACTCCTAGATCTCGGGACGAGATCCTTTCGTAGTGGTGGAGTGTTGTAACGCCCCGTATGTAACTTGCCATATTTGTATTCTAACTCTTGCCATTTTTGGCTCTAAGTTATGATATTCCCTCGTGGTTGTGTTTTGTCTTCGTTTTGCATTTGTTCATGTCATGCATCTCATACCTTGTCATCATGTGCATCGCATTTGCATACGTGTTCGTCTCATGCATCTGAGCATTTTCCCCGTTGTCCGTTTTTGCATTCCGACACTCCTACGTCCTCCGGCGTCCCCTTTTGTCTCTTTTCTTGTGCGGGTGTTAAAAATTCTCGGAATGGACCGAGATTTGCCAAGCGGCCTTGGTTCAGCACCGGTAGACCGCATGTCAAGTTTCATGTCATTTGGAGTCCGTTTGTTACCCCAACGGTTAACCGAGGAACCATAAAGGCCATGTGTGTGTTGCAGCCCAACACCCCTCCAAAGTGGCCCAAAACCCATCCAAACCCCTCCATCCTCTCGGCCATTCGATCACGATCGCGTGGGCGAAAACCGCACCTCATTTGGACTCTCCTAGCTCCCTCTACCTATATAAAGGCCTCCCCCTCCGAAATTCGGGCGAAACCCTAGTCTAGCTCCTCCCGCCGCCACCGAACGCGTTCGCCGGCGCCAGACACGTCCGCCGCCGCCTACCTCGCCCAATCCGTGCCTGCCACGTGGCTCCATCGTGGCCCAGGTCGGGCCCCCCGGCCCGCATCGCCGCCCTCCCGCGCCCGCGGTCGCTCGCGCGTCTCCTCCGCCTGCCCGCGCCGTCGCCGGCCTCCACCGCCGCCCCTACCTCGCCGGCGCGCCACCGCGTCGCCGGTCGACTCCACCGCCGCCGTTCGCCGCTCCACCGGCCGCCGAGCTCCGCGCCACCGCACAGGAGGCCGCGCCCGTCCGACCCCGAGCCTCGTGCGCCGCCTCCTACTCTCCACATCACCTGATCCGCGACTCCGGCGAGCCCCCTAGCTCCGGCCACCGTGGGAGAACGCTGACGAACCTCGAAGTCCGAGCCCAGATCCAGATCCACACTAGGGGTGACCCCTGTTTTTTCCTCTAAGTCCTTTTATTTTACATTCTGAAGCCATGTTCGTTGCATCATAACTCCTCATCCGTAGCTCCGTTTCGTGCGTGTGGCATATCAAAAGGTTCATCAGGATGTCCTCTTCATTTTGTTCCATTGCACCATGCTTGTTTGAGTCCATCTTGATGCCCTAATGACTGTTGCAAGAGTGCTATATAATGTTAGTTCCTAATTCTTATCAGTTTATGAGCATTTGTCATTTTTGCCATGATTATTGTGTGCTGCATATGGTCATGAGCTCTACATGTGTTTTGGGCTATGCCATGCCATCTTCATAGGGGTGTATGCCATGTATTTTTGTGATCAATGTGGTGACTAGCACAAGCATCCAAAGTAGCTCTCGTGATATTGCTGATTTCAGGGACTTAGAATTGCACTAAGTCATTTACCTAATGTTATTTTTATGCCATGTGTTCATGTTGCTACAGAGAGATCCATGCCTCTTTTGAGTATATTCAGTAAGGATGATTTTGACATATGGTTATGCTATATGCATCCATGTCATTGTTTGCATTTATGGAGTACCCTAGCATGACTCAATCTTGCTCTACTTTTTCAATAAAATGTTCCTGGCAGATTGTTTATGTGTTAATCAATTTTGCCAAGGTTGTTGTAGTTTATCCATGCATACTATGAGATTCTTCTTGCCATGGTTAGCTTCTTGATCATGTATTCTTGCTGGTAGTATGCTTAGCTTGTCATGCAATGCCTTGTGATGAGTGCATCGACCTCGCAGACATGCCTTCATAACTCTGTTTATGCCATGTCCAGTTTTCTGCTAAGTCTGAATCTGTTAATGAAACTTGCTATGTTTACATGAGTGCCATCATATCTTCTGATCATTTTTGGCTTATGGTCAATCAGGGACTTTTGTTATATTCTTTGAGTAGATTCATGTCATGCCTTGAATTGCTATGATCTGATCCGGTAGCATGTTGATATCTTGCTCTAAACATTGCTTCCTAATGTTAATTCCTGGCATGTTGTTATTTTCTCTAAGTCTGTGAAGCTGATATCTTTTGCACTTTTGCCATGCTTGTTTGAACCTGCTCTTTATTGATTTAGGCGTAGCTCAGTGTTCATCTTTTGTCAAGCATCTTGAGTAGATCACTGCCATGTGCTTTATTGCTATGTTAGAGTGCAGTAGCTTAGTTTCTTGTTGCATTTTAGATGGCATCGTGCTGTTAATTTGCAGAATCGTGCCTTTATTGTTTTGCTTGCCATTTGCAAACCGTGCATCTGATTCTGGTGATCTTTATATCGATTTCGACCAAAATCAACTCATCTTTCCAGCGGCACTCTTGGTTTGCCAAGTTGAGGCTTGGTTCAATCTTTTCCTTCCAGAGCACGTATATGCATTGCATAGCACATCCCGCATATCATACCATGTTTTGCATCATGTTGCCTGCGCATTGCACCGTGGTTGATTGTGTTTTTCCTTCGCTTGTGTTCTTTCCTTGGGTAGAGTCGGGAGACGAGTTCGTGGTCGAGGAACCCGTCACTACTAGGAAAAGGGCTATAGATGGAATTGACACTAATGGCGCACCAGACATGTGGTGCGCCATTACTATATACTAATGGCGCACCATGTGCTGGTGCGCCATTAGTGTCCAAATACTAATGGCGCACCACATCCACGGTGCGCCATTAGTAAAAAATATTATTTATTTTCAAAACTACTAATGGCGCACCATGGGAGTGGTGCGCCATTACTAGTTCAACTAGTAATGGCGCACCACTCCCACGGTGCGCCATTAGTAACTTGGCCACCACTTCCACCGAATGCACCCCACCCCCCGTGGACCGCCTTTTCAGTTTTAAAAAAATAAACAAAAATGATGGAAATGTCAAAAAAATAAATAAAAGAAAATAAGTTTCCCAGTGATATGTGGTCTAGTTGTTGTGAAAATTTACAAATATGAATTTCGACTTTATTTGCGAAATCTCTCGAGAATTTGTAAAATGGGCATAACTTTTGCGTACGAACTCGGATGAAAAAGTATTTTATATGAAAAAGCATCTACTCGAAAAGTTACATCCGAATTTAACCGGGGGAACGCCGTTAAACATTTTCAAAATCCTCAAAAACCTAAACAGAAAAAAGATACGGGCTTTTAAGATCTGGAGAGGCAAAAAAATTCAAAAAAATTCAAACTTACTAATGGCGCACCTACCCATGGTGCGCCATTACTATCTTCCCGCCTTCAAAATTCAAAATAAGTCAAAAAAATTAAAAAAAAGTTACAATTGGCGCACCTGCCCATGGTGCGCCATTAGTATCTTCCCGCCTTCAAAATTCAAAATAAAAAAAAATAAAAAAAATTTAGTAATGGTGCACCTGCCCGCGGTGCGCCATTACTATGTCGTATATATGGCTAGGCGTGGTCCTCTCCTCCTTACCTCTTCATTCTTCTCCTCCACTCCACCTCTCCTCCACTCCATCTCCTCCTCTGTTCCACTCCATCTTCCCTTCTCTCCTCCACCATACTACCCTCCTCCTCTATGGCGACCTCCTCCTTCTCCTCTCCGGCAACCTCCTCCTCCTCTCTGGCGACCTCCTCCTCCTCCTCTCCGGTGACCTCCTCCTCCCTCCTCTCCTCCCCTCCCCTCACGGTTTCTCCTCCCTCCTCTCCGGGGAGCTCCTCCTCCCTCCTCTC
>NC_041390.1:100233791-100273239 GCF_002162155.2 Triticum dicoccoides
CTTCCTCCTCTCCGATGCTCCGGTGAACTCCTCTCCGGTGACCTCCTCCTCCTCCTCTCTGGTGAACTCCTCCTCCTCCTCTCCGGCGATGTAGGCAAGCGCCTCTCCGGTGACCTCCTCCTCCTCCTCTCCGGCGAACTCCTCTCCGGCAAAAGAACACGGCAAAAGAACATACAAGATCCAAAAACAGGAACAAAATTTGAAATAATATTGTGCCAAAAAACGAGCAAAAAAACGAGCAAAAAATGGGCAAAAAAATCACGATCCAGATCCAAATTCAAAATTCAAAAATAGCAGTGGTGCACGGTGGGGGTTAGACGGTGCGCCACTACTATTTTCCTTCCTTCAAAATTCAAAAATACTAATGGCGCACCAGTGGCCTATACTAATGGCGCACCAGTGGCCTATACTAATGGCGCACCGTGGCCTATACTAATGGCGCACTAGTGGTGCGCCATTAGTAAAAAATACTAGTGGCATGATACTAATGGCGCACCAGTGATGCGCCATTAGTAGGCAAAACTGGTGCGCCGTTAGTAGCCCTTTTCCTAGTAGTGCGTCGAGTACGCTTACGAGGATCAAGCTTACATCAACTCCGAGAACTTTGCAGGCAAGATGACCATACCCTCGGAATCACTTCTATCTTTGCTTGCTAGTTGCTCGCTCTTTTGCTATGCTTCGATACCTACCACTTGCTATATCATGCCTCCCATATTGCCATGTCAAACCTCTAACCCACCTTGTCCTAGCAAACCGTTGCTTGGCTATGTTACCGCTTTGCTCAGTCCCTCTTATAGTGTTGCTAGTTGCAGGTGAAGATGGGGTTTGCTCCTTGTTGGAACATGATTATTGTTGGGATATCATTATTATATCTTGTTTATTTTAATGCATCTATGTACTTGGTAAAGGGTGGAAGGCTCGGCCATATGCCTGGTGTTTTATTCCACTCTTGCCGCCCTAGTTTCCATCATACCGGTGTTATGTTCCTTGATTTTGCATTCCTTACGTCATTGGGTTATAATGGGAACCCCTTGACAGTTCGCCTAGAATAAAACTCCTCCAGCAAGGCCCAACCTTGGTTTTACCATTTGCCACCTAGCCTTTTTCCCTTGGGTTTTGCGGACTCAAGGGTCATCTTTATTTTAACCCCCCCCCCCGGGCCAGTGCTTCTCTGAGTGTTGGTACAAACTGGGCGATGTCCGGCCCTCCTGGGCAACCAGGGTCTATGCCAACCCGACATCTTGCCCATCCGGTGTGCCCTGAGAACGAGATATGTGCAGCTCCTATCGGGATTTATCGGCACATTCGGGTGGCTTTGCTGGTCTTGTTTTACCATTGTCAAAATGTCTTGTAACCGGGATTCCGACTCTGATCGGGCAGTCCTGGGAGAAGTAATATCCTTCGTTGACCGTGAGAGCTTGTGGTGGGCTAAGTTGGGACACCCCTGCAGGGTTTTGAACTTTCGAAAGTCGTGCCCGCGGTTATGGGAAGATGGGAATTTGTTAATATTCGGTTGTAGAAAACCTAACACTTAACTTAATTAAAATGAATCAACAACGTGTGTAGCCGTGATGGTCTCTTTTCGACGGAGTCCGGGAAGAGAACACGGTCTCCTGTTATGCTTGAACATAAGTTGTTCTAGGATCACTTCTTGATCTTATAGCTTCTCGACCGTGCTTTGCTCCTCTTCTATCTCTCATTTGCGTAAGTTATCCACCATATATGCTAGTGCTTGCTGCAGCTCCTCCTCACTACCTTTCCCTACCCATAAGCTTAAATAGTCTTGATCGCGAGGGTGTGAGATTGCTGAGTCCCCGTGACTCACAGATTACTTCAAAACCAGATGCAGGTGCCGATGATGCCAGTATTGGGGATGCGATCGAGCTCAAGTGGGAGTTCGACGAGGATTCAGGACGTTACTATGTTTCCTTTCCAGACGATCAGTAGTGGAGACCAGTTGGGGCGATCGGGGATCTTATGCATTTGGGGTTGTCTTTATTTTGGTTACATAGTCGGACCTTGATTGTATTATGGATGATGTAATGCTATATTATGTATTGTGTGAAGTGGCGATTGTAAGCCAACTCTTTATCTCTTTCTTATTCAGTACATGGGATGTGTAAAGATTACCCTTCTTGCGACATGCCTACTATGCGGCTATGCCTCTAAGTCGTGCTCCAACACGTGGGAGATATAGCCACATCGTGGGTGTTTCAAAATCAAGGAACATAACACCGGTACGATGGAAACTAGAGCCGCAAGAGTGGAACAAAAAAACAAGAAAAAGGCTAAGCCTTCCAACCTTTACCAAGTATATAGATGCATTAATTAAATAAGAGATATTGTGATATCCCATGATATCCATGTCCCAACATGGAACAACTTGAAACTGCACCTGCAACTAGCAACGCTATAAGAGGGGTTAAGCAAATTGGTAACATAGCCAAACAACGGTTTGCTAGGAAGGGTGAAAAGATTAGATGCTATCATGGCTATTTGGGAGGCTTGATAAACAACTGGTAGGTAGCGCGACATAACAATAGCATCGAGACAACTAGCATAGCAAACATATATAGTAGTGAGATCCATGGTGATGGTCATCTTGCCTGAAATCCTGCTAGGAAGAAGATCGAATCCATGAAGTAGACGAACTAACGTAGTCAAATGAATCCTCATAGTCGCAACATAACCGGAACTATCAAGGAGAAGCGCAGCTAGAAGGAAGAAAATGACATAGTAAAGAAACAAGCATAACCATGGCATGATGCACAATCAAGTATGATGCATGTCCGGTTTAATGAGTCATGGCATGGCAAAGTGCAACAAAAAATACTACAAATTAAGTGGAGCTCAATATGCAATGAGTTGCATATTGGCAAAACACCACATTCATTTATTTAGTTCTATCCCGTTTATGTACCCAACAATATTAAATGTTGTTAAACATGGCAAGAGGTGAAGCATCAGTAAACCAACTATTTAGGCAAGTTTAAATGGGGCCAGAACAACAAACAATAATTCCGGAAATTCCCCACATGTCATTTAGCAATTTAAAGGAAACAACAATTATAAACAATTTAAATGTTTTTATCATGATGCGGATGGCATATGCATGTTTTATGCAATTTATGAAAAAGTTGACATGAGCATGTTGTGAAGCAAGTGGTCACCATGGCGGAACGTAAGGAGTGCCACGACAACGACAATGGAAATGGTGCCACAGCAACATTCCTGTCCCGGTAACTCGATTGAGATACCAATGGAAAAGAGAAGTGTGGCGGGAGCGTGTCATGCAAGGATGGTGGGGTGATCCCGGATACCGGGTTCCCACATGTCGATGGCATGGAAAACAAGGAACGAGCAAGCAGCGATTCGAACATGGGGCAACCACGGACATCTCACACAACACATGCATTCGTCCACGGGCGTCGTCTCGGGGTTATACCTTTGAAGCGCGCGTTTTCGGGGCGGAACAAATTCAATGCGGAGTAGGGGAAGTAGACGTTTTCACGACGGTGGTGGAAGTAGTGTTTCACGTTCGTTTTGGAGAGGAACTTGATGAATCCGAGCCCTTCACTATCGACGACAGTGGTACTTGGTGAAATGCACGTCGATGGTAGTTGTACTCATATCGTCGTGGAAGTAGTGGTACACGGGTTGTGGTACTAAGCGTCGGTCGTCGAGGGACTTGCCGAAATCCACAGAGTCGGTGCGCTTGTTCGGGCGTCGGTCTTGCCGGTGCGGTACTTGGTGAAATCCTCAACGACTGTAGTTGGCTATATTCCCGGTACGGTAGTCGTTTGACTTCATCAACGGCAACAGCAGGCGAAGGAGCATGAAGACAGCGGGAAGTAGAGTCGTCCAAGAGGTGCACGGGGATAGCAGAGTGGAGCAGAGTAGCATCGCTCGGGTGCGTTGCGAGGGCGACTGCAGCGACGCAAATGCAGGGAGCGGCGGCGCCGGCAGGAACTTGTCGACGGGGACTTGACCGGGCGAGGGCGCACGGGAACCCGCCGGAAGTGAGGCCAGGGCGGCGGCTTGGGGAGGCGGACGAGCTCTAGGACAGGTGCATGGAGCAGAGCAGCAGCGATCCGGGGCTCACGCAGGAGGTGGGGTCGTGGTCGCAGTGTGGGGGATGAACCAGGGGCGCCAGAGGAGGGGCTCATCAGCGGGCGAGGCAAGGATGCGCAGGTGTCGGAGACGGGTGCTCGCCGGTGATATGTCTCCAACGTATCAATAATTTTTTATTACTCCATGGTATATTATCTACTGTTTTGGACATTATTGGGCTTTATTATCCACTTATATATTATTTTTGGGACTAACCTATTAACTAGAGGCCCAGCCCAGAACTGCTTTTTTTGGCCTATTTTAGGGTTTCGAAGAAAAGGAATATCAAACGGAGTCCAAACAGAAGGAAACCTTCGGGAACGTGATTTTCTCACTGAACACGATCCAGGAGACTTGGACCCTACGTCAAGAAACGAAGGAGGAGGACATGAGGTAGGGGGGCGTGCCTACCCCCCTAGGCGCGCCCTCCACCCTCGTGGGCCCCCTGTTGCTCCACCGACGCACTCCTCCTATATATACCTACGTACCCCCAAACGATCACATACGGAGCCAAAACACTAATTCCACCGCCGTAACTTCCTGTATCCATGAGATCCCACCTTGGGGCCGGTTCCGGAGCTCCGCCGGAGGGGGCATCCATCACGGAGGGATTCTACATCAACACCATAGCCTCTCCGATGAAGTGTGAGTAGTTTACCTCAGCCCTTCGGGTCCATAGTTATTAGCTAGATGGCTTCTTCTCTCTTTTTGGATCTCAATACAATGTGCTCCCCTCTCTTGTGGAGATCTATTTGATGTAATCTTCTTTTTGCGGTGTGTTTGCTGAGACCGATGAATTGTGGGTTTATGATCAAGTTTATCTATGAACAATATTTGAATCTTCTGTGAATTCTTTTATGTATGATTGGTTATCTTTGCAAGTCTCTTCGAATTATCAGTTTGGTTTGGCCTACTAGATTGGTCGTTCTTGCAATGGGAGAAGTGCTTAGCTTTGGGTTCAATCTTGCGGTGTCCTTTACCAGTGACAGTAGGGGCAGCAAGGCACGTATTGTATTGTTGCCATCGAGGATAAAAAGATGGGGTTTTTATCATATTGCATGAATTTATCCCTCTACATCATGTCATCTTGCTTAAGGCGTTACTCTGTTTTCATGAACTTAAAACTCTAGATGCATGCTGGATAGCGGTCGATGAGTGGAGTAATAGTAGTAGATGCAGGCAGGAGTCGGTCTACTTGTCTCGGACGTGATGCCTATATACATGATCATACCTAGATATTCTCATAACTATGCTCAATTCTGTCAATTGCTCAACAGTAATTCGTTCACCCACGGTAAAATACTTATGCTCTTGAGAGAAGCCACTAGTGAAACCTATGGCCCCCGGGTCTATCTTCATCGTATTAATCTTACAATACTTAGTTATTTCCTTTGCTTTTTACATTGCCTTTACTTTACTTTGCATCTTTATCACAAAAATACCAAAAATATTATCTTATCATATCTATCAGATCTCACTCTCGTAAGTGACCGTGAAGGGATTAACAACCCCTTATCGCGTTGGTTGCGAGGAGTTATTTGTTTTGTGCAGGTACTAGGGACGCGCGCGCAACCTCCTACTGGATTGATACCCTAGGTCTCAAAAGCTAAGGGAAATACTTACGCTACTTTGCCGCATCATCCTCTCCTCTTCGGGGAAATCCAACACAATGCTCAAGAGGTAGCAAGAAGAATTTATGGCGCCGTTGCCGGGGAGGTTCGCGCAAGTCAAGATCTGACTCCCGACAATGACCCATTTCTGGTGCCGTTGCCGGGGAGTCTATGCAAAAGTCAACATACCAAGTAGCCATCACAATCCTTATCTCCCGCATTACATTATTTGCCATTTGCCTCTCGTTTTCCTCTCCCCCACTTCACCCTTGCCATTTTAGTTGCCCTCTCTCTCTCTCTATCCTCCCTCTCTTTCTTTATTTGCCTCTTTTCCGTTTACTTGTCGTTATGGCGAATCCTCTATCTTGTCCGTTGTCTCCCGAGAATGAAGTTCTAAATTTTAAGCAAAGGGAGGGAGAAAATATAAAAGACGCTTGGTATAGAATTTGCAATGCTCAAAATAGATCTACCAGGAAAGAATCTACTTCCGTTCTTCTTTGCAATTTTTATGTAGGCATTGCTCCTTGGTACAGATTTGTCCTTGATACCATTATCGGAGGGAATTTCTTGGGTAGCCACACTTTTGATCCTTATAATGCTATGATAGATTTATTTGGCTCACCACCTCTTTTGGTTAATGGAACTGTATTAATTTTGAAGCATGTAATGCAAAGGCTCAAAATTATTGAAAATAAGGTTGCTACCGTAGAGTCAATTGAAAATTTAGATAAAAAGATCCACAACTGAATCTCTCAATATGGATCTAAATTAGGAGTCACTTTGAAAAATATTAAAGAGAAGGAACCCATAGTTAATGAGAAAATAAATCAGGAATCAACTAGAATTGATAAACTTGATGGTATTATTACCAACTTGGGAACCGCTTTTTCTTCCATAAAGAATAGTCCAAGTCCCCCTACTAAAATTGCCAAGCTTATGTATGTTCCTAAAAATAAGGGTGAATCCTCTAGTAAGGAAACTACGGACCTCAAATCTATAAGTATTCATCCCAATCTTGTTGCTATCATTAAGGAACCATTTGTTACAAATGAATTTTTCAATCTTGTGCCTAAAAGGTAGATGCCTCATTGAAGAAATACTACCAAAGATGGCAATACCAAGATCTATCCTTGCTTTTTATGCCTAGCTGGGGGCGTTAAACGGTAGCGCTTGTTGGGAGGCAACCCAATTTTATTTTTATTCCTTGCTTTTTGCTCCTGTTTATTAATAAATAATTTACCTAGCCTATGTTTTGGTTGTGTTTTTTGTGTTTAATTAGTGTTTGTGCCAAGTAGAACTGTTGGGAAGACTTGGGGAAAGTCTTAATATCTTCCAGTAAAAAACAGAAACTTTAGCGCTCACGAGAACTGCTGCAATTTTTATTTGGAAAGTGATATTTAGTTAATACTTTTTGCAGATCATTAATAGATAAATTCCTCACGTCCAGAAATTTATTTTAGAATTTTTGGGGTTCCAGATCTTGCGCTAGCTACAGATTACTACAGACTGTTTTGTTTTTGACAGATTCTGTTTTTCGTGTGTTGTTTGCTTATTTTGATGAATCTATGGCTAGTAAAATAGTTTATAAACCACAAAGAAGTTGGAATACGGTAGGTTTAACACCAATATAAATAAATAATGAGTTCATTACAGTACCTTGAAGTAGTATTTTGTTTTCTTCCGCTAACGGAGCTCACGAGATTTTCCACTTTAAGTTTTGTGTTGTGAAGTATTCAAGTTTTGGGTAAAGATTTCATGGATTATGGAACAAGGAGTTGCAAGAGCCTAAGCTTGGGAATGCCCATGGAACCCCCAACATAATCTAAGGACACCTAAAAGCCAAAGCTTGGGGATGCCCCGGAAGGCATCCCCTCTTTCGTCTACTTCTATCGGTAACTTTACTTGGAGCTATATTTTTATTCACCACATGATATGTGTTTTGCTTGGAGCGTCTTGTATGATTTGAGTATTTATTTTCTAGTTTACCACAATCATCCTTGTTGTACACACCTTTTTAGAGAGACATACATTATTTGGAATTTGTTAGAATAATCTATGTGCTTCGCTTATATCATTTGAGTTATATAGCTTTGCTCTAGTACTTCACTTATATCTTTTAGAGCACGGTGGTGGAATTGTTTTATAGAAAATATTGATCTCTCATGGTTCACTTAGATTATTTTGAGAGTCTTAAATAGCATGGTAATTTGCTTAAAAAATCCTTATATGCTAGGTATACAATATTAATAATAAAATTCTCTTATGAGCGTGTTGAATGCTATGAGAAGTTTGATGCTTGATAATTGTTTTGAGATATAGAGATGGTGATATTAAAGTTGTTCTAGTTGAGTAGTTGTGAATTTGACAAATACTTGTGTTAAAGTTTGTGATTCCCATAGCATGCACGTATGGTGAACTGTTATGTGATGAAGTCGGAGCATGATTTATTTATTGATTGTCTTCCTTATGAGTGGCGGTCGGGGACGAGCGATGGTCTTTTCCTACCAATCTATCCCCCTAGGAGCATGCACGTAATACTTTGGTTTGATAACTTGTAGATTTTTGCAATAAGTATATGAGTTCTTTAGGACTAATGTTGAGTCCATGGATTATACGCACTTTTCTTCCTTCCACCATTGCTAGCCTCTCTAATACCGCGCACCTTTCGCCGGTATCATACACCCACCATATACCTTCCTCAAAACAGCCACCATACCTACCTATTATGGCATTTCCATAGCCATTCCTAGATATATTGCCATGAAACTTTCCACCATTCTATTTATTATGACACACTCCATCATTGTCATATTGCTTTGCATGATCATGTAGTTGACATCGTATTTGTCGCAAAGCCACCATTCATAATTCTTTCATACATGTCACTCATGAGTCATTGCATATCCCGGTACACTGCCGAAGGCATTCATATAGAGTCATATTTTTTTCTAAGTATCGAGTTGTAATTGTTGAGTTGTAAGAAAATAAAAGTGTGATGATCATCATTATTAGAGCATTGTCCCAGTGAGGAAAGGATGATGGAGACTATGATTCCCCCACAAGTCGGGATGAGACTCCGGACGAAAAATAAAAAAGAAAGAAAGAAAATAGGCCATAAAAAAGAGAAAAGGCCCAAATAAAAAATGACAGAAAAAGAGAGAAGGGACAATGCTACTATCCTTTTTACCACACTTGTGCTTCAAAGTAGCACCATGATATTCATGATAGAGAGTCTCTCATTTCGCCATTTTCATATACTAGTGGGAATTTTTCATTATAGAACTTGGCTTGTATATTCCAATGATGGGCTTCCTCAAAATGCCCTAGGTCTTCATGAGCAAGCAAGTTGGATGCACACCCACTTAGTTTCTTTTTGAGCTTTCATATACTTATAGCTCTAATGCATCTGTTGCATGGCAATCCCTACTCACTCACATTGATATCTATTGATGGGCATCTCCATAGCCCGTTGATAGGCCTAGTTGATGTGAGACTATCTTCTCCCTCTTTGTCTTCTCCACAACCACCATTCTATTCCACCTATAGTGCTATATCCATGGCTCACGCTCATGTATTGCGTGAAGATTGAATTTTTTTTGAGAATGTCAAAAGTATGAAACAATTGCTTGGCTTATCATTGGGGTTGTGCATGATTTAAATACTTTGTGTGGTGAAGATAGAGCATAGCCAGACTATATGATTTTGTAGGGATAACTTTCTTTGGCCATGTTATTTTGAGAAGACATGATTGCTTTGTTAGTATGCTTGAAGTATTATTATTTTTATGTCAATATGAACTTTTATCTTGAATCTTTCAGATATGAATATTCATACCACAATTAAGAAGAATTACATTAAAATTATGCCAAGTAGCACTCTGATACGTCTCTGTCGTATCTATAATTTTTGATCGTTCCATGCCAATATTCTACAACTTTCATATACTTTTGGCAACTTTTTATACTATTTTTGGGACTAACATATTGATCCAGTGCCCAGTGCCAGTTCCTGTCTGTTGCATGTTTTTGGTTTCGCAGAATATCCATATCAAACGGAGTCCAACGGGATAAAAACGGACGGAGATACTTTTTGGAATATTTGGAAAATTCCGGAAGAAAAATCCACGCGAGACGGTGCCCGAGGGTGTCACGAGGCAGGGGGCGTGCCTGCCCCCCTGGGCGCACCCCCTACCCTCGTGAGCCACCCGTAAGGCGGTTGACGCTCTTCTTTTGCCGCAAGAAAGCTAATTTTCGGAAAAAAAATCACGGCAAAGGTTTCAGGCCAATCGGAGTTACGGATCTCCATATATACACGAAACGGTGAAACAGAGCCAGGAGAGAATGCTTGCTCCTCAGAAGGCTTGCTCCTCTTGGAAGGAGTTCGCCTACCGCGGTCCGGAACTATGGAAGATTCCGGCGCGGTGTCCGGCACAAAGCCGGACTGAGAGCCCCGGGGAGCCTTATCCCCTTCACTCCTGGAGTCCGGGAGGTTGCCTTGCGGCTCCTCCGGACCACCTCCTCCTGCCCCGAAGCTTGTCGCGACACCACTTCGGCGTCGTCTGTAGTGCGGGGGGAGACAGCGGGCGGAACTGAGTTCACGTCCGATGAGTCCAGGGAGCCGCCCGACGATTCGTCGAATTCGGCCCGGGGCGGACTGCATAATTACATTCGAAATTAGGGAAAGCTGTGCAACAAAGGAACATCATGAGTTACTCTTATATTCGAACTTACGATTTCGCCGGACGCTTGGCCCTATTTGGCCACTCCTCTTTGCCCTCTTTGGCATTGGGGGCGTAGTCCGGTGGAGGGGTCTTCCTTTTCCTAGACCCCTCGGCCTCCCCCGTTGGGGCGGCCTTCCTCTTCTCTCCTCCCTCTGATGGGGGGGGAGAGTTTCTTCTTCCTCCTCCTCGTTTTC
Organism: Triticum dicoccoides; assembly: GCF_002162155.2. Taxonomy (NCBI): domain Eukaryota; kingdom Viridiplantae; phylum Streptophyta; class Magnoliopsida; order Poales; family Poaceae; genus Triticum; species Triticum dicoccoides. The sequence continues at coordinate 100,244,426 of NC_041390.1, forward strand.
ACGGGAGGAGGGCGTCTCGCACTCATCAGATGACGAGGTCGACACCACCACGTTGCGGGCACTCTTTTGAGTCCCCGTGGTCTTCTTCTTCTTGGCCTTCTTCTCCGGCACCACATAAGGCGCTAAAACCAGCATCTTCACTAGTAAAGCTGGGGCTGGGTCTTTGGGCAGCGGAGCCGGACAGTTAATCGGTCCGGATATCGCCCGCCAAGCCTATCAAAGGTAAGGGAGTTTAGATCCCGCATAGAGTCAAACTATGAAAAAAGCTTAACATCCTGTAAAAGGTGGAGATGGATTACCTTGCCAGCGTGACACTGCGAGCTGTATCCGTGGTCCTCGGAGGCGGATGCGGGAGCCTCGACGCCCTTGAATAGCATCTTCCAGGCATCTTCGTACGTCGTGTCGAAGAGCCTGCTGAGGGTTTGATGCTGCGCCAGGTCAAACTCCCACAGATTAAAATCCCGTTGTTGGCACGGGAGGATCCAGCGGACGAGCATAACCTGGATTATATCAACAAGCCGGACTGGCTTGTTCACCAGGGACTTGATGCATGTTTGCAATCCGATCACCTCTTTTTCGTCACCCCATGACAGGCCCGTCTCTTTCCAGGGCATAAGCCGTGTGGGGGGTCCGGATTGGAACTCGGGGGCTGCAGTCCATTCCGGATCGCGCAGCTCGGTGATATAAAACCACCCGAATTGCCATCCCTTTAGGGTCTCCATGAAAGAGCCCTCGAACCATAGGACGTTGGCCATCTTGCCTGCCATGGCGCCTCCGCACTCCGCCTAGCTACCGTGCACCACCTTGGGCTTGACGTTGAAGGTCTTGAGCCAGAGGCCAAAATGGGGGCGGACACGGAGAAAAGCCTCGCACACGACGATAAACGCCGAGATTGTTGGAAATATGCCATAGAGGCAATAATAAATTAGTTATTATAATATTTCCTTGTTCATGATAATCGTTTATTATCCATGCTAGAATTGTATTGATAGGAAACTCAGATAGATGTGTGGATACATAGACAACACCATGTCCCTAGTAAGCCTCTAGTTGACTAGCTTGTTGATCAACAGATGGTTACGGTTTCCTGACCATGGACATTGGATGTCGTTGATAACGGGATCACATCATTAGGAGAATGATGTGATGGACAAGACCCAGTCCTAAGCCTAGCACAAGATCATGTAGTTCGTATGCTAAAGCTTTTCTAATGTCAAGTATCATTTCCTTAGACCATGAGATTGTGCAACTTCCGGATACCGTAGGAGTGCTTTGGATGTGCCAAACGTCACAACGTAACTGGGTGGCTATAAAGGTACATTACAGGTATCTCCGAAAGTGTCTGTTGGGTTGGCACGAATCGAGACTGGGATTTGTCACTCCGTGTAAACGGAGAGGTATCTCTGGGCCCACTCGGTAGGACATCATCATAATGTGCACAATGTGATCAAGGAGTTGATCACGGGATGATGTGTTACGGAACGAGTAAAGAGACTTGCCGGTAACGAGATTGAACAAGGTATCGGGATACTGACGATCGAATCTCGGGCAAGTAACATACTGATAGACAAAGGGAATTGTATGCGGGATTGATTGAATCCTCGACATCGTGGTTCATCCGATGAGATCATCAAGGAGCATGTGGGAGCCAACATGGGTATCCAGATCCCGCTGTTGGTTATTGGCCGAAGAGTCGTCTCGGTCATGTCTACGTGTCTCCCGAACCCGTAGGGTCTACACACTTAAGGTTCGGTGACGCTAGGGTTATAGATATATTAGTATGCGGTAACCCAAAAGTTGTTCGGAGTCCCGGATGAGATCTCGGACGTCACAAGGAGTTCCGGAATGGTCCGGAGGTAAAGATTTATATATGGGAAGTCTTGTTTTGGTCGCCGGAAAAGTTTCGCGCATTATCGGTATTGTACCGGGAGTGCCGAAAGGGGTCCGGGGGTCCACCAAGGGGGTCCACCTGTCCCGGGGGGCCACATGGGTTGTAGGGGTGTGCGCCTTGGCCTATATGGGCCAAGGGCACCAGCCCCAAGAGGCCCATGCGCCAAGAGATAAGGGAAAAGGAAGAGTCCTAAAGGGGGAAGGCACCTCCTAGGTGCCTTGGGGAGGATGGACTCCTCCCTGGCCGCACCCTTCCTTGGAGGAAGGGCCAAGGCTGCGCCCCCCCCTCTCCCTTGGCCCTATATATAGTGGGGGGAAGGGAGGGCAGCCTCACCTAAGCCCTGGCGCCTCCCTCTCCCTCCCATGACACATCTCCCTCCTCCCGCAGCGCTTGGCGAAGCCCTATTGGAATCCTGCTACTTCCACCACCACGCCGTCGTGCTGCTGGATCTCCATCAAACTCTCCTTCCCCCTTGCTGGATCAAGAAGGAGGAGACGTCACTGCTCCGTACGTGTGTTGAATGCGGAGGTGCCGTCCGTTCGGCGCTAGGATCATCGGTGATTTGGATCACGACGAGTACGACCCCATCAACCCCGTTCTCTTGAACACTTCCGCGCGCGATCTACAAGGGTATGTAGATCCACTCCTCCCTCGTTGCTAGATGACTCCATAGATTGATCTTGGTGACACGTAGGAAAATTTTGAATTATTGCTACGTTCCCCTTCAGTGGCATCATGAGCTAGGTCTATGCGTAGTTTCTATGCACGAGTAGAACACAAAGTAGTTGTGGGCGTTGATTTTGTTCAATATGCTTACCGTTACTAGTACAATCTTGATTCAGTGGCATTGTGGGATGAAGCGGCCCGGACCGACCTTACACGTACTCTTACGTGAGACTGGTTCCACCGACTGACATGCACTAGTTGCATAAGGTGGCTAGCGGGTGTCTGTCTCTCCCACTTTAGTCGGATCGGATGCGATGAAAAGGGTCCTTATGAAGGGTAAATAGCAATTGGCATATCACGTTGTGGTTTTTGCGTAGGTAAGAAACGTTCTTGCTAGAAACCCATAGCAGCCACGTAAAACATGCAAACAACAATTAGAGGACGTCTAACTTGTTTTTGCAGGGTATGCTATGTGATGTGATATGGCCAAAAGGATGTGATGAATGATATATGTGATGTATGAGATTGATCATGTTCTTGTAATAGGAATCACGACTTGCATGTCGATGAGTATGACAACCGGCAGGAGCCATAGGAGTTGTCTTAATTTATTTATGACCTGCGTGTCAACATAAACGTCATGTAATTACTTTACTTTATTGCTAACCGTTAGCTGTAGTAGTAGAAGTAATAGTTGACGAGACAACTTCATGAAGACACGATGATAGAGATCATGATGATGGAGATCATGGTGTCATGCCGGTGACGATGATGATCATGGAGCCCCGAAGATGGAGATCAAGAGGAGCAAAGTGATGATGGCCATATCATGTCACTATTTGATTGCATGTGATGTTTATCATGTTTATGCATCTTCTTTACTTAGAACGACGGTAGTAAATAAGATGATCCCTCATTAAAATTTCAAGAAAGTGTTCCCCCTAATTGTGCACCGTTGTGAAAGTTCGTCGTTTCGAAGCACCACGTGATGATCGGGTGTGATAGATTCTTATGTTCGAATACAACGGGTGTTGACGAGCCTAGAATGTACAGACATGGCCTTGGAACACATGCAAAACACTTAGCTTGACTTGACAAGCCTAGCATGTACAGACATGGCCTCGGAACACAAGAGACCGAAAGGTCGAGCATGAGTCGTATAGAAGATACGATCAACATGAAGATGTTCACCGATGTTGACTAGTCCGTCTCACGTGATGATCGGACACAGCCTAGTTGACTCGGATCATGTAATCACTTAGATGACTAGAGCGATGTCTATCTGAGTGGGAGTTCATAAGATGAACTTAATTATCCTGAACATAGTCAAAAGGTCTTCGCAAATTATGTCGTAGCTCACGCTTCAGTTCTACTGTTTAGACATGTTCCTAGAGAAAATTTAGTTGAAAGTTGACAGTAGCAATTATGCGGACTAGGTCCGTAAACTGAGGATTGTCCTCATTGCTTCATAGAAGGCTTATGTCCTTAATGCACCGCTCAGTATGCTGAACCTAGAACGTCGTCTGTGGATGTTGCGAACATCTGACATACACATTTTGATAACTACGTGAAAGTTCAGTTAAACGGTTTAGAGTTGAGGCACCGAAGACGGTTTTGAAACGTCACGAAACATATGAGATGTTTCGAGGGCTGAAATTGGGATTTCAGGCTCGTGCCCACGTCAAGAGGTATAAGACCTCCGACGATTTTTCTTAGCCTGCAGACTAAGGGAGAAAAGCTCAATTGTTGAACTTGTGCTCAGATTGTCTGAGTACAACAATCACTTGAATCGACTGGGAGTTGATCTTCTAGATGAAATAGTGATGGTTCTCCGAAGTCATTACCACCAAGCTGCTTGAGCTTCATGATGAACTATAATATATCAGGGACATATATGATGATCCTTGAGATATTCGCGATGTTTGACACCACAAAAGTAGAGATCAAGAAGGAGCATCAATTGTTGATGGTTGGTGAAACCACTAGTTTCAAGAAGGGCAAGGGCACGAAGGGATACTTCATGAAACGGCAATTCAGCTGCTGCTCTAGTGAAGAAACCCAAAGTTGAACCCAAGCCCGAGACTAAGTGCTTCTGTAATAAGGGGAACAGTCACTGAAGCAGAACAACCCTAGATACTTGGTAGATGAGAAGGCTGGCAAGGTCGACAGAAGTATATTGGATATGCATTATAATGTGTACTTTACTAGTGCTCCTAGTAGCACCAGGGTATTAGATACCGGTTCGGTTTCTAAGTGTTAGTAACTCGAAATAAAAGCTACGGAATAAACGGAGACTAGCTAAAGGTGAGCTGACGATATGTGTTGGAAGTGTTTCCAATGTTGATATGATCAAGCATCGCACGCTCCCTCTACCATCGAGATTGGTGTTTGCGTTGAGCATAGACATGATTGGATTATGTCTATCGCAATACGGTTATTCATTTAAGGAGAATAACGGTTACTCTGTTTATTTGAATAATACCTTCAATGGTCTTGCACCTAAAATGAATGGTTCATTGAATCTCGATCATAGTGATACACATGTTCATGCCAAAATATATAAGATAGTAATGATAGTACCACCTACTTGTGGCACTGCCACTTAAGTCATATCGGTATAAAACGCATGAAGAAGCTCCATGTTGATGGATCTTTGGACTCACTCATTTTTGAAAGGATTGAGACATGCGAACCATGTTTGTTGGTAGATATGCATGAAGAAAATCTATACAGATGGATCGTTTGGACTCACTTGATTTTGAATCACTTGAGACATGCAAATCATACCACATGGGCAAGATGACTGAAAGCCTCGTTTTCAGTAAAATGGAACTAGAAAGCAACTTGTTGGGAGTAATACATTTTGATGTGTGCAATCCAATGAGTGCTGAGGCATGTAGTGGATATCGTTATGTTCTTACTTCACAGATGATTTGAGTAGATGTTGAGTATATTTACTTGATGAATCACGAGTCTGAATTATTGAAAGGTTCAAGTAATTTCAGGGTGAAGTTGAAAGATCGTCGTGACAAGAGGATAAAATATCTATGATATGATCATAGAGATGAATATCTGAATTACGAGTTTGGCACAGAATTAAGACATTGTGGAAATTGTTTCACAACTAATACAGCCTGGAACACCATAGTGTGATGGTGTGTCCGAATATCATAACTGCACCCTATTGGATATGATGCATACCATGATGTCTCTTATCGAATTACCACGATAGTTTATGGGTTAGGCATTAGAGACAACCACATTCACTTTAAATAGGGCACCATGTAATTCCGATAAGATGACACCGTATGAACTATGGTTTAGAGAAACCTAAGCTGTCATTTCTTAAAAGTTTGGGGCTGCAGCGCTTACGTGAAAAAAGTTTCAGACTGATAAGCTCGAACCCAAAGCGGATAAATGCATCTTCATAGGACACCCAAAACAGTTGGGTATACCTCCTGTCTCAGATTCGAAAGCAATAAGGGATTGTTTCTAGAATCAGGTCCTTTCTCGAGGAAAAGTTTCTCTCGAAAGAATTGAGTGGGAGGATGGTGGAGACTTGATGAGGTTATTGAACCATCTCTTCAACTAGTGTGTGGCAGGGCACAGGAAGTTGTTCCTGTGGTACCTACACCAATTGAAGTGGAAGCTTATGATAGTGATCATGAAACTACAGATCAAGTCACTACCAAACCTCGTAGGGTGACAAGGATGCGTGCTACTTAAGAGTGGTACGTAATCCTGTCTTGGAAGTCATGTTGCTAGACAACAATGAACCTACGAGCCATGGAGAAGCGATGGTGGGCCCGGATTCCGATAAATGGCTCGAGGCCATAAAATCCGAGATCCATGTATGGAAACAAAGTGTAGACTTTGACAGAACAGCTCGATGGTCGTGAGGCTGTTGAGTACAGATGGATTTTAAAAGGAAGACGGACAATGATGGTAAATGTCACCATTAAGAAAGCTCGACTTGTCGTTAAGATGCTTTCCGACAAGTTCAAGGAGTTGACTACGATGAGACTTTCTCACTCGTAGCGATGCTAAGAGTCTGTTGGAATTATATTAGCGATTACTGCATTATTTATGAAATCTTGCAGATAGGATGTCAAAACATTGTTTCCTCGATGTTTTTTTGAGGAAAGGTTGTATGTGATACAAACCAGAAGGTTTTGTCAATCCTGAAAGATGCTAATAAGTATGCAAAGCTCTAGCAATCCTTCTAGGGACTGGAGTAAGCATCTCGGAGTTGGAATGTATGCTTTGATGATGATCAAAGATTTTGGGTTTATACAAAGTTTATGAGAAACTTGTATTTCCAAAGAAGTGAGTGGGAGCACTATATAATTTCTGATGAATATATGTTGTTGACATATTGTTGATCAGAAATGACGTAGAATTTCTGGAAAGCATATAGGGTTATTTGGAAAGTGTTTTTCAATGGAAAGCCTAGATTAAGCTACTTGAGCATTGAGCATCAAGATCTATAAGGATAGATCAAAAACGCTTAATGGTACTTTCAAATGATCACATACCTTGACATAATCTTGAAGGTGTTCCAGATGGATCAGTCAAAGAAGGAGTTCTTGCCTTAGTTGTAAGGTATGAAGTTAAGACTTAAAGCTCGACCACGGCAGAAGAAAGAGAAAGGACGAATGTCATCCCCTATGCTTTTGTCATAGGCTCTATACGGTATGCCATGCTAAGTACCGCACCTAATGTGTGCCTTACCACATATCTGGCAAGAGGGTACAAAGGTAATCTAGGAGTAGATCACCAGATAGCGGTCTAAATTATCCTTAGAGGAATAAGGATCTTTCTCGGTTATGGAGGTGATAAAGAGTTCGACGTAAAGAGTTACGTTGATGCAAGCTTAACACCTATCCGGATAGCTCTGAGTAGAGATACCAGATACGTATAATGGAGCAACAATTTAGAATAGCTCCAAGTAGAACAGTTATTTGAAATGGCTCCAAATATAGCGTAGTAGCTGCATCTACAAGATGACATAGAGATTTGCGAAGTACATACGGATCTAAAAGATTCAGACCCGTTGACTATAACATCTCTCACAAGCATAACATGATCAAACCCAGAACTCATCGAGTGTTAATCACATGGTAATGTGAACTAGATTATTGACTCTAGTAAACTCTTTGGGTGTTAGTCACATGGGGATGTGACCTTGAGTGTTAATCACATAGCGATGTGAACTGGATTATTGACTCTAGTGCAAGTGGGAGACTGTTGGAAATATGCCCTAGAGGCAATAATAAATTAGTTATTATAATATTTCCTTGTTCATGATAATGGTTTATTATCCATGCTAGAATTGTATTGATAGGAAACTCAGATACATGTGTGGATACATAGACAACACCATGTCCCTAGTAAGCCTCTAGTTGACTAGCTTGTTGATCAATAGATGGTTACGGTTTCCTGACCATGGACATTGGATGTCGTTGATAACAGGATCACATCATTAGGAGAATGATGTGATGGACAAGACCCAATCCTAAGCCTAGCACAAGATCATGTAGTTCGTATGCTAAAGCTTTTCTAATGTCAAGTATCATTTCCTTAGACCATGAGATTGTGCAACTCCCGGATACCGTAGGAGTGCTTTGGGTGTGCCAAACGTCACAACGTAACTGGGTGGCTATAAAGGTACATTACAGGTATCTCCGAAAGTGTCTGTTGGGTTGGCATGAATCGAGACTGGGATTTGTCACTCCGTGTAAACGAAGAGGTATCTCTGGGCCCACTCGGTAGGACATCATCATAATGTGCACAATGTGATCAAGGAGTTGATCACGAGATGATGTGTTACGAAATGAGTAAAGAGACTTGCCGGTAACGAGATTGAAGAAGGTATCGGGATACTGACGATCGAATCTCGGGCAAGTAACATACCGATAGACAAAGGGAATTGTATGCGGGATTGATTGAATCCTCGACATCGTGGTTCATCCGATGAGGTCATCAAGGAGCATGTGGGAGCCTACATGGGTATCCAGATCCCGCTGTTGGTTATTGGCCGGAGAGTCGTCTCGGTCATGTCTACGTGTCTCCCGAACCCGTAGGGTCTACACACTTAAGGTTCGGTGACGCTAGGGTTATAGAGATATTAGTATGCGGTAACCCGAAAGTTGTTCGGAGTCCCAGATGAGATCCCGGATGTCACGAGGAGTTCCGGAATGGTCCGGAGGTAAGGATTTATATATGGGAAGTCTTGTTTTGGTCGCCGGAAAAGTTTCGCGCATTATCGGTATTGTACCGGGAGTGTCGAAAGGGGTCCGGGGGTCCACCAAGGGGTCCACCTACCCCGGGGGGCCACATGGGCTGTAGGGGTGTGCGCCTTGTCCTATATGGGCCAAGGGCACCAGCCCCAAGAGGCCCATGCGCCGAGAGATAAGGGAAAAGGAAGAGTCCTAAAGGGGGAAGGCACCTCCTAGGTGCCTTGGGGAGGATGGACTCCTCCCTGGCCGCACCCTTCCTTGGAGGAAGGGCCAAGGCTGCGCCCCCCCTCTCCCTTGGCCCTATATATAGTGGGGGGAAGGGAGGGCAGCCTCACCTAAGCCCTGGCGCCTCCCTCTCCCTCCCATGACACATCTCCCTCCTCCCGCAGCGCTTGGCGAAGCCCTATTGGAATCCTGCTACTTCCACCACCACGCCGTCGTGCTGCTGGATCTCCATCAACCTCTCCTTCCCCCTTGCTGGATCAAGAAGGAGGAGACGTCGCTGCTCCGTACGTGTGTTGAACGCGGAGGTGCCGTCCGTTCGGCGCTAGGATCATCGGTGATTTGGATCACGACGAGTACGACTCCATTAACCCCGTTCTCTTGAACGCTTCCGCGCGCGATCTACAAGGGTATGTAGATCTACTCCTCCCTCGTTGCTAGATGACTCCATAGATTGATCTTGGTGACACGTAGGAAAATTTTGAATTATTGCTACGTTCCCCTTCAGAGATGTTGAGGATGAAGTTCGGAGCCAGATCGTGGAAATCCAGGCCGTAGTAGAACATGAGCCCCTGGACAAATGGGTGGAGTGGAAAACTCAGTCCGCGGAGGAAGTGGGGGAGAAATACTACCCTCTCATGGGGCCTTGGGATGGGGAGAAGCTGCCCCTCTTCAGGAAGCCGGTGCGCGATGTCCTTGGACAGGTATCCGGCCTTCCTTAGCTTCTTGATTTTATCCTCTGTGACGGAGGAGACCATCCACTTGCCTCCCGCTCCGGACATTGCTGGAGAAGGTTGAGGTGGGAAGTGCGGGCTTGGGCGCTGGAGCTCGGGTGCGCAGGAGATTGATAGGCAAAGGAGGAAGAAGGCGTAGGTAAAAAGGTGGATCCTTGTCCCCTTATATGGGCGGATGCGGTTGTGCGTCCCCACCTGCCTAGTAAAACTCACTTGCCTCCCAAGTGCCATGATAAGTGGCGCGGTTGGGTTACCCACGTCCGTATTGATGAGAATCCCGCAAAAGGGGGGCACACGATCTCTGCTTTCACAAGACGTGCCAAGGAAACCGCCTCGCAAAACACGCTGAGGTGGAAAAGTGAAAACGATTCGAGTGAAGGACTTGGCTGTAGTGTGTTGACGCACTGCGGAATACGTCAGCAGATTTGATTTGTGTTAATATTATTCTCTCTATGGCAATATGTGGAAGCTTATTTTGCAGAGCCGGACACTACTCTTGGTGTTTACAATCTTCTATGAAGGACTTGGAGGAGGAACCCGCCTTGCAATGCCGAAGACAATTTGCGCGCCGGACTTGTCATCATTGAAGCCTGGTTCAGGGGCTACTGAGGGAGTCCTGGATTAGGGGGTGTTCGGTTAGCCGGACTATGCCTTCAGCCAGACTACTGGACTATGAAGATACAAGATTGAAGACTTCGTCCCGTGTCCGGATGGGACTTTCCTTGGTGTGGAAGGCAAGCTTGGCAATGCGGATATTCAAGATCTCCTACCATTGTAACCGACTCTATGTAACCCTAACCCTATCCGGTGTCTATATAAACTGGAGGGTTGTAGTCCGTAGGAAATCAACTCCATATACAACAATCATACCATAGGCTAGCTTCTAGGGTTTAGCCTCCTTGATCTCGTGGTAGATCTACTCTTGTACTACCCATATCATCAATATTAATCAAGCAGGACGTAGGGTTTTACCTCCATCAAGAGGGCCCGAACCTGGGTAAAACATCGTGTTCCCTACCTCCTGTTACCATCCGGCCTAGACGCACAGTTCGGGACCCCCTACCCGAGATCCGCTGGTTTTGACACCGACAATTGTCGACACCGTTCCTTCTTGATAGGTACTGCTCCAGAGACCGATCCAGAGTACCTGTCAGAGGAGCAGTGCCCCCTCCGTTGATCTACCAGGCAAGCAAACCCCCTTGTTCATTCCGATACAATCCTACTCTCTCGCTCCTGCTCTCATTTATTGCATTAGGACAACAACGATTCAACTGCTACTTTATGCTGTGGTAGTTGAACCCATTCCTCTGCATGACCTGTCATTGCCACAGTAAATAGTTAAAACCCACTAGCATGTGTAGGAGTTGATCGAGCCATGTTGTGTTCTTGCCATGCCATGCCTGCTATTTCTTAGAGTTGTGTTAGGTTTGATTAATCGGGAATGGATTGGAGTGGTACGATATGTTCTGGTGCTGAGAGTTAAGCGTGTGAACACGATTTGGTAAAGGTAGCGGTGAGAGGCCATGTAGGAGTACATGGTGGGTTGTCTCACTGGAACCATCCTTAAGCACTGAGTTCCGTGTATGTTGTCCAATGACTAGCTACTACCACACATTGGAATGCTTAAGTGCCCCTCTCGACTTATTAGCCAACTTGATCTCTGTCCAAGAGTCGAAAATAGTTTCTGGTGTTTGTAGGTAGTGTTAGTAGTCTACCAAGTGGCACCCGGCCAGGTGGGCTTGGGACAGACTAGCCACAAGTGGCACGGTGTACCAAGCACAGATCCATCCGGCGAGGTGGGCTTGGGAACCCTGCACATATCATTTGGGGCCGTGAGCGACACCCCGGCCGGATCTCCTTGCGGATGGAACCCGAATAGGCGATAAACCTGGACTAGAGTCTTGTGTGGTTAGTCAGGTCGTGGACGACACCCTCGCCAGGCTTCCGCTTGAAGGTTGCCGAGGTACATGACGTGTACATGGTGATAAGTGGTGAGAGCGTGTGTGAAGAAGTACACCCCTGCAGGGTTATCATGATCTATTCGAATAGCCGTGTCCTCAGTTATGGACTTCTTGGATGCTTACGTAGTACATAGACAACTTAAAGTGGATACTCTAAAATGCTCAAGACAAGTGTGAGTGCTATGGATGGCCTCCTCGTCAGGAGACGAGGATGAATCCATAGTAGTGTATTGATGTGGTGCTTAGTGGACTCGTGTGCGCTGCCTCATCTCAAAGAAGTTTCTCATTGTCGTAGAACAGGATAGCCACTGAGTCAAAGCTGTCTTGCTGCAACTAAACCCCACATTACCTTCTTGATACAAATGCATGTATGATAGGATCTGATGTAAGTCTTGCTGAGTACCTTTGTACTCACGTTTGCTTTATTTATGTTTTGCAGGTGAGACGTCTGTCTCACTAGTAGTATCGCTTGGACTTCGACGAGTAGCTTGTTACCTCAGCTACGATCTTGTACCTTGGAGGGACTTGTAGATAGTCAGGTTTCTTAGCCTTTTTCTTTTGTAGTTGTCTATACTCAGACATGTAATGCTTCCGTTGCTTGTATGCTCTGAATGATGGGTTAGGTGACCCCTGTTTGTATTTAATGCTATGTGGCTCTTCTGGGCCTTTATCTATATGAGCTTGCGTTATGTTGTGATGCCATGTTGTACAGCACATACTTGCATGTTATGCGTACGTGTAACGTGTATTGCTATGTGTGGGATCCGACAACCAAGTTGTCTATCCTTGGTAGCCTCTCTTATGGGGAAATGTAGTCTAGTGCTTCCACTGAGCCATGGTAGTCCGCTACAGCCTGGTTTACCGGAGTCCTGCTAGCCCAGCACTACTGCTCTGGAACACTCAGACTGGCCGGCATGTGATTCACTTTGTTCCTGTGTATGTCCCTTCGGGGAAATGTCATGCGGTGACATCCGGAGTCCTGCCTAGCCTGCTATAGCCCGGGTTCCCGGAGTCCTGTTAGCCCAGTTGCTACAGCCCGGATTCACACGCTGCTGACCGACATGCTCGATGTTGTTTCATGTATGTCTGTCCCTGTAAGTTAGTGCCACTTTGGGTTCACGACTAGTCATGTCGGCCCGGGTTCTCTATCATATGTATGCTAGCAACACTATCATATACGTGAGCTAAAAGGCGCAAACGGTCCCGGGCCATGGTAAGGCGACACCCGTGGGAATACCATGCATGAGGCTGCAAAGTGATATGAGGTGTTACATGCTAGATCGGTGTGACCTAGAATTGGGGTCCCGACAAGACAAAAACAGACGGAGATACCTTTTGGAATATTTGGAAAATCCCAGATGAAAAATCCACGCGAGACGGTGCCCGAGGGTGTCACGAGGCAGAGGGCGCACCTGCCCCCCCTGGGCGCGCCCCCTACCCTCGTGAGCCACCCTTAAGGCGGTTGACGCTTTTCTTTTGCCGAAAGAAAGCTAATTTTCGGAACAAAAAAATCATGGCGAAGGTTTCAGGCCAATGGGAGTTACGGATGTCCATATATACACGAAACAGTGAAACAGAGCCAGGAGAGAACGCAGAAACAGAGAGAGACAGAGAGACAGATCCAATCTCGGAGGGGCTCTCGCCCCTCCCATGCCATGGAGGCGAAGTACCAAAGGGGAAACCCTTCTCCCATCTAGGGAGGAGGTCAAGGAAGAAGAAGAAGAAGAAGATGGGGGGCCCTCTCCCCATTGCTTCCGGTGGCGCCGGAGTGCCACCGGGGGCCATCATCATCACCGTCATCTTCACCAACAACTTCACCACCTTCACCACCAACTCTTCCCCCCTCTATGCAGCGGTGTAACCTCTCTCTTACCCAATGTATTCTCTACTTAAACATGGTGCTCAACACTATATATTATTTCCCTATGATGTATGGCTATCCTATGATGTTTGAGTAGATCCGTTTTGTCCTAATGGCTATTTGATGATCGATATTGGTTTGAGTTGCATGTTATATTATTGGTGTTGTCCTATGGTGCTCTCCGTGTCACGCAAGCATGAGGGATCCCCGCTGTAGGGTGTTGCAATATGTTTATGATTTGCTTATGGTGGGTGGCGTGAGTGAACAGAAGCACAGACCTGAGTAAGTAGGTTGTTTGTGTATGGGATAAAGAGGACTTGATGCTTTAATGCTATGGTTGGGTTTTACCTTAATGAATCTTTAGTAGTTGCGGATGCTTGCTAGAGTTCCAATCATAAGTTCATATGATTCAAGTAGAGAAAGTATGTTTGCTTATGCCTCTCCCTCATATAAAATTGTAATAATGGTTACCGGTCTAGTTATCGATTGCCTAGGGACAAATAACTTTCTCGTAACAACAAACTCTCTACTAAACCTGACTTAGTTGTGTCTTTATCTAAACAGCCCCTACTTTTTATTTACTTGCTCTTTATTATCTTGCAAACCTATCCAACAACACCTACAAAGTACTTCTAGTTTCATACTTGTTCTAGGTAAAACGAACGTCAAGCTTGCGTAGAGTTGTATCGGTGGTCGATAGAACTTGAGGGAATATTTTTTTCTGCCTTTAGCTCTCGTTGGGTTCGACACTCTTACTTATCGCAAACTGTTGTGATCCCCTATACTTGTGGGTTATCACACTCCGCATCAAAAATTCTGTTTTTGTCATTTACCTACCCGAGGACGAGCAGGAATTAAGCTTCGGGATGCTTGATACGTCTCCAACGTATCTATAATTTTTCATTGCTCCATGCTATATTATCTACTGTTCTGGACATTATTGTTCTTTATTATCCACTTTTATATTATTTTTGGGACTAACCTATTAACCGGAGGCCCAGCCCAGAATTGCTATTTCTTTGCCTATTTTAGGGTTTCGAAGAAAAGGAATATCAAACAGAGTCCAAACGGAATGAAACCTTCGGGAACGTAATTTTCTCACCGAACACGATCCAGGAGACTTGGACCCTACGTCAAGAAACAAAGGAGGAGGCCATGAGGTAGGGGGCGCGCCTACCCCCCAGGTGCGCCCTCCACCCTCGTGGGCCCCCTGTTGCTCCACCGACGTACTCCTTCATCCTATATATACCTACGTGCCACCAAACGATCAGATACGGCGTGAAAACCCTAATTCCACTGCCGTAACTTCCTGTATCCACGAGATCCCACCTTGGGGCTGGTTCCGGAGCTCCGCCGGAGAGGGCATCCATCACGGAGGTCTTCTACATCAACACCATAGCCTCTCCGATGAAGTGTTAGTAGTTTATCTCAGACCTTCGGGTCCATAGTTATTAGCTAGATGGCTTCTTCTCTCTTTTTGGATCTCAATACAATGCTCTCCCCCTCTCTTGTGGAGATCTATTCGATGTTATCTTCTTTTTGCGGTGTGTCTGTTGAGACCGATGAATTGTGGGTTTATGATCAAGTTTATCTATGAATAGTATTTTAATCTTTTCTGAATTCTTTTATGTATGATTGGTTATCTTTGCAAGTCTCTTCGTATTATCAGTTTGGTTTGGCCTACTAGATTGATCGTTCTTGCAATGGGAGAAGTGCTTAGCTTTGGGTTCAATCTTGTGGTGTCCTTTCCCAATGACAGTAGGGGCAGCAAGGCACGTATTGTATTGTTGCCATCGAGGATAACAGATGTTTTTTTTATCATATTGCATGAATTTATCCCTCTACATCATGTCATCTTGCTTAAGGCGTTACTCTGTTTTCATGAACTTAATACTCTAGATGCATGCTGGATAGCGGTCGATGAGTGGAGTAATAGTAGTAGATGCAGGCAGGAGTCGGTCTACTTGTCTCGGACGTGATGCCTATATACATGATCATACCTAGATACTCTATAACTATGCTCAATTCTGTCACTTGCTCAACAGTAATTCGTTCACCCACCGTAAAATACTTATGCTCTTGAGACAAGGCACTAGTGAAACCTATGGCCCCCGGGTCTATCTTCATCGTATTAATCTTCCAATACTTAGTTATTTACTTTGCTTTTTACTTTGCCTTTATTTTACTTTGCATCTTTATCACAAAAAATACCAAAAATATTATCTTATCATATCTATCAGATCCCACTCTCGTAAGTGACAGTGAAGGGATTGACAACCCCTTATCGCGTTGGTCTCAAGGAGTCATTTGTTTTGTGCAGGTACTAGGGACGCGCGTGCAACCTCCTACTGGATTGATACCTTGGTTCTCAAAAACTAAGGGAAATACTTACTCTACTTTGCTGCATCATCCTCTCCTCTTCGGGGAAATCCAACGCAGTGCTCAAGAGGTGGCAGCTGACAGGAATCTCGGTGGCCGGAGCTGATGGTCAGCGCGGCTTCAAGTTAAGGCATGCAAGGCAAGGCGCGGAGGAGGGCCGACAAGGGGGCACGACAGAGCTCAGCGGGCGTGCTTCGGCAGAGAGGCTTGAGCAGGGACTAACGCGGAGGAGAGGAAGGAGCATGGAGGATCGAGCGTCGGGCACGAGGGGATCAGGCACGGGGTCTAGTGGCGTGAGGGAGAATATGAGGGGATCGATCGAGTGGTGTTAAGGTTCGGAACGAGGCAGAGGCTGGGCCTAACGGGCTGCCGCTACAGGAGGCCCAAGTGGCCAGCTGGGCTTCTCACTCTCCCTCATATTTCTTTTAGCAGAAAAAATAGAGAGAGGAAAAGAAAGAGAGGGTTAGGGAAAGATTATGCGCATGGGGATAATTTTCCTAGACACACAAAAATGAGTTTGACCCAAGAAAATTAGAAGTGGCATGATTGAAAGATATGAATTTAAAATCATTTGAATTTAATTCAAATGGGTTTGAACTAGGACTTGGTAAAAGGAAGGTGTAAAAATGTTCAGATTTTTTGTGGAGCTTGGATAAGGGACAAAAGAATTATGAACAATGTTTGAGAGTCGAAAACCGAAAGAAGGAAAGTTCAATGGATTTAACATGCAAGTGTGTTGTGGTAAATTCCAAATTATTGAGATATTTATAATAGCTCCGTAATAATAGTAGGAGACTTTGGTATGTTTTAAAGATAATTTCACCATGTGAATTCCCTCGATTTAAATGGATCACAGATCCATATGGTTTATTTAGTTGAGTTTTAAAAAAGGGGTGCAAGAAGACATGATGCAATGCACATGATGCACACATGAATGCAACGAACCAATCAAATCACACGACGAATCTCGGAGTCCATGGAAGGCATCTGGAGCGCCGGTCTCGGGGCGTCACATTAAATACCATGGGTTGCTGATACGTCTCCAACATATCTACTTTTCCTAACGCTTTTCCTCTTGTTTTGGACTCTAATTTGCATGATTTGAATGAAACTAACCCCGGACTGACGCTGTTTTCAGCAAAACTACCTTGGTGTTGTTTTTGTGCAGAAATAAAAGTTCTTGGAATGGAACGAAACTTCAAGGATTTTTTATATAATAAAAGAGAATTTCTGGTGCCAAGAGCTGTCGGAGAGGGGCACCTGGGTGGGCACAACGCACCAGGGCGCGCCCCCTCTCTTGGCACACCTAGGTGGGTTTTCCCATCTGGTGGCCCGCAGACCCTGATTCCAACGCTATAAAATCCTATTTTTGGAGAAAAAAATCAGGGAGAAACAATTATCGGGATCCACAAGACGGAGCTGCCGCCACCTCCTGTTCTTCATCGAGAGGCCAGATCTACAGTCCGTTTCGGTCTCCGAAGAGGGGAATCTTCGTTCTTCGTTATCACCAACCCTTCTCCATTGCCAATTCCATGATGCTCCCCACCGGGAGTGAGTAATTCCGAGGAAGGCTTGCTAGTCAGTGAGGAGTTGGATGATATTCGTCATGTAATTGAGTTAGTTTTGTTAGGGCTTGATCCCTAGTATCCACTATGTTCTTAGATTGATGTTTCTATGACTTTTCCATGCTTAATGCTTGTCACTTTGGGCCCAGGTGCCATGATTGCAAATCTGAACCGTTTATGTTATCTCTATTATATCCATGTTCTAGATCCGATCTTGCAAGTTATAGTCACCTACTACGTGTTATGATCCGCCAACCCCGGAGTGACAATAACCGGGACTCTCCCGGTGATGACCGTAGTTTGAGCGGTTCATGTATTCACTATGTGTTAATGCTTTGTTCTGGTTCTCCATTAAAAGGAGGCCTTAATATCCCTTAGTTTCCAATATGGACCCCGCTACCACGGGATGGTAGGAAAAAGATGTCATGCAAGTTCTTTCCATAAGCACGTATGACTATTTACGGAATACATGCCTACATTATATTGACAAACTGGAGCTAGTGTCATATCGCCCTAGGTTATAATTGTCTCATGATGAATATAATCCAACAAGTCACCAACCTAATGCCTACGAATTTATCCTATATTGTTTCTGCTAAGTTACTACTGCTATCATCACTGTTACAGTTGCTACCAAATTACTGCTATCACTGTTACCGTTACTGTTGCTACTGCCACTATTATCAAAACTATCATATTACTTTGCTACCGATTACTTGCTGCAGATAATTAATCTCCAGGCGTGGTTGAATTGACAACTCAGCTACTAATACCTTCAAATATTCTTTGGCCCCCCTTGTGTCAAATCTATAAATTTGGGTTGAATACTCTACCCTCGAAAATTGTTGCGATCCCCTATACTTGTGAGTTATCAAGACCTTTTTCTGGCACCGTTGATGAGGAGCATAGCTATATTTGTTGAGTCACTTAGTATTATTATCATATTATCACTATGAAGAATATGAAGGATGCTAAGACCAAAATATTTCCCTCAAAGACAAGGGGGGGTAAGGAACGACCATCCAGTTCTACTTTAGATTCACCTTCTATTATAAGTAAACTTGCAACACCACCAGATGCTATTAATTCTGATATGTCGCAAGTTATTGATGATGCCACTTCTGCTATGGATAATGCTTATGATGATGCTAGTAACTTTCTTGATAATAATGATGTGCCACTTGGTGAATTTCTTGATAAACAAATTGCTAGAGTTATACAACATAATTATGTTGAATCTGATGATGAGCTTGAAACTAAATCTCCTAAAACACCTGCTAGAACTAGCCTTCCTAGATATGAATTGCCTAAGGTACCGGAAGGTTATGTTATGAATGAGGAGACAACTAGATATATTATTGTTATGCAAGTATAAAGAAAAATCTCCGAATGCTAGAATGAAATGTGATCCTAAGTTTGCTACCTCACCTATCTTTATTGATGATAAGGATTATGAATTCTCTATCGACCCAGAGTTAATTACTTTGGTTGAATTTGATCCTTTCCATCGTTATGAAACTGAAACAGTTGTGGCACATCTTACTAAGTTGAATGATATAGCTACCCTTTTTACTCATGATGATAAAACTCGTTATTACTTTATTCTCAAATTATTTCCTTTCTCATTAAAGGGTGATGCTAAAGCTTGGTACAATATTCTTGCTCCTGGTTGTGTGCGTAGTCCCCAGGATATGATTTATTACTTCTTTGAAAAATATTTCCCTGCTCATAAGAAACAAACTGCCTTGCAGGAAATACTTAACTTTATTCAAACTAAAGAAGAGAGTCTCCCACAAGCTTGCGGGAGGCTTTGCCAATTACTTAATGATTTGGCTGATCATTATCTTAAGAAAAATGAAATACTTGATATCTTGTATAATGGACTAACCGATGCATCTAGGGACTTCCTAGATAGTTGTGCTGGTTGTGTTTTTAGGGAATGAACTGTTGAACAAGCTGAAGAATTATTGAATAACATATCGAAAAATTATGATGATTGGACTATTCCTGAACCACCACCTAAACCCACTCCGAAGAAGAGGGGCATATTATATCTCAGTCCTGAAGATATGCAAGAGGCAAAGAAATCTATGAAGGAAAAGGTATTAAAGCTGATGATGTTAAAAATTTACCTCCTATTGAAGAAATACATGGGCTTAATACACCA
Organism: Triticum dicoccoides; assembly: GCF_002162155.2. Classification (NCBI taxonomy): domain Eukaryota; kingdom Viridiplantae; phylum Streptophyta; class Magnoliopsida; order Poales; family Poaceae; genus Triticum; species Triticum dicoccoides. Next base: position 100,264,111 of record NC_041390.1, read on the forward strand.
CCACTTCCTAAGATTGTAGAAGTAAATTCTCTTATGAAATTCAATGATAATGACAATCCTCACAATATGCATCCTAGCGACTGCCTTTATGAGTTTGAAAACTATATTAGAAAACAAGATCACTTCAATGCAAATGTTATGAAACAATTGAAATACAATTCTGATATGATTGCTCGCTTGAGTGACTTGTTATTTAGAATATCAAATGATGTTAGAGGTGTTGGAAAACCTGCTTCTATGGTTCAAACTCAATTAGAACAAGTTGCTAAATCTCAAAGAGATTTGCTTGATGAAATGAATAATAATAATATGCATGACTTTGCTGTTAGAGTTGCAACTAGAGGGGGTAAAATGACTCATGAACCACTTTATCCTGAGGGACATTGTCGGTGTCAAAACCGGCGGATCTCGGGTAGGGGGTCCCGAACTGTGCATCTAAGGCAGATGGTAACAGGAGGCAGGGGACACGATGTTTTACCCAGGTTCGGGCCCTCTTGATGGAGGTAAAACCCTACATCCTGCTTGATTAATATTGATGATATGGGTAGTACAAGAGTAGATCTACCACGAGATCAAGGAGGCTAAACCCTAGAAGCTAGCCTATGGTATGATTGTTGTTCGTCCTACGGACTAAAACCCTCCGGTTTATATAGACACCGGAGAGGGCTAGGGTTACAAAGAGTTGGTTACAATGGTAGGAGATCTACATATCCGTATCGCCAAGCTTGCCTTCCACGCCAAGGAAAGTCCCTTCCGGACACGGGACGAAGTCTTCAATCTTGTATCTTCATAGTCTAGGAGTCCGGCTGAAGGTATAGTCCGGCTATCCGGACACCCCCTAATCCAGGATTCCCTCAGTAGCCCCTGAACCAGGCTTCAGTGACGACGAGTCCGGCGCGCAGATTATCTTCGGCATTGCAAGGCGGGTTCTTCCACCAAGTACTTCATAGAAGATTTTGAACACAAAGGTAGTGTCCGGCTCTGCAAAATAAGTTTCCACATATTGCCATAGAGAGAATAATATTTACACAAATCTAATCTGCTGACGTATTCCGTAGCGTGACATCACTCCATGGCCAAGTCTTCATTTGAATCGCTTTACTGTCCCACCTCAGCGCATTTAGCGAGGCGGTTTCCTTGGCACGTCTTGTCAAAGCAGAGATCGTGTCCCCTTATTCCGGGATTCTCATCAATACGGGCGTGGGTAACCCAACCGCGCCATTGATTACGGCGCTTGGGAGATAAGCGAGTTTTACCAGGCTGGTGGGGACACATAGTCGCGTCCACACACATAAGGGGATAAGGATCGACCTTTTCATCCATGCCTTCTTCCTCCTTTTCCTATCCATTTCCGCGCACTCGAGCTCCAGCGCCCAAGTCCGCACACCCCACCTCAACCTTCTCCAGCCATGTCCGGAGCGGGAGGCAAGTGGATGGTCTCCCCCGTCATGGAGGGACACATCAAAAAACTGAGGAAGTCCGGATACTTGTCTAACGACATTGCGCACCGGCTTCCCGAAGAGGGGCAGCTCATCCCCACCCCTAGGCCCCATGAGAGGGTGGTGTTCCTCCCCCATTTCCTCCGTGGACTGGGCTTCCCTCTCCACCCATTTGTCCGGGGGCTCATGTTCTACTATGGCCTGGATTTCCACAATCTGGCCCGGAACTTTGTCCTCAACATCTCGGCGTTTATCGTCGTGTGCGAGGCTTTCTTCTGCATCCGCCCCCATTTCAGCCTATGGCTCAAGACTTTCAATGTCAAGCCGAAGGTGGTGCGCGGCACCCAGGTGGAGTGCGGAGGCGCCATGGTGGGCAAGATGCCCAACGTCCTATGGCTCGAGGGCTCCTTCTTGGAGACCCTAAAGGGGTGGCAATCGGGGCGGTTTTACATCTCCGAGCCGCGCGACCCTGAATGGGTTGCAGCCCCCGAGTTCCGATCCGGACCCCCTACGCGGCTCACCTCCTGGAAAGAGACGGGCCTGTCGTGGGGTAAAAAAGGAGAGCTGCCCGGACTCCAAACATGCGTCCAAACCCTGGTGGACAAGAAGCTCAAACTTGTCAACGTAGTCCAGGTTATGCTCATCCGCCGGATCCTCCCGTGTCAACAACGGGCTTTCAACCTGTGGGAGTTCGACCCGGCGCAGCATCGAACTCTGAGCAAGCTCTTCGACACGACGTACGAAGATGCCTGGAAGGTGCTTTTCAAGGGCGCCGAGGCCCCCGCATCCGCTACCGAGGATCGCGGATTCAGCACGCAGCGTCACGCTCGTGCGGTAAGCTGTTTTTACCTTTTACAGGGTATTAGTTTTTCATAGTTTGACTCCATGCGGGATCCAAGCTCCCTTACCTTTGACAGGATTGGCAGGAGACGTCCGGACAGATCAACTGTCCGGCTCCTTTTCCCGAAGGCCCAGCGGATGCTCGCTTGGCGAAGCTGCTGGTTTCGGCACCCTATGTGGTGCCGGAGAAGAAGGCCAAGAAGAAGGCCACGGGGACTCGAAAGAATGCCCGGCGCCATGAGGTGTTGGATTCATCATCCGACGACTCCAAGGCGCACTCCTCCCATGAAGACGAGGAGGAGGAAGAAGAGACCTCTTGCCCTCCAGCAGGAGGAGGGAAGAAAAGGAAGGCCGCCCGAACTGGGGAGGCCGAAGGGTCCAAGAAGGGGAAGACCCTTCCTCTGGACTACTCCACCAACGTCGACGATGGTGAAGACGAGTGGCCGCACAGGGCCAAGCCCCTGGCGAGATCGTAAGTATTCGGACACCAGAGCAATTCATAGTGTTCCTTTCTTGCACAGCTCCTCCTTACACCGAATATGACTATGCCGTCCGCCCAAGGCCGGGCTCGACGAGTCGTCGAGCGGCTCCCTGGATTCGTCGGACGTGAATTCACTTCCGCCCGGTACCTCCCCCCACCCTACAGACGACGCCGAGGTGTTGTCCCAACAGGTTCCAAGCCAGGAGGAGGTGGTCCTGGAGGCACCGCAAGGCGACCTCCCGGACTCCAGGCGCAAAGGGGATAAAACCCCCAAGGGCCCCAAGTCCGTCCTTGAGCCGGACACCGCGCCGGAACCTTCAACGGTTCCGGACTCCGGTAGGCAGCCTCCTTCCAAGAGGAGCAAGCCTACCGAGCCGGTGACCTCCGTCCAACCGGTGGCACCGGACAATTTGTTGGAGGTGCTTAAAGGCACCTCCATCGACGAGGAGCACCGCACTATTATGAGTGCGGTGATCCAGAAGGTTCACTCCGCCAAGAGCGGACTGACTGAAGCCAGTGCCAGCCTTCTAACAGGGTTTGAGGTAAGTAAAGAATATGTAAAAATATTACCACATAGACAGTAGCCCCTGATGCTTTGTTCGGCGTTCGAAAAGAAAAGCCGAATAGAGGATCTAATAACATTCGCAGAAGTCTAACATAATCAAGTCAATATGCGTATGCAGGATTCGCTGCTGGCCTCCGCCGCACTAACTGCGGAGGTGGATACACTGAAGCAAAACCTCGCGCGGTCCGAGAATGAGCTCGACCATGCCAAGAGGCAACTCGAGGAGAAGGAAGGTAAGTAATACCTTGCGCAATTATATAGAGAAGATGTGGTCGCAAAAATGACAGGATCAACGTGCTATTATAGGGGCCACGACCGAGGTGGCAACCCTTAGGAAAGAGCTGTCTGAGGCAGAAAACAGAGCGTCCATGGAGCGCACAGAGAGAGGGAAGCAGGAGGAGCGGATGGAGGAGGTGCAGAAAGAGCTCCAGGCTCTCGAGAAAAAACACGAGAGTTTGGAGCTTGACTCAAAGACGCAAGCGTCCGAGCTTGCGGCAGCCCTCGAAAGCGCGAAGTCTGCCAAGGCCGAAGCCCAGAAAGCCCTCCAAGAAATTGAAGTGATGAAGAAGGGAGTGGCGGATAAGGCATTCATTATGCAAAGCAAGCACGTGAAAGTGAATTACTTGTTACTTACCCGAGTCCGGAGCTCTCCAGGAGCATTCGCAGATTTGCCCCATAGTGCGTCTGATACCGCCACCTACTACCGATCCGAGGAGGGGAGCTCGACGGAGAAGGTGTTCTGGTCTCAGTATGCTGAGGCCGGACACCTGGTGCCTTTGAGCGACCAGCTGAAGCAAATGGTCGAGCTCCACAAGGTGGCCGAACAGGCCATAAAGGGCCTCGTAGTTTGGCTTTGGCCTGGAGAGGCTCTGCCTGAGAGCTACTTCGGGCTGGTGAGGCGGCTGGTGGATGCCTGTCCACGGCTTGAAGTAATCAAGCGCTCCGTCTGCATCGAAGGTGCCCGTAGGGCACTTGCCCGTGCTAAAGTGCATTGGGGCAAGATGGATGCGGATAAGCTGGTGAAGGACGGGCCGCCACCGGGCAAGGAGCATCACGTCCCGAAAGCGTATTATGAGGGAATCCTGAAGGGTGCCCGCCTTATAGCGGATGAATGCTCCAAAGATGTAATTTTTGAGTAAACTCGCATTTGTGATCATGTACGCTGAAAACTTGTTCATATGCTCTAAGTAAGGCTTTTGAATTTAAAATATTACCTTCTGTGCGGCCGTTTATCAAATTTGAGAGATGGCGAGTCGTCGGCTTCTTCCCCATGCCACAAGTGCTGGGGTGTTCAGGATAAACATGAGCGCTCTTTTTCCCATTCTTGGGTCCTTCGAGGGAGGCTCTCAACACAACGAACAAGGCAATCGGACTATAATGCTTGAACACTCTCACTTAGCCATAGAATTCTATAATTTTAAATTTCGGCGAAGCCCCTAGTGTTCGGAAGGCCGAGTTCGGGGCGCTATCCACGCCTAGGCCGGACAAAGCCGACTCCTCGCTCTAAGCGGCATAAGTCTTTAGGGACTCGAAAACCTCTCGAATAGCGACCAGCTCTCGCCTCATCATGACGGTCAGTTTTAGCTTTCTCCACTAAGGTGCTTAGCCCAGCTCAACTGGGGCACAATCGCAGTAGTTCTCCTAGTGCTACCTTAGCCGATATAAAGGAACGTAAGGTACCAAAACATAGGAGCCGGGCAAACCCAACTATTGACCCAAGACATGATTCGGAGCCGATGCGTATAATGCTATAAGTTCGGGGTGCCGCACTTGTGAAAGTGTTCGGACTTCTCACACCGTATTGTGGGGTACTTAAGCCCCTGGCGTATTGGCCGTACCAAAGTGTACGGGTGCAACATGTCATTAATGAACATATATTCGTAAAAAAGAGTAATGCAATAATAGACGGAAGCTATGCATTGTTTATTTAAACAAGCTGCGATCAAAGCAGAACGATAGAAGTAGTGCAATAAGCAAAAGATGGGACTATTTAACATGTCCTTTCCAGGGGCGAGCTGCGGAATGTTATGTGAAACAGGTATACTGCTCGTTATAGAGACCACCTTAGAGTTCCATAGTGCGGCATAGCTTTCTGCTTCCCTGGTTGTATCGTTTGTGCGGCAATTCTACTGCCGGACAAGCCTTCCGAAGAATGGAGTCCTGAAAATAAGAGAAAATTAAGAAATCGGCGGCCCCTAGTGTGGTTTAATCCGCGTTTCGCGCGTGCCGTGATGGTGCCCCTCCCCCTGTGCCCATGGTATTTCCAGAGCGTAGTTATGTACGCGCAACACTGGTTTCGCAAGTTCGCGAGCGCTAGGGTTGGGGCCCATTGCTACGCTTGCTCGGAACGTGCCAGGCAGTCTTGTTGTAGGTTACTCCAAGCGCGCTTGACGCTGTCCAAACGTTTAATGGCCGGAGTGGAGAATTTCCTTGAGAGGCTGCTTTGTACTTCCGATGCGATAGCCGTTGTATGCTCCTCCGTTCGGAGAGAGCGTTTGATGTTTCCATTGACTGTGATGACTCCTCGAGGGCCTGGCATCTTGAGCTTGAGGTATGTGTAGTGCGGCACCGCATTGAACTTGGCAAATGCAGTTCGCCCAAGCAGTGCGTGATAGCCACTGCGGAATGGAACTATGTCGAAGATTAACTCCTCGCTTCGGAAATTATCCGGTGATCCGAAGACCACTTCAAGTGTAACTGAGCCTGTACAGTTGGCCTCTACACCTGGTATGACGCCTTTAAAGATCGTTTTAGTGGGTTTAATCCTCGAGGGATCGATGCCCATTTTCCGCACTGTATCATGGTAAAGCAGGTTCAGGCTGCTGCCGCCGTCCATAAGGACTCTAGTGAGGTGAAATCCGTCAATAATTGGGTCTAGAACCAATGCGGCGAATCCGCCATGACGGATGCTAGTGGGGTGGTCCCTTCAATCAAAAGTGATCGGGCAGGAAGACCATGGGTTGAACTTTGGGGCGACTGGCTCCATCGCGTATACGTCCCATAGCGCACGCTTCCGCTCCCTCTTGGGGACGTGGGTTGCATATATCATGTTCACCGTCCGCACTTGTGGGGGAAAACCTTTCTGTGCACTGCTGTTCGGCAGGCGGGGCTCCTCCCCATCATCTCTATGCAGCCCCTTGTCTCTGCTTTCGGCATTTAACTTGCGTGCCTGCTTGAACACCCAACAATCCCTGTTGGTGTGATTGGCTGGTTTTTCGGGGTGCCATGTATCTGGCATGAGCGGTCGAGTATTCGGTCCAAACTGGACGGGCCCGGAGTATTTCTTTTGAATGGCTTTTTCCGCTGACCGGGTTTAGAGCCTCTGAATCCGGCATTAACTGTCGTATCGTCAGCATTGTCGCCATTAATGCGACGCTTTTTCTTGTTGCGACACGACCTACCACTACTGTCCTTGGTATCCGAATTACCAGGACTCTTGGTCATGTTATTGCTGCGAGCTAGCCAGCTGTATTCTCCCGCGCAAAAGCGGGTCATAAGTGTCGTGAGGGCTGCCATAGATTTCAGCTTTTCCTGTCCTAGGTGCCGTGCAAGCCACTCGTCACGGATGTTATGCTTGAAGGCTGCTAGGGCCTCTGCGTCCAGACAGTCGATGATTTGATTTTTCTTGGTTAGGAACCGTGTCCAGAATTGTCTGGCCGATTCCTCTGGCTGCTAAATTATGTGGCTAAGGTCATCGGCGTCTGGTGGTCGCACATAAGTGCCCTGGAAATTGTCGAGGAATGCGGTTTCCAGGTCCTCCCAACAACTAATTGATTCTGCTGGCAAGCTGTTAAGCCAATGCTGAGCTGGTCCTTTAAGCTTGAGTGGGAGGTATTTGATAGCGTGTAGGTCATCACCGCGGGCCATGTGGATATGAAGGAGATAGTCCTCGATCCATACCGCGGGATCTGTTGTGCCATCGTATGATTCGATGTTCACGGGTTTGAAACCCTCGGGGATTTGATGATCCATTACTTCATCTGTGAATCATAGTGGGTGTGTGGCGCCTCTGTATTGGGCTATATCACGACGCAGCTCAAACGAGCTTTGTCTACTGTGTTAGGCCCGGTCGGATTTACTGTATCCGGAGTGACGATTACCGTCTCGTGCCGTGGGGCGCCCACGCGATCCGTTGATCGATCTTGTTTGCCTTGCCTTGTCCTCCAATATATCCCGCAGGTCTGGCGCATTTTCCCGTGCCTTGGTATTTTTTGAGTGGCGCCGGGGTGCGGCTCGAGTGGAGGGCCAAGAGGCCTCTTTGTCGCGGCCACGGGGTGGCCGGTCGGCCGCATCATGTGCTAGTGATGTAGGTTTAGGTGCTTCCTCCTCTAATCGGGGTAGAAACCTGCGCTTTGGGTAGCTCTTGGAGGGGCCTTCGAGTTCATACTCTTCGGCCGCAAGGACTTCAGTCCATCTGTCGGCTAGCAAATCTTGATCAGCACTAAGCTATTGCTGTTTTTTCTTGAGGCTGCTCGCTGTGGCCATAAGCCTGCATTTGAAACGCTCTTGTTCGATGGGATCCTCCGGCACGACAAATTCGTCGTCATCGAGGCTTGCCTCGTCTTCGGAGGGAGGCATATAATTATCATCCTCGACCTCTCTATCTGCCGCTCTCTCATGAGGGTTGGCTTCTCCATCCTCCTGTGCTGAATCTTGCTGGAGGTGGTTGTCTTTGGCACTATTCGGGGTGTTATTATCTCCCGTGCCGGAATCACCGTTTTTGCTTTGGCGGGATTTAGAGCGGCGCCGCTGATGCCGACGCTTAGGCTGCTTCTTGGAGGTGTCATCCTCCGTTGTGCCATCGCCATTGCCTTCTTTTGGGGTGTCCACCATGTATATATCATACGACAAGGTGGCTTTCCAGTGCCCTATACGCGCTGGTTCTTGATCGTCTCCTGCATCGGCGTCCATACCGTCGATGTCTTCGGAGTCGAAGTCAAGCATGTCGGTTAAATCATCGACAGTGGCTACGAAGTGGGTGGTGGGTGGGCTTTGAATTTCTTCATCATCCAAATCCCAACCTTGCTGACCATAGTCCGGCCAGGGCTCTCCTGATAAAGAGAGAGACTTTAGTGAATTCAGAATATCGCCTGTAACACCCCGGATGTAACTTTCCCTATTTGTACTCCAACTCTTGTCGTTTCTGGCGTTAAGTTATTTTATTTTCTCAGGTTCGGGTCTTTGTCTCCGTGTGTTGTTGTCGTTGTCATGCATCTCACATCATGTCATCATGTGCATTGCATTTGCATACGTGTTCATCTCATGCATTCGAGCATTTTCCCCGTTGTCCGTTTTGCATTTCGGCGCTTCGTTCTCCTCCGGTGGCCATTTCTAGATTTCTTTCGTGTGTGGGGATTAAACATTTCCGTATTGGACTGAGACTTGCCAAGCGGCCTTGGTTTACTACCGGTAGACCGCCTGTCAAGTTTCATATCATTTGGACTTCGTTTGATACTCCAACGGTTATCCGAGGGACCGAAAAGGCCTCATGTGTGTTGCATCCCAACACCCCTCCAATTTGGCCCAAAACCCACCTAACTCTGCTCCATGTCCTAGAGCGTTCGATCACGATCGCGTGGCCGAAAACCGCACCTCATTTGGACTCTCGTAGCTCCCTCTAGGCCTATATATACACCCCTCCGTTTTTGGATCTTCGTCCTCCCCGAAACCCTAAAACTGCACCTTCCTGCCGACGGACACGTCCGAATTCGGGCCGGACGTGTCCGCCACCGCCCGCCACCGCCCGCCGCCGCCACGTGGCGCCGCCCCGTTGGCTGCGCCTGCCGCCTCCACTGCCAGCCCGC
>NC_041390.1:100273638-100285328 GCF_002162155.2 Triticum dicoccoides
CACCGACCTCGGCCACGAGCCGGCCGCCGCCCGCCACCACCGGCCGCCCTGGCCTCATCCCCGACTCCGGCCGGCCCAACTCCGGCGACTCCTCCGGCCGTCGATCCTCGGGCTCCGTGCGATCCAGATCTGGATCGGAGCTACAGTACACCCTAGGAGAGGTTGATTTTTTTTGCTAAGTCTCAGAATTCTTGATCCAAGTTGCTTTGTTCGCGGCTCCGTAACTTTGCATCCGTAGCTCCGATTCATGCATATAGCATATCAAAATGTTCATCTCAGAGAGTACATCATTTCATTCCATTGCATCATTTTTATTTGAGCTCATCTTGATGCCCTAAATGCTGTTAGAAGAGGGCTACTTGAGTTAATTGTCAGATCTGTTACTCCGTTTAGCACTTTTGTCATTTTTTCCATGATTAATGTGTGCATGCTATGCCCATGAGTTCTTCATATGTTTTATTAAGGGTTTTGTCATCTTTCCAGAGGTGCAACCCATGTATTTTTAGGATGTGTGTGGTGACTTGTGCAAGCTTGCAAAGTGGTGCACTTGCTAATTCTGTTTTCAGGGACTTAGTGATTTGACTAAGTCCTGGGATTGTTTATCTCATGATGCCATATGTTCTTGTTGTTTCCTAGTGATCCGTGCCTCTTTTGAGGATGATTAGTAAGGGAGTTTTGTTAATCTTGTAGTGCTCTATCTATCCATGGCTTTGTTTGAAATTATGGAGCACCCTAGCTTGAGTCAATCGAGCTCTACTTTTGCTTCGTTGCGAATCTGGGCAGATCGTCAACTTGTTTGCGATTTTGCCGATGTTATTGTAGTTGATCCGTGCATGCTATGCCATTGTTCTAGCCATGTCTAGCTTGTATTTTGTGCCTTCTTAAGGTATGTATGCTTGTCTTGCCATGACTTGCACCGTGGTGAGTGCATCGAGCTCGTAAACATGCCTTCGTGAGTTATATTTCAGCATGTCCCAGTTTTCCCTAAGTCTGAAAACTGATTATGTTTTTGCTATGTTCGTGTGCTTGTTAGTATTTTTTGTGATCCCTTTTGGCTCAAGGTCACTAAGGGACTTTTGTTAATCTTGTTGAGTAGCTCCATGCCATGTCTTTCTTTGTCATGTTCAGGTCCTGTAGCATGTTGTTTTGTTGCTCCGAAGAGGGCTATATGATCTGAAATTCCAGACAAGTGTTAATTTCACAAAGTCTGAGATCTGTTTTACCATTTGTAGTGGCATACTTGGAATTCCAAGTTGAGGCCAGGTTCATGCATTTCCTGTCATATCTTGCATTTTGCATCCCGCTTAGCATATCATCTTTGCATTGTGTTGTTTGAGTTTGCACGTGGTTGATTGTATCCTTGTTGCTTGTTTGTCTTTTTTGGGTAGAGCCGGGAGACGAGTTCACTAACGAGGAGCCCGTTGAGTTTGCTTTTGAGGATCCAGTCAACTCTGACAACTGTGCAGGCAAGATGATCATACCCTCGAAATCACTACTATCTTTGCTATGCTAGTTTGCTCGCTCTTTTGCTATGCCATTGCTACGATGCCTACCACTTGCTTGCAAGCCTCTCAAAATGCCATGTCAAACCTCTAACCCACCATTGTCCTAGCAAACCGTTGATTGGCTATGTTACCGCTTTGCTCAGCCCCTCTTATAGCGTTGCTAGTTGCAGGTGAAGATTGGAGGTCGTTCCTTATTGGAACATCTTTTATTTACTTGTTGGGATATCATTATATTGCTATGTTATCTTAATGCATCTATATACTTGGTAAAGGGTGGAAGGCTCGGCCTCTCGCCTAGTGTTTTGTTCCACTCTTGCCGCCCTAGTTTCCGTCATATCGATGTTATGTTCCCGGATTTTGCGTTCCTTACGCGGTTGGGTTATAATGGGAACCCCTTGATAGTTCGCCTTGATTAAAGCTTTTCCAGCAATGCCCAACCTTGGTTTTACCATTCGCCACCTAGCCTCTTTTTCCCATGGGTTTCCGGAGCCCGAGGGTCATCTTATTTTAAACCCCCCCCCCCGGGCCAGTGCTCCCTCTGAGTGTTGGTCCGAACTGAGCTGCCTGCGGGGCCACCTCGGGGAAACTTGAGGGTTGGTTTTACTCGTAGCTAGTCTCATCTGAGTGTGCCCTGAGAACGAGATATGTGCAGCTCCTATCGGGATTTGTCGGCACATTCGGGCGGTGTTGCTGGTCTTGTTTTAACCTGTCGAAGTGTCTTGAATTATCGAGATACCGAGTATGATCGGAACGTCTTGGGAGGAGGTCTATTCCTTCGTTGACCGTGAGAGCTTGTCATGGGCTAAGTTGGGACTCCCCTGCAGGGATTGAACTTTCGAAAGCCGTGCCCGCGGTTATGGGCAGATGGGAATTTGTTAATGTCTAGTTGTAGATAACTTGAACCTTAACTTAATTAAAATGAATCAACCGAGTGTGTCACCGTGATGGCCTCTTCTCGGCGGAGTCCGGGAAGTGGACACAGTGTTGGAGTAATGTTTGCGCAGGTTGTTCTCTAGTTTCTCGCTCGTGCTTTGCCTCCTCTTCTCACTCTCCTTTGCGAATAAGTTAGCCACCATACTTGCTAGTCGCTTGCTGCAGCTCCACTCATATTTTACCTTGCCATACCTATAAGCTTGAATAGTTTGATCGTGAGGGTGCGAGATTGCTGAGTCCCTGTGGCTCACAAATTACTATTACACCAGATGCAGGGCCTGATGACTCCGCTCCAGGAGACACGTACGAGCTCAAGTGGGAGTTCGACGAAGACTCTCAACGATACCATGTTTCCTTTCCCGATGATCAGTAGTGGTGCCCAATTGGGGGTGATTGGGACCGTGTCGCATGTTGGGTTCTCTTTTATTTTGGCGCCGTAGTCGGGCCATGAGTGTTTGGATTATGTAATGTTATTTATGCACTTGATTGACGTGGCGAGTGTAAGCCAACTATGTTATCTCCCCTTTTATTATTATTACATGGGATGTTGTGAAGATTTCCTAACTTGCGACATATGCCTTCAATGCGATTATGTCTCTAAGTCGTGCCTCGACACGTGGGAGCTATAGTCGCATCGAGGGTGTTACATCGCCGAAGGGCGAGTGCTGAAAGATGTCCGCGGCGGTGAACTCCATGATCGGCGCCCAATCGGGTTCGATCGGTAGGGGCGCAGAGGGCTCGGAGTCTTGAGAGGACTCCGGCTCCTTGGAGTCACGGGCTTCGCAGAGAATAGGGCTAGTGTTCGGCTCGATCGTCGTAGAGATTCCAGCCCCCGAGGCAGTGTCCAACCACCCATCCTTGATTAGCACAGTTGGCTCTGAATTAAGGGTTGGGGCTGATGTGGGTGCGGCCTCCAGGGCACTGTTCGACGGCAGAGCTAGATCATGCCCATCGTGACAGTGCGACACACTCGGCTGTGGCTCGAATCCGTCGAAGATCAAGTCTCTGCGGAGGTCGGCCGTGTAGCTCAAACTTCCAAATCTGACCTGATGGCTAGGGGCGTAGCTTTCGATCTGCTCCAGATGGCCAAGCGAATTGGCCCGCAGTGCAAAGCCGCCAAATACGAAGATCTGTCCGGGAGAAAGGTCTCACCCTGGATCGCATCGCTGTTAATGATCAGAGAAGCCATCAGGCCTAAAAGTGACGACACAGAGGAACTCTCAATGAAAGCACCAATGTCGGTGTCAAAACCGGCGGATCTCGGGTAGGGGGTCCCGAACTGTGCGTCTAAGGCGGATGGTAACAGGAGGCAGGGGACACGATGTTTTACCCAGGTTCGGGCCCTCTTGATGGAGGTAAAACCCTACGTCCTCCTTGATTAATATTGATGATATGGGTAGTACAAGAGTAGATCTACCACGAGATCAAGGAGGCTAAACCCTAGAAGCTAGCCTATGGTATGATTGTTGTTCGTCCTACGGACTAAAACCCTCCGGTTTATATAGACACCGGAGAGGACTAGGGTTACACAGAGTCGGTTACAATGGTAGGAGATCTACATATCCGTATCGCCAAGCTTGCCTTCCACGCCAAGGAAAGTCCCTTCCGGACACGGGACAAAGTCTTCAATCTTGTATCTTCATAGTCCAGGAGTCCGGCCGAACGTATAGTCCGGCTATCCGGACACCCCCTAATCCAGGACTCCCTCAGACATCCTAAAACAATAGAACATGATTCATGAAGAAATAACACCACTGCACCTAGTCCTTCTAGAAAGAAAAAGAAAAAGAAATATGATAGGATTTTGCATACTTCTAGTGAACCTGAAATAGAAAAACCTCCTGATAATGATAATGAAGTTGGACAAGACCTAAGCCGCTGGGTGTCGGCCTGTGTATATAAAGGGACGACCCGGTGGCGACTCAGGGGAAGGAAGAGAGAGCGAAAGCTAGGTCAAGCGTATTCGCTCCCTGGTAATCGAGACATAAGCAATACCACCTCAAACTGGATTAGGCCTTTACCTTCACCGCAAGGGGCCGAACCAGTATAAACTCCTCGTGTCCTTTGTCCCGTTTAACCCCTTTAAGCTAACCCTTTTGTGATGGCTCCACGACTAAGTCCTTCTACTAGGACATCTGTCGTGACAATTCCATGACAGTTGGCGTCCACCGTGGGGCCAACGCACGGTGTTTCGAGTTCTTACAGGGAAACTTTGAAGGGATCAAAGGATACACTGTGGGCCGGATGACCAAGAGTCATCGCGGCAAGCTCTACATCGATGATGCGGGCTGGGGCTGTCGATCTCAAAACTGGCGGATCTCGGGTAGGGAGTCCCGAACTGTGCGTCTGAGGTCGATGGTAATAGGAGACAAGGGACACAATGTTTACCCAGGTTCGGGCCCTCTCTATGGAGGTAATACCCTACTTCCTGCTTGATTGATCTTGATGAATATGAGTATTACAAGAGTTGATCTGTCACGAGATCATAATGGATAAACCCTAAAACTCTAGCCTGTCTGACTATGATTATGAGGATGTATATCTACGGACCTAGCCCTCCGGTTTATATAGACACCGGGGGGATCTAGGGTTACATAAGGTCGGTTACAGAGAAAGGAATATTCATGTTTGGACGCCAAGCTTGCCTTCCACGCCAAGGCGAGTCCCATCCGGACACAGGTAGAGTCTTCGGTCTTTGTATCTTCACAGCCATTAGTCCGGCCTAGATCCAATAGGTCGGAGGCCCGCGGACCCCTTAGTCCAGGACTCCCTCAGTAGCCCCTGAACCAGGCTTCAATGACGAGGTGTCCGGCGCGCAGATTGTCTTCCGCATTGCAAGGCGGGTTCCCCTCTCCGAATACTCCAAGAAAGTCTTCAGACGCAATGAACGTGTTCGGATCTGCAACACAAGTACCACACACAACCGCCAAGAATATAATATTGCACGAATCTAATCCGCTGATAAATTTTTGTAATGTGACATCACGTCTGCTTGGTCATCATTTCGAACCATTTTTCATCTGCCGTTCCACGTTTCAAGACGCGGTTTTCATAGGCACGTCTTGTAGAAGCAGAGATCGTGTCCCCTTATTGTGGGATTCTCATAAATACGGGCGTGGGTAATCTAACCGTGCCGTTTACACAGCCCATGGGAACATGCGAGTTTTAAGGCGAGTGGGGAGGCGCTTGATATTCGCTGCCTCTATAAGGAGATAAGGATTCCCTTTTCTTCACCCACGCCTTCTCTCTTCCTCTGCCCTTCCATTCTCGAGCTCCAACACCCAAGTCCTCATTCTTTCCACCCAGGATCTAGAGGGCAAGGCAAGTGGATGGCCTCCTCCGTTAGGGAGAAGTACATCACCAGGCTTCGGGAGGCCGGGTATTTGACGAAAGAAATTGCCCACCGGCTTCCATCCAACGGGAAAATCGTCCCCACCCCGAAGCCCAACGAGAGGGTGGTGTTCATCCCTCATTTTGTCCGTGGGTTAGGGTTTCCTCTCCACCCTTTCGTCTGTGGACTTATGTTCTATTATGGGCTAGACCTCCACGACCTAGCCCCTAATTCTTGCCTCAACATCTCGGCATTCATTGTCGTGTGTGAGGCCTTCCTCCGCATCCAACCCTACTTCAAACTGTGGCTCAAGATTGTCAATGTGAAGCCGAAGGTGGTGGATGGCTAGCACACGGAGTGCGGAGGCGCCATGGTGAGCAAGCTGCCCAATGTCACCTGGCCCAAGGGTACTTTTGAGGAGACCATCAAAGAGTGGCAGAAACTGTGGTTCTATGTCACAGAGCCCCGCGACGCCACCTGGCCCGCGGCTTTTGAATTCATGTCCGGAGCTCCAATGCGGCTGATAGCGCTGCAAATGCGCATTCAAAGCATGGTGGATAAAAACATCAAGCTCGTCGACGTAATCTAGGTGATGCTGGTTCATCGGATCCTCCCATGCCAAAGCTGAAGCTGCCGTTTATGGGAATTAGATCCGAAGAAGCACCGAACCTTGGAAAGGCTCTTCGGAACCACTCATGAAGTTGCCTGGAAGTTGCTCTTTAAGTGCAACGAGACGCCGCCAGCCATACACTACTAGGGAAAAGGCTAGCAGCTGCGCGGGTTTTAGGTCTATCAGTAGCGCGGGGACCGGCGCTACTAATAAGGCGCTACAGCTAACACATAGCAGTAGCGCGTGCTCACCAGCACTACTGCTACACAAGTGTAGCAGCAGCGCTCTTAGTGGAAGCTCGCTGCTGCTAATAGCTATAGCGTGCTTCTCCTGTACGCGCTACTGCTACTACCGCGCTGCTGCTAACTTTTCTCCACTCGCTACTGCTAATTTTAGTAGTTTTTTGGGCATATTTGTTTTGTATTTGAACAGGCTTTATAGAAGAATCTTTAGCACATACAAATGTCATCATGATACACGTACAAATGTCTGCGAGACCAGAAATGTAATCATAGCATATACATACAAATAGTCTCATCATAATCATCATCCAACACAAAGTGGTATCTTGTCATCATCTTGAAAATAGCGATACATGCAAGTCTCGAATACTTGCAACTAGAACGTCATCCATCTAAACAAAGGTATACGCGAGAAGAGCCATCACTATGAGTGAGAGAGGAACTATGTAGTACATGAGGTGGCGGTTACGAGTCCTCTCTCGCCATCAAGTAACTAGAACGTCATCCATCTAAACAAAGTTATGCGTGAACCTCAAGTAACTAGCTTCTCCTTCTTGTCTACTTTTGAAGCCTTTATGGCTGGCGCCCGAGAACCCATTCACTTGCGCCTGACACTCATGCCACTCATTGTACACCCCCGGAACCTTCCCTTTGTACACGACATAGCACTTCCATCTCGCCATCAAGAAACTAGGTACCTGTTAGAGATGCATGTTAATGAAGAGGATGTACAATCATATATATGCAACAAAATATACTAGAGCAACACCGAAAAAGAAAGGGTTAGCGACTAGATGCATCATACAGTATGCAAATTAGTTAACTAGAGGTACGCAGGTCATCATATGCAAACTAACAAAGTAGCGTTACGCAAGTTCGGCAGGGACCATGGACATCACAAAGTTTCATCGCTACAAAAAGTACACAAGTTCAACCGACACATATCATCATCATCAGTATCATAAATCACTAGAAGTTCCGTCCTTCCATATCATCGAGGATGGACCCTAGCTCCTTGAATGGCTTGAGGTCTAGACGTTGCATGCCTATGCAAGTTCGGACGTCAGCTCGCGATATAGGGCCATGGTGGAACATCCCCTTTACATCGACGACTTCTTTCATGATGATCGTCGCAATGTCGCTTTGGATGCGAAAGAAGTCATCTCTAAGTTTATAATCCGCTTCTCCATGAGATTCTAGCCACTTGTGGATATGATCATCATTTCTGTTTCTCATGCGAAGCTTTTGGTGATCCGTGTTGAACTGAATCATGAGATGGACGATGTAGAATCCATCCTTCTTGCTTGGTTTTGGGACATGGATGCAGGAGAAGTTAGTTTTATGCGTGAAACCCATCTTCTTGTTCCTTTGTTTCCTGATCTGCACGTGGCCACCTCTAATGCTGAAGCCTTGGAGAGCATCATCTAGAATATTCATTATGTGGGTGTAGTCTTTTTTCTCGTAGTCTTTGGAAGGGTCAAAATACACGGCGTGGGAGACTTGCGGGTAAAGAACGATAAGGACGGCGCGCCCGTTGCTGCGGGGAAAAGACACCTCAAATTATTCCCCATAGAGAGAGAAGGAATGATTGAAATGTATGAAAGGGTTATTCGGAACTGACTTACTTTGGATGATAGGGCACGAGGACAATTTCCCAGTCCTTATTCTGTACCATGAAGTTTTGGAGGTAGTCCCTAGCAGTTTCACGCTGAAAGTCGCCGAGACTCAAGAAAGACTCATGCATGTACTACGGATCCGCCACGTAGATTTGCGAGAATTCTTCACTCTTCATGACGGAGCTCATATGTAGCGCAAAAAGGGGGAAGATTGTAAAATCGAGCCGCCTTGTCAGAAACATCTCAAAGATATGGTCAAACTGCAGGAAGAACACCTCCACGGGCCGTGTCTCGACGTAGCACTTCCCCTCAGGCACACAGCCGCGTATGTCGGATATCCTGGATCCTTTGAGGCTAGTAGGCTTTTCTCAGTCGACAGCACATGGTCGTGCAGTCCCCTGATAGTGCCTCCAGCGGTTTCGGCAGTAGCATCGGCTCGCCCGTGAGATGGAACATGGCCGCACCTTTCACGGGTACACGCTCTTCAGAATGCATCGTCTGGCTACTATGTGCTCTGGCTTGTTTGGAGGCAGCTATCTTCCCCGATCGCTTTCTCTCCTTTTTCTTGGGCACACCTTCTAGACCCTTCCTTAACCCCTACTCCAGTGTTCCCGGGCTAAGTACTGTATGACCCTCGCGCCCGGCTAGTTGAGCCTGCGTTGAGGCGGCATCTTCAGGCGTGTCCTATGAGGATTTCATGAAGAAAGACTTTTTGCAATCCCTGCTACGACCTTCCTGCCGGTCATATCATCCATATCCTCATTAGCAAGCTGATAGCCTGATTCGTCATATGGTTGACTCATCAATTCTATGTCATAGTCATACGCGTTTGTATTGAGGAAATCCATAGGGTCGACCTCCGTCTCATCATCCATTCTCTGTTCTACAGGACAAATTACATCAGCCGGCACTATTGCACCCCCTTCATCATGTCGTCCGCCGCTCTCACCCGGCACTACAGGAGCTGGTAATTGCGTAGGCGGGGTGGTGGTCTCCGCACATGCTTGTTGATGTGTGGTTATTGGTGTGCTCTCGGCCGGCTCCAGACGAATAAGATTCTTCGGCCATAGAGGCACCCAACCCTTGCAGCTTCCAATCCACAGCAGGGTGTCGTCGTCTGCTCCCACATGCTGTACTGGAGGAGGCAAATCCTCGTGCCCCGATTTCACACTAGACAAGCTAACCCTGAAGTGCCCAGCAGGGATCGGCTGGTTGTGGAACATGGGTTGCAAGGGGTCCATTATCATCCCCTTTCCCACGTCCACCTTCTAGCCTTTGATCATGTAGAGTATGGTGCACGGGGTTTCTTTCGCCTGCAAACACATATGTCTATGGCGTAAAACATCCGAAAGGCTACAAAAATGGAATATTATATATATATATGGTGGTGCAACATGTAATTACCGTGATGGCGTCGAGCTCAGCCAAAGACGAAGGCCCACTGAGCGCGCCAGAGACTGAGGATGGGCTGCTATGAGCGGGAGCGGCTGCGAGAGGAGGCCTGGTTGCGTGGGCAAGTGATGGTGCAATGATGTTGTTGTTCATGGAGTTGCTCCCGGCGAAACTGGGCAATGGGAAATCATGTACCGTCTTGTCTGGATTTTCCTTCGTCCAGTTGATGATAACTGGAACCAAGTTAGTAGCGAAATCATTTCTGCAGACAGTTACAGCTGCATTGACTGCCTGCTGTAACAACTCATATTTGTCCTCGGCTGCTTTTTTCATGTCCTCAGCTGCTTTTTTCTCGACCGCAAGCTTCACCTTTGCATCGATGTCCGCCTGACTAAACTTCTTTTTCTGCTTCTTGGCCTCCGGGCCCTCGTTGTAAAACAGCTTCCATGTGGCGCCGTCTCCAGCACCGTGCACACGACCATATTGCGGCCGCTGGCCCAAAGGGAGTCCCTTAAGTTCGTTCAAGGCGCGGTTGAGAGGGGTGTCCCACTTGGGCCTCATCGGAGAAGTAGGGCTTTCGGCTGCAAGCTGGTGTTGCTTCTCTAGTAGTCTAATCAATTTCCTCGTGATCTGGTCCGTGTAAAAAACCTTTTTCTCCTTGTCCCACTTATAGCGGGCCCTAATGAAGTCATGCTCCAAGGGGTTGGTGAACTTCGCGAAGGGGTCTGGGAGACCCGCGGCTTCACGTTCCGCATCCTCCTTATCCCATATGGGCCTTTTACCAAGGTAGCCACGGCTTTCGAGGCGATGCTTCCCCGTGTTCCTTTGCTGAAGGCTCTTGAATTTTGCAGCCTTAGCCTTGGCGTCCTCGGTAGCACAAGTGTCCTTGAACTTTTCGAACTCCTCTTCCGTAAGTGTCGGATTTTCCTCCAGAATCTTGGACAGGGGTTCCTCAGCCTCAATAGCTCGTTTCACCCTCCCTTTCCAGGAGGCCAAATCAATGCTGAACATGCCCATGGCGTGATTGTTAATCTTTTTCATCTTCGGATCATCCCACGGTTGTTCTATGTTATCATCCCGGTTGGGGAACTTGAATCTCTTGTGCAAATTCGTTAGGAGCAACTGCGTCAAATGTTCTTTACTCGTTAAGTCATCGTCGTTGATGCTCACGCATTCCCGTAGGATGCATCCTACTTGGTTCCCATAGCACTTGCAAGGTTCTTCCGGCTCTAACGGCTCAAACTTGCCAGGTGCCATCTTTGTGATCACAAGTCGTCCAATCCCTAGTTTGTTAGGTTTTCGTATCCTCTGCTTCTTATGCTTCCTCTTTTCGGTAGCGGCATCGGCGCCGGTACCTTCCCCGCCGGTATCTTCCCCGCCGCTACCTTCCCCACCGGTCTCGGCGCCGCCATCGGTGCCGGCGCCATCGGTGTCGATGTCGGCATCAGTACCATCATTGAGGTGGACCTGCAAACCTTGCTTAGCAGTCAAAAAGTCGAGGTAGTCTTGTTCACCTTGATAATCCATCTCGTATGCATCTTGTTCAGAAGGCCCAGTTTCTTCGTTGTTCGACATGTTTCCTATGATTAAGTGTCCTATGAGAAATGACATAAAAAAGAAATCTATGTGCCAGCACTCGATATGCCAACTATGTAGCACAAATCATGCCTTTATTCACGGGAAATTTCGGCATGACCTTTGCTAAAAAAATGGACATATCGAGCGCCTGAAATTCACCGGAACGGAAATGAATCAACATTCCGGCGTAACATAGGCCACTCGGATCATTTACCAAAACATGACATATCCACGTATCACATGTCCAGTTCTAATTTGCATATAAATTCAGCTAATTTTGAGACCTATCTAAATTCATAACTAAATAGATAACCTAATTAACATAACTAAAACCTAAGTAAATTAACCGAAGAACCCTAGCTAGCAGAGAGAGAGGGGGGGTGGTTTATAGAGGGTGCAGGGGCGAGGAGGCAGGCCCGACGACGGCCGAGGTTGGGAGGGGAGGAAGCAGAGGAGGGAGGCGAGGGCTGAAAGGTCGGGGGC
>NC_041390.1:100285911-100385466 GCF_002162155.2 Triticum dicoccoides
CTCAGTGCTGACGTTTTTGTTTTTGAGTCAGCTTCTTTCCCTTCTTGTTCGTCGAAGAATAATTGAGCCCCTCATTGTGACTTTGCCTTTTCCATGGAGTACAATATTTATTTGGTAATGTAGTATTGATTCTTCTTTTGACGTATACTTCATCATCATCGTCATCTTCCCTCAATGGGTTGCTGTACTCATCATAGTCTTCCTCGTTGGTGACTCCATCCATTCCAATGATGCTCCTTTTGCCTCTCCTCATGACAACACGACTGGCATTGCATGGGTCGGTTATGAAGAAGCATTGTGTCACGTGCTTAGCGTGTACCATGGCTCGTTTTTTGCGATAGCGTTCACGGTAGCGCTCTTGGCGTCGGGTATAGTCATGGTAGTGAAAATCCGGTTTTCTCTTTCAACATTCTTAGCCCATCTGACACGGAACATCATGGTGTTGTGCAGTCCAGAGTAGTCAAGCTCCCAGATCTCCTCGACCCTTCCATAAAATCGTTCAGTTGCGCCGTTGTCACTGCCGGTCATGCATTCCATCGTCACCCCTAAGTTCTGATCATCACTATCCATATCTTTGGCCTCCGTGTAGAACGTGTATCCGTTGATATCTATGCCTGATAGGTTACGAGGTTGGGCGAGGGGCCATGTGCTAAGGCGTATATGAGCAATCCATCCTTAGAGCCCTCCTCCGGGGGATTAGCAATAATATGCTCTTTGAACCAATGCAGGAAAGTGGAGTTGTGATCTCTAGTAACTTCGGCGTCTGTCTTGCATACCCCCCGGTCACGATACTTCTTTGCGATAATTTCTTTGTGCAGTGCCACGAAAGGATCTACCTCATCTAGATGTTGTAGCACTACCAAGTTTGCTCTATCAAAGTCGCTGCGTCGATCTGAGTATGCCACGTGCAATTCCCTGCGACCGTTGCAGTGGCCTTCTCCTTCGAGCCTCCCATCGTTCTTGTTAACAGGCAAACCAACACTAACACCAGGCGGCTGGTGTGCGCCATATAGAAAATTCTCACAGAAAGAGATGCACTCTTGTGTCAAATAGCCCTGGACGATGCTTCCATCCGGTTTGGACATGTTACGAATGAATCCTTTGATGATCCCATTCATCCTCTCAAACGGCATCATGTTGTGCAGGAATGACGGCCCCAGGTCTATTATGTCATCCACAATATGGACACACAGATGCACCATGACGTCAAAGAATGCGGGCGGGAAGTACATCTCAAGCTCATTCAGTATCACAACGATCTCTTCTTGTAGCCTTCGAAGCTGCTTCATACTGATCGACTTTCGAGAGATGACGTCAAAAAAGTTGCAGAGACCAATAAGCGTGTCACGGACGTGCTTGTCCATTATCCCTCTAATGGCAACAGGTAGTATCTGTGTCATCATCACATGACAGTCATGGGACTTCATCCCGCTGAACCTTTTCTTGTCCGTGTCTAGATATCTGCTTATCTTGCCACAGTAACCGGAACTAACTTTGACTCCGGTAAGACACTTAAAGAATTGATGGATCTCAGCGTGACTTAAGGTGAAGCAAGAAGGGGGGCAATAATCCTCTTTCTTTATTTTCTTGCCCTTCTTCTCCCGTGCCTCTGTCTCCGTCTATGTCTCGTCTGACATTTTACGGATGGCATGTGCAGATCTTCCCTGATTTTCAAATCTTGCAAGTCTTTTTTTGCCTTCGGCCCATCCTTGGTCTTATCTGGCATGTTCATCAGTGTTGCGAGCAAGCTCTCAAGGCAATGAGGTGTATCAAGTTTGTCCCAGTACTCCAAGTCCCAGAACACAGACCTCGTCTTCCATACCTTCAGCAGCGGCTCCGGCGCCTTTCTCATCGTCTTTCCCGACGCGGGGCACTCCTTCCAGTTTTTCAACAGCTCATCGATTTCAGCACCGCTCCGCTTACGAGGAGGTCCACGATGCTCAGCGTGACCATTGAATAGATCTCCACGGTTTCTCCATGGGTCGTCCTGTTCAAGCCATCTTCGATGCCCCATGTACACGATTTTCCCAGACCCGCCATCTTTCCTTGACGTTAGCTGCTGAGATTTTGTATCATCCATGCACCGCGTGCATCCGCAATATCGATGGCACACCTTGACTGCCACATATCCGTAACCGAGATAGTCCTGCACTGTTGTGATCAGCGCGGCGCTCATGTTGAAATACTCGCCTTTCCTGGCGTCCCATGTCTTGGCCGGTGTTTTCCATAACATGTCTAACTCCTCTTGAAGTAGCCCCAGATACAAATTAATATTATTTCCTGGTTGTTTCGGCCCTTGAATAAGCATGCTCATGTGAATGTACTTCGATTTCATGCACAACCAGGGGGGAGGTTGTACATCCATACAAACACGGGCCATGTGCTATGGTTGGTGCTCTGATTGCAAAACGGATTCATGCCATCGGTACACGTGCCGAGCATGATGTTCCTTGCATCACATCCAAAATACCGATAGAAGCTATTGAACGCTCTCCACTGGCTTCCATCCTTGACGTGTCTCAGCTTCGGATCATCTCCATCGTCGGGCTTCTTCCTCTCCGCGTGCCAGCGCATTAGCTTTGATTCCTTGGGATCTACAAAATACCTCTGGAGACGGGGAGTGATCGGTAAGTAACATACCACTTTTTGGGGACATTTCTTCCCAGCCTTCTTGTATCGAGATGCATTGCACACCGGACAGCTTGTTTTTTCCGCGTACTCCTTCCGATAAATTATGCAATCGTTGATGCATGCATGGTATCTAACGTGTTGCAGATCAAGAGGGCACACGATCTTCTTGGCCTCATCAACAGTACTAGGACATAGATTACCCGCGGGAAGAACATCCTTTAGGTACTTGAGATGCTCATCGAGGCTAGTGTCGGTCCATTTGTTTTTAGCCTTCGTCTTTAGGAGTTGGAGCGTGAAACTCAAGCGGGTCACCTCAGGATTGCAACCATCATACAATGGAGTGTTCGAGTCTACCACCAGTTGCTCCAGCTTAGCCTCCTCTCTAGAAGCAGCTCTCTCAGTACTCGTCTCCTTGCGAAGCAATGCTTGAACATGAGGGTCCTGCATGATTGAACTTAGTATCGACAAACTCTGCTGCGTGGAGTCCGTGTCGTTCTCTCCGCCGCCATGTCAGGCCCCTTCTCCGCCGCCATGTCCGGCCTCTTCCCCACCGGCATTATCGATCATCTCTTCATCTTGCCCCGTGTCATCATTGCCTGCCCCGTCGGCATCCTCAACATCGTCATCCTCATCTTCAATTATCCACCGAGTATAGCCATCCATGAAACCAGTCATGAGCAGGTGCGCTTCGACACGACCATCGTCATGGGGGTCAAGCCAAACTATTCCTTTGCATTTTCGACACAGACATAAAACCTCTGTCCGGTTATTTTCCTTCATGTCCAGCACCGCCGACCGCAACCACCTGTCCACCATCGTTCCACTGACCATCATCAACTCTGCATGGTAATAATAAACAAATTGATTATAAAAATGCATGCATTCATCAAAGTCATACAAAAATTCGACATGGCCTTCCTTAAAAATAGGACATATATAGATCTAGAGTTTGCCCGGAATTCGCCGAAACGGAAATAAATCGACATTTTGGCAAAACATAGGCAACTCAAAAGCACAATTTGGCGTCAACTCATGCCACACACACAATTTCCATAAACATATCACACACACATAAACATATTTCCATTTTGCAAAAGCATGAAATATTATTCACACCTCTATCTCGAGATCGAGCACACGGTGGAGATGATGATGTAGGGAAGTCAAAAGTGCACAAAGCTCTTCTTGACAAAGAAAGATCTAGTCAGGGGAAAATAGGTCACTTAACTAAATGCTACATCTACCTAGCTAGCTAATTTGGGAGGAGACAACTTCAACTAGTTGAGGGGGAAGGAAAAAGAGAATGGAGATGCATTAATGGAGGTGGTGTAGTTATAGCTAGGAGTAATGAAGAGAGAGAAAGGTAGGTAGAAGAGGGAGAGTAATGGGGGGAGAAGTATTGAGGAAGAAGAAGAGTGAGAGAGGGAGGATGTGGGAGGTAGGGGAAAGGGAGGAGAGGAGATGGGGAGGGGGAGGTGGAAAAGGGTGGTGGGTGCTGCATCTTAGCAGTAGTGCGGGAGCAAAAATGCGCTGCTGCTATGAGCGTAGCAGCAGTGCGCTTTCCTATCACGCGCTACTGCTAAACGGGCCAACCGTGTGCACAATTTCAAAATTAGCAGCAGCGACGTGACAAAAAAGCATGCTACTACTATGGCATTAGCAGCAGTGCGCTTCCTGACACCGCGCTACTGGTAAACTTAGGTCGTTGTGTACTGTCGGTGGATTTTTGTAGCAGTGCGGTTTAAGCATCATGCGCTACTGCTAAATTTGCACCAGTAGCGCGCTTTCCATAGCCACGCTGCTACTAATTAGCAGCAGCGCCCCTTTTTATGCCGCACTGCTGCTAAGATTCTGTGTATAAGGTTTTCCCTAGTAGTGATAGATTCGGACCGCGGGCACGATATTACCCATTCAGCCAATGTGGTAAGCCTTTCACGTCTCCAGGCGCATTCTCTACTTGCTTGTTTCAAGGAGGATATCTAAACTTTACTTTTTCAGGTATGGACGGAGAGGGCGGAGCGGATTGAATGTTCGGCTTCGCTGCCCGAGGAACCAGTCATCCCGCTCCTGGCGAAGATGCTGGTGCCGACGCCCTATAAGGCACCGGATAAGAAGGCCGAGAAGGACAAGGGGGTCCGGAGTGGCCCCTGCCGCAAGGGAGCTTCGGATGTGTCGTCCGAATACAAGACTCACTCCTCCGCCAATGACGACGATGACGAGTAGGAGGAAGAAAGCACCTCTCCCCTGATGGGGGGATGAAGAAGAGGGCGGCCTCCTCAAATCTGGAGGCGGAGGCGCCCAAGAGGGGGAAGGGTCCCCTTGCAGATAACTCCGCGTGGGACGTCGACAGCAGCCCGGAGCGACTCCCCCGAAACAAGCCTCTGGCCGTGTCGTAAGTACTAAAAACTCACATATGTCGATGCATCCGGCCTCTCTTGCTTAATAATATTAATATGTTAATTTATGCCATTGCAGTCCGGCCAATGACAGCTCCCTGCGATCCTCACCAAGAGGTTCGTTGGATTCGAAGGCGATGGCCAGCGAGTCAACGTCGGTCGCTCACTCTCCCACGGCCAAGGGCGACGACGAGGTGTTGTCCCAAAGGAACTTCCCAGGCCAGGGAGAGGTTCAGGAGGCCGCCAGGGTGATGCCAGAGGGCGAAACCTCGGCTGCCGGATACATGGAGGAGCAGACCCCCATGGCGACTAGGGATGGGGGCTTTGCTCAGTTCGGCCCCCAGCCGAATACAAGTCCGGAGACCTATATGGCTCCGGAATCTGGCGAGAAACCTCCTTCGAAAGAAGGGGGTGTGCCTATTCCGCCGGTGACCTCTGTCCAACCAGAGGCACCGGATAATCTGCTGGAAGCGCTACGAGGCTCTTCCATTGTGGATGAACGCCATAGCCTTATGGGTACGGTGATTGAGAGGGTTCAGTCTATCAAGAGCGGACTAATCAAAGCCTGCAGTAGGCTGCTGACAGGTTTTGAGGTTAACGACACAAAAGATAAAATCCCAATATAGACAGTAGCCCCTGAGACACTGTCCGGTGTTCGGAAAGAAGAGCCGGATAGAGGATCAATTTATTTTCGTAGGAAACTAACGAAATATGTCTTATATGAATAAGCAGGCGTCGTTGCTAGCCGTGACCTCACACACTGCCGAAGTCTCCGGACTAAAGCAGAGACTAGAGCGGGCCGAGGAGGAGCTCAGCCAAGCGAGGAAGTAGCTAGAAGACAAGAAAGGTATGTACTGACTAGTTGTATATTCGGAAAGAATAAATAATGCGTATTGACCATAGTGCCATGATATGTGTAGGAGTGGCGATCGAGGTCGAGGTCCTTAAATAGGCCCTGGCCACGGTCGAGGAGAAAGCTGCCAAGGAAAAAGCTGCCCGTGAGAAGCATGAGGCCCGGCTTGATGAGCTCTAGCAAGAGCTCCAGGATATGGTGGAGAAATGCGAATCCTTGGAGCATGACGTTTCGGCTCGAGAGACCGAACTGGCTAAGGCCCGCCAAAGTGCGGAGGAGGCCCAGGTTGAGGCCCGGGGCATCCTCTAGGAGATATGTGAAGAAGAAGAAGTATATCTTACTAACACGGATTTGGAGTTCTCTAGGGGCGTTTGCGGATCTGCCGCGCAGTGTGTTTGACGCTGCGGAGTTCTTTCGAGCCGAAGAAGGGAGCTCTACGGAGAAGCTGTTATGGTCACAATATCTTGCGTCAGAACATCCAGTGCCCTTTAGCTATCAGCTAAAACAGATGGTCGAGCTGCATAGGGTGCCCGAACTGGCCATGAAGGATTTAATAATCAGGCTGTGACCTGCCAAAGCTATACCCGGCAGCTACTTCGGGCTCGTGAAGCGGCTGGTGAATGCCTGCCCTCGGCAGGACGTTGTCAAGCGGTGGGTCTGCATCGAGGGCGCACGCATGGCCTTCGCCCGCGTCAAGGTGTGGTGGGCGAAGATGGATGTCGTCAAGCTTACGACCAGGGGACCGCTAGAGGGCAAGGAGCACCGCACACCCGAGCGGTATTTTGAAGATGTCCTGGAGGGGTCTCGTATTGTGGCGACGCAATGTGCGCAAGACATTATTTTCGAATGAATACATTCATGTTGTCTCTGCCTTGTATGATGAAACAAAGTCGTTATGTAATATAATGTTTATTATTTGAAAAAATTCACCTTCTGTGCGGCCGTGTTGTGTGAAATCTGAGAGTTGGAAAGTCGTCGGCTTCTGCCCCCACGTAGGTAGTACGGGGGTGTTCGGGATGTAATCTAAACACTCTTGATCCAATTGTTTGGTCCTTGAAGGAGGTGTTTAGCGCGACGAACCAGGCAATCGGTCTATGCGGCTTTAGCACCCTCACTTAGCCATAGGAGTTTGACAATAAAAATATAGGCGCAACCCCTAGTATTCGAACTAGGATGTTGTAAACACCTGATTGGGTATGTACCGATCCCTCGCGTAATGCGGAAAAAATCTCTAAAGATATCAGACCTCCAAAGAGCTGACCGGCTCTCGCTGCATCATGACAGTCAGTTTTCGGCTTTCTCTACCGAGGTGCTCCTCCGGGTAAACCAGGGCACAATCACAGTAGTTCTCCCTTTACTACCCTAGCCGATAAAACGGAACCTAAGGTAGCAAGCACAGGAGCCGGGCAACCCAACTATTGACCAAAGACATGATTCGGAGCCAATGCATATAATGCTAAATTTAGGGTGCCGAACTATACTGTAAAAAGTGTTTGGACTTTGTTCCCATGTTGTGGGGCGCTATGAAGCCCCTGGCAAATTGAAACGTACCAAAGTGTACGGGTGCTATTTGATAAAGTTATCAAAAAAGAAAAAGAAGAAAGGGTAGTAAGCTAAAGCTGTAAACTTTTGTCCGTAAACTGTTTCCATTATAATTTCATTAATGTGTTAAAGAGCATTTGTACAAGTATTGCAATAAGCAGAAGGCTATTTCATATTCCTTAACCAAGGGAGAGCTGCGTGTGGGTCTGGAGAACATGTAAAGGGATCGTTAAAGAAACCACCTAAAATTTCCCCAGTACGTCCATGCTTCTTGTCGTCTTGGTGTATTTATCCTTCGAAAAGAATTGATGGTCAAGCCTTCAGGGAAGGCCTGTGAAAAAGAAACCTGAAAAAGAAGAAAAAAGGAAACAGTGGAAGTATGTGTGTCCGGGGGCGGTCGAGCCGTATTGTGGATCACAAGCTAGTTATGCCTCCATCCATGCCCATGGTATTTTGAGTGCGTAGTTATGTACGCGCGGTATAGTTGCCGCCACTTGGTCAGGACTGGGACGGAGGCCGAATTGCTAGTCGAGCTCTTGACGAGCCGAGCTGTCCTGCTGCAGAATAGTCCGGACTCACTTGACAGTGTCCGGGAGCTCGGCTGCCGAATTAAGGTTCTGCTTGAAAAGGCCGCTCTGTACTTCTGCTGCTGAGGAAGCGGTGTGCTCCTCGGTGCGGAGGGAGCGTTTCGTGTTTCCATTAACTGTTATGACGCTGCATAGTCCAGGCATCTTGAGCTTGAGATAAGCGTACTGTGGCACCGCGTTGAATCGAGCAAATGTTGTTCGTCCAAGCAGTTTGTGATAGCCGCTGCAAAAGGGGATGATATCGAAGATTAACTCCTCACTTCGGAAGTTGTCCGAAGACCCGAAGACAACCTCTAGTGTGACTGAGCCCGTACAGCGGGCCTCTACAGCTAGGATGACTCCTTTAAAGGTAGTCTTTGTGGGGTTGATCCGTGATGGATTAATGCCCATTTTGCGCATTGTATCCTGATAGAGCAGGTTGAGGCTGCTGCCACCGTCCATCAGGACTTGCGTCAGGTGGAACCCATCAATTATTGAGTCCAGGACCAGTGTGGCTGAACCGCCGTGATGGATACTGGTCGGATGATCCCGACGATCAAAAGTGATCAGGCATGATGACCATTGTTGGGGATATACCCTGCGGTATGACCCGGTCGGATGGATGACCTAGCCGGACTTGGCGACTCACTAGTAACCCGCCCTAACTTGGCGACTCACAAAGTGACCCACCCGGGTCTCTCCACTCACTGATGACCCGGCTGAGGCCGGTGACTCATTGGTGACCCGGCAGGTGGGTCAGAGCAGCGACAAGACCCGGTGGCAGGCGGTTCATGGAGAGTCTGGCTCAAGCTATGGTAGGCCGGCTTAAGAGGAAAGTATAAGGAATATTCCCTTATAAAGGAAGCAAGACTAGGACTCCACTTGTAATAGAGTAATCCTAATCCTAATAGAACTAGTCATGTAAGCCGCCCCTTCAACATATATAAGGAGGGGCAGGGCACCCCAAGAGGGAGAAGAGGGGACAGGTTCGACCACTTTCACAAGTTAGGTTTAGATAGACAAGTCAATAGCTCTCGAGATAGAGCATCCTTATAATTGTGATCATCATCATCAATATCAATGAAGTAGGATGTAGGCTTTTACCTCCATCGTGAGGAGCCGAACCTGGGTAAAAGCCTCGCGTTTCTCATCCCGTTCAACCCCTCTCAAGCTACCACATAGATTCGTTGGCCTCACGACTAAGTCCTCACACTAGGACATCTGCCGTGACGATTCCACGATAGTTGACGCCCACCGTGGGGCTAGACGCATGGTGGTGTTGAGTTCTTGGAGGGATCTTGTTTAGGGTTTGAGAAGTTCGCTAATTTTCAGCTCAATGAGAGCCGGCGTGGAAGATTCACATCAACGTCAAGTTCACTAGGTCTTCCGAGAAGATCCCAAAAGGGGAGAGTTTCCGTTTGGTTCAGTAAGGATTCATTGGGTCCAAGGGGTGCAAGTCACCGACACGTACAAAGGTCAATCCCCGGTCGAGTTATCGGATCATACGAAGGATCGCACACTATTTGGAAATTGACTAGCCTTACCTCTGATGGATCAAAACAAAACAGAAGAAAAACAAAGACCAAAAGCAACCACGTCCATGACCCGGAAAGGACGGCCATGACCCATGACTGGTTTGGACTCTGCCTCTGTTACTGCGGGCTGACGCAGTCGCCGTCAAGCTGCCTGTCGAGTCACCTAGCTCTGCCTCGACGCCTGACACCACAATCCGAGTCGCCGCCGCGGTCCTAAGTCGATCCCGAGTCGTTTTCGCTCTGCGTCACCTCTGCATCTCCGAGCAATCTCTGCTTTTGAGCCGCCCTGATGGCTCATTTTTGCTGAAGTTTTTACTGGCGCGCCGCTCTGAGCCATTTTTTCAATCGCTGTGGGGTGCCCCTGCCGTGACCCGCCGTGGCCAAGATGCCTCCGGCCCACCACTCGGACTCGCCCCTGCCATGCCCGTTACTCTTCCGCGAGCCGCCCGTCGCGTCGTCCCTGCCTCCTGCTGAGTCGCGCTCTCGGACACCCGTGCTTTGGACGGTTTAGTATGCCTAGGCCGCACCTCACCTCTGTGGCATTATCGAGCCGCCAAGCTGCTGAAGACTGCCGTCGTCTTGCCTCGTTGCCAGGGGCTCACTTCCTTCGCGTAGCCGGTTCTCCTGTATCCAAAGTGGCGCATTGAGCCACCATACCTCTACTCTCGTGGTCTCAGCAACCCGCCACCATGGTTCACCTTTGCCAAGAGGGAGACGCCACCGTCGAGCTGTTGTAACTCGACCTCGCTGGAGCAGATTGGCCTGTGCAAGGCTGCCGAAGTTGCCGTGTTATCCTCTGCACTCTCCAGCGGCCGGCTCCGCCCCGTGGCTCGCTGCCGGACAATCGCGCCCGCGCGCTCCTCCACCGTGAGCCGCCTCCCTGCAGCCCGTCTGGCTGGATCAGCCACAGTTTCTCATGGTCTCGAGCCGCCTCGTTCCATCCACTCTGAGCCGCCCCTGCCTTGGAGCCTCTCCGTGTTAAGTCGTCGAGCCGCCACCAAAGAGCCGACCCGCACCATGAGTCGCCGTCATGTACGGCCCTGCATACTCGACCGTCCGCGCTCTGTTGCCGACTCACCGCGCGTGAACCGCAGTGACCTTGTTTGCGGGCTACTCCGATCTCGTTTCCATCTCTTTTGAGCCGCCGACTCCACGGCCCTGCTACCGGCCGCTGTTGTTGCCTGTGTAGGCCGCCCCATTTCTGCCGCCTGATGGCCTGCCTCTGAGTCGCTGCAGTCGCCACCGTGACCTTTGAACCGCTGAGCTGCTGC
This sequence comes from Triticum dicoccoides, assembly GCF_002162155.2. Classification (NCBI taxonomy): domain Eukaryota; kingdom Viridiplantae; phylum Streptophyta; class Magnoliopsida; order Poales; family Poaceae; genus Triticum; species Triticum dicoccoides. The sequence continues at coordinate 100,296,706 of NC_041390.1, forward strand.
AAGCCGCCGTTTTCATCTCACGCTCCCATATGGTCTCTGTCGGGGCTAGTTATTCATCTCCACGGTTAAATTGCCGTTGCCTGAGCCGTGCTTGCCGCACGATGAGCCACCCCTCCCTCTGTGCACACTTATGCCATAAAGAGTGCAACTGCGGTGGTGGCCTACAACTCTGGATGTCATTGGTATGAAGGGAAACTGGGATTTGTGAAGAAAGCGCTGCGATGTGGGATTGATCAACCTCGGATTGATTAGAGTGAGGTGCTACTATTGCTCGTGTGTTCGTGCGGTATGGAGAATGCTAAAAAGATATCCATATGACCTGCCGCAGCACAGCTACTGGAGCGCGCACCCGTGAGTTGGAGGGGTCACCGCAAGCGTCAGCCTTGCACATGACCAGATCATTAAAAAAGGGGCTAGTACAGCTAGTACTCCCGGTTAATAAAACAGTATAGTCTACTACTACAGTCAAGCGTGTCGCAAGATCCTTGAGGATGTCAACACAAAAATACTTTGGATACAGATATGGATCAAGAGAGAATTCAGCAACAGTATTGAATATTTGCGGCTGCTACATGCAGATAGTCTGTCGTTCAAAAAAAAATCAGATGATATCCATCTAAGTTTGTTTTCTTAGAACATATTGTTTTTGTCAAAAAACAGTTTATCTTTGCCTTGGTCTGGAATATTGTTTATGTAGGACAATTGTTCACTGCAAGGGAGATGGCCGTGTCATGGATGTATAGCTCGCGCCACCATCATCATGCGCTAGCATCTGACCGTACCATGATGCTCGACAAATACATGTGCAAACAGCCGTGTTTACAGTCCAATTTACATGACGTGGTTAACTCGCCCGTCCGCACCGGCTTACAACGCCGTGGCCAGCCCGTCTGTCTATTCCGCGGCTGACTCGGCCGTGATTGATTTCAGCTTCACCGTGGTGATCATCAACTCCGCGGTGGATAATTTCTAGCTTAACATATCAGGTGAAATCCATTCAGTATAATTTTATATTACATATTGCTTTCTATAAAATATCAATTACTCTGGCTTGCAAGTTCTCCAATGCAGGACAAGTTGTCTAATGCAAAAGAGATTATTATATCACTGAGCTGTTGGATGACTTACCGGTTTATATCACGGTCAAATATGGAGAATCTCAAGACAACGTATCGAGTCGTCTTAATATTCGGGGGCTACAATGACATGAACTCCGGGTCATTGGAGGGAAGATAACCCGGTCCTGGAGGTTATTGCTATATTGATGATAATTTGTCATTTGGGGGCTTCCTGCTCATTGAGCATAGCTGTGAATATCCCTCTTGATCGGCTCAATGCCACACTTACGGATGGTCACTTGGGGGCTTCCTGCTCATTGAGCATAGCTGTGAATATCTCTCTTGATCCGGCTTATACGCCATGCTTACAAAAAACTTGGGGGCTCGCTGCCGAGGTTAAAGGGACCAAAAAGAGTCTGTTGCAAAGCACAACTCAAACATAGGTACACGTTGAGCACAGCTCAAAATATTACTTGGGGGCTCTTTTGTTCTAAATAACAAAGAGTTTGTATAACCCTTGTAATAGGCTTAAAAGCCAGGCTTGGAAGCCAGGTGTATTCACCTAAAACCCCAGGTTATCCTGCCTGTTTGCCAGATGCTTCTCCATCAGGTAATCTTGATTGACCCGCCACACTCTTAACAGTCAATCTTTTAAACAAGACCCTGAACTCGTTAAGGTTAAAACGCCGGTTTGTCATGTGAGGGCACGGTTTACAGAAAACAAGGTGAAGCTCAGGCTGATAAAGCCGACTTCCTTGAAACTTGGATAAATTGGCCTGTGATGCACGATGCTACACTGACCCCGCGTACTCCTGATTAGTCTATCTTTAAATAAGAACTGAACTTATTTGGGTTAAAATGTCGATTGGGTAATGTGAGTGCCGGCTCTCGGAAAGCGCGTACCTTCTAGTGGCTAATGCTAGTTTCATTGACGAAGATATTTTGGCTTGGCGGCCTATGAAAGCCTTGGATTTTCTGTTGTTGGATTTGAATGTCTTTTTGAGATTTTTTCTCTTGTGACATAGTAATACATGGTTGGAAACCAATAAGGCTTATAATGCCTTCTGAGTCATATATGACATTAACCATTCATTAACCCAGCCTAGCTTTGCACATTAAGTCGCCAGCATATTTTGGATTGCGCCATTAGAATTGAGGCGCTTATAAATCATTGAATTATTACCCTCACTGGGCATTCCAATATAAGCCAACAGTATACATCAATTCTATAGGTATGATTTTCCTGGTTATATGAATATGCGAGGATTGATAACCCGCCCTGGCTTTAAACTTTAAGTTGCCAGTATGTTTAGGCTTGAATAGCCTTAATGCGAGTCTTTTTCATAATTGCATAAGACTATATTATATTTGGGTTGTTACCCGCCCTGGCTTTTGACGTTAAGTCGCCAGGGCATATGTTGTTTAAACTCTATGCAGGATTTGCAGAGCTATGACTTATATAAATGATTATGTTGAAGCCCATCATTAAAAATTGAAATTGGTGTCTCAAAAGGGTTATCAATTATTGATTTTCACAAAGGCTATAAGCCGCCGGGTTACGAAAATCCCTGATTACAATGGATGCGCATTAAATCGCCATCGGCCAAGAGCCACTGAGTATTTAAACTCCGGATTTACTTGTCAGCCGATAAGGTTATATTATTCAAGTCTTTAAATAGCCAACATGGCTGGATTTTTATTATGGTTATCAATAACCAATATTATGATTGAGGTTTTCAAAGTCACTTTAGCGCAATGGCTATTATTTTATCAATGGATATGATTTATTCTACAATGGAAGGAATAGTCCCAAGTCGCTGCGGGCTTACGACCCGGCACTTGGGGGCTACATTATTCAAGTTGAGATTACATCAAATATTCAAGTCTCATGTCACTACAAGCATGCACCATGAAAACGGAGGAAACAGCCTTATGTTCGACCGGCCACGTTCGAAACGGGATCCTGTTCATCGGGAAGGATCTGGCGTGCCGCAAAATGGAGGAAAAGGACCTCCTACGGTCGAAATGGGGGTCTTGTTCATCGGGAGGGGTGTGGCGTACCGCAAAACGGAGGAAACAGACTTGTGTTGGAGCGCTATGGTCGAAACGGGGGTACTATTCAACGAGAGGGGTGTGGTGTACCACAAAACGAGACTCCATGGGATACTGTTCAACTCCACCGCCGACCCCCTCCAGCCTCCACGGAATACTGTTCATCCACTGTCGACCTCCTCCGGCCTCCACCTGCGACTATTCATCCATGGGCTCCTATTCATCCAGCCTCCACCGCGCGCTACTCCACCGGCTAGGGTTAAACCAGTCCTCTCCACGGGCTCCTATTCAACCACCCCTCCACGAGCTACTGTTCATCCAGCCCTCCACCATCTACTATTCATCCAGCCCTCCACGGGGTGGTCCTGTTCATGCAACCCTCCACGGGGTCCTGTTCATCTAGCCCCAACAGGCTCGATCGGTCGGGGTCCTATTCATCCAGAGGCAACACCACGGGGTCCTGTTCATCCACCCCCACTGGGAACTTTTCATCCAACCCCCCCAGCAACGCTCACTATTCATCCAGAGGCAGCATTGATCGGCTTCAGTTAGTAGCAGTAGCAAAGGAATGGCTCGATCGGGTTCAGTTAACAGCCATCGATCGGTCGCTCGGGTTCATTAACGCGTAGCCTGCAGTGCAATCGCTCGGGTTCAGTAGGCGAACGCCTCGCTCGGGTTCAGTTAGAGCCCAATGCCACGCACCCACGCATGTGCGTGTACGAGAGAAATACGCATTGCTCGGCCCCGACAACCCATCGTAACCGGTAACACTCCGATATTTTCCTCGCCCTCGCTTCTACCACGGTTTTTTCTGTCATGGACGGCCCAAAGAATGTCATGCAGCTGCGTCTCCGGCCCGCCCAGGACGAAAGGCCCATTTTCTGTCATGATATTTTGTCATAGAAGTAGGAGCCCACCACATCTATGATGATACCGGGTTTTGTCACAATTATTGTCATAGAAGTGTCATAAGTATGACAGGAAAAAAATTTGTTCGGCCCAAAATGTCATGGATGTGTCTTTTTTTGTAGTGCACATTGTAGGAGGATGGAGTATGTACGAAAAACGCTAAGCAGAAGGCATTTCAACAAATTGGAAGCAATGCAATCTAGACACCATATGAAAGATCCAACCAAAATCACTCTACCAAGTTAGATGTGTCTCATTATAAGTGGCACTTCAACAAATTAGAGGCAATACATGTTTGAAATGATATGCAAGATGCAACAAATATTACACTGTCAACTTGAAGGTGTCTTGTCAGAAGTGACTGATGAGGGATACACAAGAAAAGTAGTTTGATGTAAGAACATGGTTAATAGAAAGACTTAGTATGTACCAAAAACAGGAAGGCATGTCATATTCACATGTATAATTTTTTAACAAAGCAGATGCAATTTACCCTAATTAGAAGCATTACAAGGTAGACACCATATGCAACATGCAACCACATATCACACTGCCAAGTAAGAGCAAGCACCTACGATGGTGGTCTGGGGGAATTGCGGTCATCAACTAGAGAGCTACGTTGACTATCTTCATTTAGCCTTGTTGTTTCTTGAGAATCATGAGGGGAGGATGACACTTCACTCTTTAAACGAGTAGCTCGTCTCACAGTAACCCATTGGGGTGACTGTCTCATCATAAGTGATTGATGAGGGATACAAAAGAGCATTAGTTTGATGTACGGACATGGTTAATAGACATATGTAGTATGTATCAAAAACAGGAAGGCATGTCATTATCAAAGGTATAATGTGTAAAGTAAGCAGATGGAATTTAACCAAATTGGAAGCGATACAAGCTAGACACCATATGCAACATGCAACCACATTTGACAACGTGAAGTTAAAGCAAGCACCTGGGATGGTTGTGTGTGGCAATTGAGATCATCAACTGCAGAGTTATGTTTCCTGTCTCCATCTGCTGACACTGCACCCTTTAGAGCGCTGAAACGCTTAGTGCTTATCTTCGAATTACACTGGAGCGACTTCTGTCTTTTCTTTTTTGTATTCATCAACACTGCGTCAGAGTCTGAAATACCCATGCATAAAAAAACAATAGTGTGAGTATGGGTGAAGTGTGTGCACAAGTACTACAGTGTAAAGGTAGCAGATAGCAGGTCAGTGAGAAAAAAATAATGGGAGACATATGATAGCTCTACAACATGCATGGCACACGAAATTACTATATTCTAGGATTTTGAAATATGAGCATAGGGATGGCTGGGAAATGCAGATGCTCCTCCAGCACACTACAAGGTGTGGTCCTATGAAAATAACAATTGAGTGAAAAAATAGGTCAGTCCATTTTTTCTGCACCGTCCGATGTACAAAGAATAGGAAGATCGCCTTCATCTACCTCCTGCCAGTCAGTGTTACGATCTTCCTCGAAACAGAAGCGACCACCGGCCCAGTCCCCTGCCTCCACGCTCCCCTCGACCTCACCGCACCACCGTGCTTGGCACCGCCCCCAGCCATACCTTCAAGCCCCGCCGCCCTCCAGATCGGGTGCAAGAAGATCCTGCGCCCCACACCCCTATGATACGACACCAATGCGTCGCTTTCGAGGTGAACAGGCGGACTAGGTGCTCCGCACACCTAAGCGGGTGCTGCTTCTTTTAATTGAGATTCGACTGACCCTAAATTGAAATCCAGGCGGGCTACTGACCTCTAGCAAAGGTGAAATAGTAAATGGGGGGAAACATTGTGCATTAATATCACGTAGAAGATGCAGTAAGAAGCGCTCAACTAGTTTTTTTGTGGGATGAATATGGTGTGAGCAGAGACGTAAGATTTGCATGAATAAGGGAAGAGGAGTACCTCTTTCTACTGGCAGTGATGTGTCCTCCTTCTGTTTTTCAACTATCTTCTTGTGGTTCACTGGAAACAAGAAGTTTTGGAGGACGGTGGACCCTTGGACGAACCCATGGCCAAGTTGTTGAGTGTGGTGCGGTGGCCGTGTGTCGGCGGCGGGGAACCAGATCCGAGGCGGCGAACGATGACGTAGCAGGAACAACTCCGGTGTAGTGGACGATTACTACAGTGGAGCGGCAACGGTGAGGCGCAAGACCGCAAGGTCGAAGTGGTTCTGGTACGGCGCATGTCGGTGTCAGTGTCATGGAGGCAGCTCTGCCTCGGCTTCGGCTGCTAAGTCCTTGCGGGCAATGTAGTTGCAGTTGCATTGGACGATGACATCAGGGTACCGGCTCCAGCGTGATGGAGGAGGGTGGCGGTGGATTGGGCGTGATGGGGTGGAGGACGGAGGAGGCTGGGGTGTCGCGGCTGGTGGAGAGGGCGTTTTGGCATCCATAGAGTATGAATGGGGAAAGAGAGGGAGGGGAGAACTATGGGGGAAAAATGTTTCAGTTTGGGATGCGCTTGTTTCAAATTTGGGGAAAGTTACAAACTTTGCCCCCATCTAAAATTTCGAACATATTGTAGGATGGGAGTAGGACAGTAATCTCAGGTGTCCCAAATGGTGGGCGGGATAGATTTTGGCCAAGCGCATGGGTGTTTAGGCGCCCATGACGTATGAATGCTTCTTGGAGGCGGTTGAGACTGGTGTCTTGGTGAAGTTACAAACCTACCGCGGTTTAGACCTTTGGACATCAGGCCCATAGGCTACACGGGCTAGAGTCAGGACAGTATTTTCCTACCACCAAACATTAGTCTCGCGCGGTTTCGGGTGACTAGAGGCTTATTTGGCGCTTCTTTCAATATTTGGGAGTAGAAGCATTAATGTTTTCGGTTCTCTTGAATTGAACTTTCAGGATTTGTTAAACTTCACAAATCTTTACTCTTGAAAATCCTAAAACTATGATTATTTTGGAATGGAGGGGTACATTTGAATATAGATTGTACACGAGTATATATTAAAAAATATGCAAGTTACCTCAGTTCATGCATGGTTCCAGATATAATCTCCTGGGTTGCAAAAAAATAGTTAGACATGCGTATGAATATATAGCATGTTCAAACACACAACAAAGATTGATGCCCCCTTTTAGATCTGATTTACAAATGCCATTATCTCGGGTTCAAATAGATGAATGCACTTCCTAGGAATTCGAATCTTCGAAACCCCCTTTATGTTGAATTCAACATGTATTCTATTTCGTAGCTAGAAATTTGGAATGTATCCTTGTAAGTGACAAATGTATAAAGTGCTTCACACTAACAACATGGAGTGCACTAATTAATGTTTATATATGAATTACAAAAGCAATGCATTGCCTGTATTTCAAACCTCTCTCACTCTATGGATCGATAATATGAAATAAACACATGCACATGCTAGAATTCAATAGAGTATGGGTGTCTGATAGACCGATTTTTGTTCATACGCAAATTTTCAAAATTCATGATCTCATCCAAAAACAATGTCATTTATATTTTAATTTAATGCGTAGAACCGCCTTTTACATGTAAATGCACTATGCCTTGGCTCGTTCTCACAAACGCGCTATCTCTCTCTCTATCTTACGCATAAGTGCACACACTTTATATACATCGACATTTCTGTTTCACACATGCTCACAATCTTTCCCGGGGTGTCGGGGTGTCTCACACACACACTCTATCTATCTATCTATCTATCTATCTATCTATCTATCTCTCTCTTCCTGACTACTATGTACCACTCTTTTCACTAATCTCAGTTGGAAAACACTATTCCCCTCACATGCATATATACACACACAGAGTCTCTACAAGACCTCTATACGCACATATATGTGCCTACGTGTCTCCCGCACGCACATTATCTTTAGGCCTCTCTCGCACACATCCCCCCCGACACACACACACAGACACACCTCTCTCTTAGTAGTTGGCAGATATGATTCCATCAGATCATTCAGTAGGATATCCCTGACTGTTAGGTTGGATGGTAATACAAGGCAAAGTTTTACCCAAATTCGGACCCTTGCGGTTGAGGAAAAAGCCTACTCCTAGTACTGTATATTAGTGATAGGGGTGTGTACAAAGTACACGTGAATACCAGGCATTGTGCGTGTGTGTATACTATCGACGAACTAGCCCCCAGGATTCTATAACATACTCAGGGCCTAGGATTACAAATCATATATAGTCGGCTTATCGCCAGTGGGGATAGAGTCCTCCACGACTCTGGTAGCTTCGTGTTGTACGCCGAGTCCTCCACATGGGTCTTCGTATAATGCGTCTCGGTCCAACGTATGTGGCGCAGGATGGAATCAACCCATGAGTCCTCATGTTGACCCACCACAACTAGAAATGATGTGCCCACCACATCACACACGCAATCGGCCACTAAGAAAATAAGCATATACAATAGTACAATGTTATACATGAAGGTTTATTGCATGGTGCATCCAAAAATATTTGTTCTGCATTGTGAATGTTTATATTTTCCCCTAAAATATTAGTCACGGGAAAGAGAAATGAAGGGCATATCTCTCCTTGTCTCCATCGGACACCCCCTCTTTCTACACCACTTTCACTACGCACACAAAATATCTCTCGGCCCTCTAAAAGTATGCATGCCCATGACACATTCACGCATGACGGTCACTGTATTTCAAGTGAAAGCACTATATGTTCAGTGGACTTCAGAATATGCTCATTACGGTCACTGTATACATTCTCATGGTGATCATACGGTATCTAGCTCATGATATGTCTATGTATTTTGTTGATGACACCGACAGACATTGTATTTGATGCGTGCTCCATATTTTGTTGATGACACTTATGGTCATTGTATTTGAAGCGAAAGCACGATATGGTCACTGGACTTCACAATAAGCTCATCATAGTCACCACATACATTTTGTGGTGCTAACCAACCTGTGGTTGGATGGTTAGGAGGACAGTGGTTTCTCGAGCCCACCAGGGTTAAAGTCCGGGTGCTCACATTTATCCTGGGTTAATTTTAGTATTATCTGGCAATGTGTGTTCAGTGGGAGGAGACGTTCTACTCGACTACGAGGCACCTATGGTGACTTCATAAAATCTCAAGATCATATGTTGGCTCACTCTCTCGAAGGTGCTCATAGGGGTAGGGTCTGCGTGTGTGCGCTTATAGTGGTGAGTGCTTGCGCGTATATATGAGCGCTTGCGTCTGTACCATGTTAAAAAATACATGTCATACAACTCCGTATTTTGTTGATGACACAATCAATTGACCAGTCAAAAGTTCCACGTGGCGCAACTAGTGCTGCACCATCGGGGCGCGTAACCATGGGGCCCACCTTTCAGCGCGTATATGAAAGAAAGAAATGGTAGTTTGAGTCTGTACCGTGTTAATAAAATACATTTAGGGGTGATCATACGATCACTGGCTCACCATACAGCTCCGTAATTTGTTGATGACACGATCAATTGACCAGTCAAATGGTCCACATTCTGCAGCGCACATTACCATAGGGCCCACCCGTCAGCGCGTATATGAAGGACATAAATGGTAATAAATTAGTGGTCGGTGGGGATTCAAAGTCGTGAGACCTCTGGTTGGTAGTCGCCAGCGGTGGGGGCACGGTGATTGGGCGGTGGCGTGGGGATCGCCAGAGAAAAAGCTCAACACGGGGGGCCTAGAGGATGGCCGGGGCAGCGGAGGACGAGCGGTGGGGAGTGGTTTCGGGGCGGGCGGGGCGGCGTGGCGGCGCGGGCCTGCCGCGGGTGTCGGCGACCGGCAATTCGGCCGATGGTGGCTGGCGGCTCAGGGGGTGGAGGTTGAAGATAAACTGCAGGCCCTTGATTTCGTATCCAACGGCTGGAAAATCAACTAACCAGAGACGTTAAAGTCATTCGACTGATGTGTAGCCTCACCCCGCACGTACACATGCACGCACGCAACACTCGCACGAACACACACACACACACACACACACACACGCATGCATGTGTGCAACACTGACACGTACACATAACGAACACACGCACGCATGCAGTCGTGCAACACTGACACATACACATGCACTCACGAACACACACACGTACACACACATGCATGCAATACTGAAACGTACACATGCACGCACGCAACACTCGCACGCATGCATGCACACAGCACACGACGCAAGACACACGATCAACCTATATGTGCATGCACCCTTTGTTAAGGACATGGATTGTTACGGGTATTAATCAATCCTATCTGTGATAAGTAGAACTTTGATGTTTGCAGCGGTCTTTAGGAATCACAACGTATTGAATGGGATATCAACGTATATATGAAAATTTTAATATTCTCTTTCATTATATATTAGGCTTATCTACATGAAATAGATGACGTCACACTCAATGAACAATCATCGGTTTATGAAATGCCCGCTTCTGACCGCCCTGGCCCACCAAAGGTTCCTCTAATGTGCGCTTCCTATGTTGGGTCACTGACATGCAGGCCATGTACCCAAAGAGCCCACACGTTAGTGGAAGAACGACGCAGTGTGGTACGTCAGAGTCGAGGGTGCCATTCGCTGCACGCCCGGCTGAACACGCCTCCTTGCCGCATTCAAACGCCTCCATGAAACCCACGTAGAAAATGAGAAACCCACTCTAGACACACGTGTGTTCATGACCGGGCCGGCATTAAACGCAACGCCGGACGAGCTCCTCCCGTCCGCTGTCTATTTAATTTCCTATTTAAACGAGTCCAAACACCGGCCAAGAATCGCACACCTCCGCTGCTCCCGTATCTCCTCCTTCACCATTTTGTCCACTCTTACAATGGCTTATGAAGAGTAGTTATCCCGCATCCAAGCCAGCTGGGTGGCCTACCGAGCCCGCCTGATACGAGCTATGCAACTCGCTGATCCACATCCCTCCCCTCGCCCGACGGAGCCAGTTGCTGCCCCAAGCCGGCGCGTGGTTCAACAACTTGCCGCTCCAAGCCAGCTTGACGAGGAGCGGCGCACGAGCGTCATCACCGCCGTCCACACCGCTGCCTCATACCGCGCCTCCTGTGTCTGCGACCGTGTCTCCCATTTCTGTGGCCGAGACTCCCATGTCGGCGGCCACAGCATGCAAGCAGAGAAAGAAGACGGGTGCGCGGAGAGCGACGAGTCGGTGGCCAGTGCCTCCGCGTCCGCCGCCATCATCAACGAGAAGTAGAACACGGGAGGCCGCCGCCGCTTGGGTCCCATGAAGGCCACCGGGGAGGCGACACCGACGTACACAACATGTGTCTTGCCAGATCCTTTTGTTGCGAGGACCTTCGTCGACCCCGCATGGGCTCCATGGAAGCGGAGAAGCCCCCTTTCACCATCATCTTGGGCATCAGCCAACCATATCATTTGGGCAGTGGGGAAGCGAGCCATCCTTTGTGTTGAAGCATATACCTCTGGGGCTCCAGGAAGTCTGGTGATCGTGCTGCCCAACATGAGGAACACAGATGGATCGGCGGGCGACCATCTAGGCCAGGTATTATATACATGTGTTGTCCAGAACTAGCACCGCTTAGTTGATTTGAATGTAATGAAATCTGTCATGTTTGTATGAAAATCCGTTATTTTATATGAATTCCGTCATTGTTTATAGGGCCATTTGCATTTCTGTCCCTAACTCGAACCACCTAATCAGATATACCCCTAATTCGAAAGCCTGCTCAAAATTGCCCCTCCGCCGTTAGGTGCCCTTATAGAAATGCCCTTTTGCACCGTTACCATCCGGTCAAACAGCTTTGACCGTCCTGAAAAAATAGCAAAAAAATCTAAAAATTCTAAAATTTTGTGAGATCGAAGATACTCATGTGCCCAAGGTGTGTGCAAATTTTCATGCTATTTGGACATTCCAGGAGCTCGTGGCGAGGAAAGACAGTTAATCTGCATGCTTCTGAACAATAAATTTAGAATAAAATAGCAAAAAAAATTAAAAAATATGAATTTTTTGGCATCAAAGTGGCTTGGGTGCTCAAGGTGCTTGCAAGTTTTTGTGACCAAATGACATACGAGGAGCTCTAGCAAGAAAAAACAAAATAGTAATTTTTTCCCAAGTTTTTTCCCGAGCCAAATTTTGTTTTTTATCTCCACAAGCCCCTCCAATGTCCAAACACAACAAAAATTTACACGCAGCTTGCAGACCCGAGCCTCTTTGATGCCAAAAAATTTCATATTTTTTGACTTTCCTTACTATTTTTTGAATTTACTGTTCACAGGCTTACATATTTATTGTTTTTCCTCTAGCATGAGCTCTTGGAATGTACGAACAGCACGAAACTTTGCACGCACCTTGTGAACCTGAGTATCTTCGATCCCACAAATTTTCAGATTTTTTGAATTCTTTTGCTATTTTTTTCAGGATGGTCAAAGCCCTTTGACCGACTTTGACCTGCTTTGACCGGACGGTAATGGCACAGAAGGGTATTTCTGTAAGTGCACCTAACGGCGGAGGGGCAAATTTGAGTAGGCTTTGAAATTAGGGGTAAATCTGAGAGTGGGCGCAAATTAGGGGCATAGATGTAAATGTCCCTTGTTTATATGAAATATTGCCGTGTTTGCATGAATTTTGTCCGGTTGGTTGAGTTGTTGTCAGAATGTGTGCAGTTATGGTTGGACGGCGTAATTTGCGGGTCGCCGTCGGTCTGCGGCCGGCTCTGGCGCCGTGGTGGGACAAAAAAAGCATAGCTCGTGCGAGCTCGTCTCCAACGTGCGCGCTGGAGGATGAGCATCCGAGCCATTCCTCGTTCATCGGTGGCAAAGGCACCGGTGGACAAAAGGGTCACCAATATTTTGGCTACCCCGGGCAAGACCCAAACAACCCCTCCCAGCAGATTCAAATCCCTTGTTCACTGTGAAATTTTGCCATGTGTGGTTTTCATGGACTAGCAAGATGCCCGTGCATTGCACGGAACATCAAGATGCATTTTGTTTCAAAACACCCGTGGTGATTGACCCATGCAGGAGTAATCCTATGTGTAAAAACTAATGATATATCGAGAATTTTATCGCAAAAATGGTATCTCGAGAATTTCATCAAAAAAATGATATCTCGAGAAATATGAGAGATAAGGTGAGGAGGAGTGGGGCGTGGTGGTGACTAGTGGTCGAACTAGGCAGAGGCATGGGGATGGACGGCACATTATGTCTAGGTTTGTATCTCTCTCTCACACAACCACGTAGGTGGGGGACGTGCACGAAGAGAAGAGGTGCACGCATGGCGCACGTACTCCTGTCTCTTTCCCAACTGCACCCATGCAGGTACATGGTAGAGCTCAATTCTGTACGAAAAGGCAGCCCACGTGGTAATTTGACATGTGTACTGGTTGTCCACTTGATGGAGGATCGTCTACCACGGGTGAACAAACAAATTGCGACTTGACGCGTTATGTTAAAAAAGAGGCAAACCATGTGGGGCCTACCTTAGAGGCAAGTCTCTATACACTCAAGATGCTTTGTACGTATTACTTTTGATATGTCCCGTTAACTCGCAGAACGAGGAGAAGCTTGCTTAGTACGCCATCTCCCTCGCCCACGGGCGTGGTGGCTCGTAGGACGAGATGAAGCTTGCGTACTACGCCTTACACCCGCTACCTCGCCCACGCACGCGGTGGCTCGCAAAATGAGGATAAAATTTTACTACTCCCTCCGTTTACTCCTCGTCCCTACCATGGTTAGGGAGATTATCATATTGTTTGGAATATATGTCTTTTAGTAGTAGGAGTACTACTGCAGCAATTTCCTTGGAGTCTGTGGTGCAACAAGCTACCCTAGGCTATCTTACTACTCCCTCCACTACTGCAGGATGCTACTAACGCGACACTACGACCAGGGACCCTTGCATGAAACTGTGTGTGATGCAATATATAATCGCAAACGGTCGTGTAAAAAACATCAAAAAACATGCAAACTGTTTGTGATGACGGATGCATCAAACACGGTTCAGATTTTAGTTGCGTGTGCGATGTAGGGCATACGGTTCAGTTCAATTAACTGTTTGCGATGAGGAGGAACAAAAGAAACGGTCAGCCAGATGGAGGTGTGTGTGATATACAACATACAGTTCACTCAGATGAACTGTTTGTGATTAGGCAACACAAAAGAAATGGTTAGCCAGATCAAGGTGTGTGTGACATACGGCATGCGGTTCACTCGGATGAACCGATTGTGTTGAGACAAGAGAACATAAATGGTCAGCCAGATGAAGGTGTGTGCAATGTACATCATACGGTTCACTCGGATGAACTGTTTGTGATTAGGCAACACAAAAGAAACGGTCAGCCAGATCAAGGTGTGTGCGATATAAGGCATGCGGTTCACTCGGCCTTGTCATCGGTGTGTGACCTCTGTGGCAACCGTTCGCTCCCCACTAGCCTCTTCTTGTACCGTGGCAACCGTCCACCGCCTCTTCGCCTTTGCCTCTAGATTTGGAACTATTGTCGCACGCTCTTCCTCCCTCCATTTGCCTTCACCCTTGTTTCTTCCATTGTTCGATCGTCTTCTCCATGGAGGGAACAGGCAGGAAATGACCCCATTATTCTTGCCTCGATCTGAAAGATGACGTGGTGGAGGAACTCAATGATTGGTGTGATGTCATCACCTCGGTTAGCATGGCAAGTTCATTCAAGACCATTCTCGACTCAACTAATAACATCATTACAAGGAACCCAAGGGTCCAGGAGCTGTTTGATCTCCCATATCTTCTTCGTCGTGACCCTGCTGACTGGCGCAGGGACGACAGAAGCCTCGCCTTGCGCAAGTTGATGCCGCTTGATAATGATATGTTGATGTAGGGTAGGAACCCTATAGCCCGATCTTTCACGATAGGAGCGGAATCCCACGAAGAACACGAAGAACACGAGGTGGAAAGAGAGGGGAAACACAAGGGGAACACAAGAGAAACACTAGACCAACAAGAATAAGTCACAAATGTGCTAGATCCTCGAATACATAAGAGAGATACAAGATCCAAAATCAACAACGGACGATACAAGAGGTAACCGATCTTCTCCGTGTGGAGTTCTTGAATCCACGAGGGGATCTTCCCTTAGAAAGGGGGCTTGAATCCAAAGGGATCTTCTCCGAAGAGGCCGCGGTATCTCGCATGGAGGAGATCCAATATGAGTGAGAGTAGCTCTATCTCTCAAATGAGCTATCACAACGCTAACCCTAAAATGGTGGAGGTGGAGGAGTATATATAGTCTAGGGCCACGAAGGGGTAGTGAGGGGCAAAACAGGTACATGGGCCTCGGCCTAGAGACTCTGCACGCAGGCAGGCCAGAAGTTCCGGGCATGGACAAAAGGTCCGGGCTCCGGAAGTTCCGTGTGGGTTCCGGTGTACGCCGAGAGTTGGCGCGGCGCAGGCTGTGCTGGAGTATGGGGGCCGTAAGGTCCGGTTCGGCCGGAAGGTCCGGGCAAGGTTCCGGGCTGATCAGAGAGTTGGCATGCCCGGGCATCTTCTGGAGTGGCGAGGGCCAGAGGTTCCAGGCTGGCCGGAAGGTCCGGGGGCCGGAGGTTTCGGGCTGTGGCCGGAAGGTCCTGGCCTAGCAGAAACTTTGCACAAGTCTTGACGCCGGCTGTTCCTTCTCCTTGAGGCCTTGATTCCTCAGAACATGTAGTGTCTTGGCATTAGGTAGTAACCATGTCTCGGAAGAATGGAAAGGGAAAGGACTTAGGAATGAGTTCACCTTGTGTCCAATGGCGTATGCCCGAGCTCGAGGTCTCATCGTAGTGTACATGGGGATGATCGTAGGATGCTCCGCATCATCTCCCCTCCCTTGGGAAAGATCCGACCTCGGATCGTGATCCTCATCACCATGGGAATGGGTGTTGTGGATGGACTTGTAGTTGGACGGAGTTGAAGACATTGCGCAATCCAAGTACTCCAAGGTGTCGCCGGAGTGGTATACATGCAAAAAGAGCAAGCACAAACAACACTCGGAAATCCAATGGTTAGCGCACACAAAGTCTCCATCATGTGAGAATGAGTCTATGCGGCAAGATTGTTCGTGGCAAAGCGCATGGAGCTTAGTAAGACTATATAGAATGATATGCAAAGCATTCATGGGAGCAAAAGCATTCGTTGTGCACACAAATGTGTTGTTAATATGATCAATGCAACCACGGTGCAAAATGATGTCATAATGGGACGGTGTATCAAAAGCATGAACATGGTAATTGGTGCTCAATGTGACTATGTGATCATGCAATTGATGGGGGACAATATGATCATGATGTATGAATATGCCATCAAGGAAGATCACAACAAATTTGCTTAGGAAATGTACAAGCTCATATATCATGGATGACATATAAAGACAAGATGCAACAAGGCAATCATAATATGAGTCAGTCCATGCATAAGGTGCAAATTTGTTATGGGGATTGTTGTACCATAGCTTGATGTCGTGGTAGAAGTGGTGGTCCGGTGGCGCATCCACTAAGTCCGAGCACTCCTCAACTTGAAGGGCCATGGGGTCCATCTCCAATATCGCTCCTCCGTTCGTGAGATGTATCATGTAGAAAACAAGAAGGAGACAACAATGAAAGAGTGACCCATCCGATATGAGTAATTGAGGATGGCTCAAAGGGAAGGAGTTCACTATTAGGAGATTATCGCAAATGTTGGTGTTGCACATCGTGTATGCCTTCACATGACCAAATTGTCTCATGACGGTATCGCCTTGTGAATCCTTCAAAATGAAAGAACATGAAAAACACTCGGAAAAACAAATGAGGTTAGCGGAAATGCAAAACCAATCATTCGTGTGGTAAGATAACCAACAAGTGTATGCATCATGCTCATCATAAGAAAGGACAAGGGAGCATTTCATACTATGGATGCATATGATGCGAGAACAACCAAATACAATAGGCGCAATCAATCAAGCATGCATCACAAGTAAAGTGTCCAAGTCTCCAAGATCAATAATCATATATGCAATAATTGGAGGCAAGCGACAATGAACAAGATGTATCATGTGAGAGGCACGAGCATATATGTCATCAACCCAAGAAAGCAAGTAAGAGTTGAACATGGGTGATGCGACAAAGCAAGCAATCATGGTGAGCAAGTCAAGCAAGCTAGTAGTGCGAAGATGCAACATACTAGAAGGAATCATGGCAAGCATGTCATGGGTGCAAATAGTGTGCATGAATAATTCACATGACATAGCACAATCATGAAAGGAGGATATGAGCAAAATAGCATCAATAGCTTGAGGCACATGATAAACATGGCAATAGCAACAAGGATCTCCACCAAGCATGCAAATACACATAGGAGTAGCATAATGGTGAATCATGGGTAGATGCAAAGCAAGGGTCACAATTGCATGGCAAAGGCATAGAAGCAAGCATAGCATGCAAAGTGAACACGGTAAAATGAGCAAGAAGCGAGAAGAGGTATATAGCCCATAGCCGTGTGAGATCCAAGTGAGAGAGATGCGCGTAGTCCTTGCGCGAAGGGAATGGTGGTAAGGATAGTCCACGGGATCCCAAGTCATCTTTGCTCTCAAGAGCTCGTTTTGTCAACTCTTGGGATTGAGAGGTTGACGAGTATACGTGAGTACCTACACAAAACAAAGACAAAGGGAAAATTGTGTGTGCGTGGTAGATGTACACATCATCCATCATGATGCGCACGTGCTTGTGTTGGTTAGCACAAAAGATCCAATGCTTAAATAAATGAGATTCGTGATATAGAAACATGTCATCCATCATGATAGGTTTGGTGTTATGTATAGCATAATGGAGACTCAAAGGATGTAATGCATCATGGGAAATATCTAGAGCATTGTGAGGAATGGTGTGCATATGGTGCCCACAAGGGATGTAATCATGCGATACACCATAATTTTCATGGCATGGCATATGAGATGAATTGTGCAAATTGTGCAAAGGAGGCATAGCAATATCATCACATGACAAACAAAAGCCAATGACCATCATCTCGTCATCTATGCCGTAAGTGCAAATGGGATTTATGTGAATGGGGCATGCATAGTCACTATGTTGAGATTGAAATGATGCAATATGGGATATCTCACTCATAGCATATGACAAGGTTAATGGATTGTCAAACATGATGTGACCAAAATAATTTTCACATGATATCCTATGGAGCATAGCATCACAATTAGGCAAATCAACATGCTCGTCATCATATTTATCATAAATAGGTAAGTCATGACATGAAGAAGTGGCACTAGCATGAAGCATGGGTATAGGTGTGTCAACATCATGCAAGAAATCATTCGAAAAATAGTCCATTAGTGGGACAATAGAAGCACCATCACCTATGTTACCTTTGGAGCATTGCTCATGTGTTGTAGGTGAGGTGTCGAGGACCAAGTCGTGGTCATCTTCATCATGATGGAACCATGTGGGGGGTGTAGCATCGTCCACCATGGCCATCATCATCTCCATTGGAGGTATGGACTCGTTGAGGATAGGCATGTCGTCATGTAGGAGACCTAGCACCAAAGAAGAAAACACACTAGGAGTAGAGGTTAAGTCGTTAGAAATCAAAGTGGCCTCACATGCCGTGTCAACTACCTCACTCACTAAGTGTTGTGGCTCACTCACTCCCTCTCGGATGCTCTCACTCATATGGTTGGTGGAGTCACTCAAATGGCTCTCAACCTCATATAGGATGTGTGGCATGCTCTCAAGTGTGGGGCTAGTGGTGGTCACACTCATCCTCTCATAGGAAATGCTCTCAATGTCATGTGCGGTGGAGTCACTCATGTCACTCATGTGGTGGTGGATCTCCTCACATGGCAATTGGGGCATCTCGTCACATGTCGTTGTCGGAGAGATGTTGGTGCAAATGTCTCCATGCTCAATCATGTCATGGTCGTAGCCGTGGATGAAGACCGAAGATGGCACATCATCACTCTCCTCGAAGACCAAAGATAAGGTCTCATGAGCGGTCTCATGGCTTGACTCGGAGTATGAGTCCAATATGGGCGCTGTCGGTGTCAAAACCGGCGGATCTCGGGTAGGGGGTCCCGAACTGTGCGTCTAGGCCAGATGGTAACAGGAGGCAGGGGACACAATGTTTTACCCAGGTACGGGCCCTCTTGATGGAGGTAAAACCCTACGTCCTGCTTGATTGATATTGATGATATGGGTAGTACAAGAGTAGATCTACCACGAGATCAGAGAGGCTAAACCCTAGAAGCTAGCCTATGGTATGATTGTATGTTATCGTTGTTGTCCTATGGACTAAAACCCTTCGATTTATATAGACACCGGAGAGGGTTAGGGTTACACAAGGTCGGTTACAAAGGAGGAGATATCCATATCCGTATTGCCTAGCTTGCCTTCCACGCCAAGTAGATTCCCATCCGGACACGAGACGAAGCCTTCAATCTTGTATCTTCATAGTCCAACAGTCCGGCCAAAGGATATAGTCCGGCTGTCTGGAGACCCCCTAATCCAGGACTCCCTCAGGCGTCGTCTTCATGTTGTTGAAGCAGTTCGTGCGCATCATCGTGGTCGAAGGGGATGGCCCTTGCTCGACCTTCTTGTCGCCGTCTTGTTGTAGGAGGCCCATATGATGTGGCACCTCGTAGCTCGTCTCCATGACCGAAGGGAATTTCCTATGCTCGGCCATTTTCCTTGAGGGGCTTCCGAAGATGGAAGTGTCGCCCTCGCTCGTAGGTGGTCGCCGTGTACTTGATGATGTCGATGTAGTCGAACTCACGGGAAGTAGGCGAAGATGCCGTACATCCAAAGGCGAAGATGCCTTGATAGCACTTGGAGAAGATGCTGAAGTGGTTGGTGTAGCCGTAGCTCCGTCTTGGTGGTGCTCGTCTCACGGTCTTCTCTTGTGCTCATGAAGTTTGGACTTGGCGTGAAGTAGGGCTTGTTTGGACTTGTGCATTTGCGCTTGGTGAGCATCGTCATGATGATTTTGGCGTTGTCGCACATGATCTCGTCGTAGATGTAGTTCGTCGTTATCGTGGACATGTTGCTTGGAGGTGACTTGCCCTTCATGACGAGGTTGATCACGAACGTGATGGTGGTCGCCATGGAGATGTGGACGTGGACGACTTGCGCGTACATCTTGTTTGTGCTCCGAAGACTTATGACTTGAATGTCGCCACCTTAAGGATGATGAAGGGGAAGTAGACTTCATCAAGGCCCGAATCTCCTCCATCCTTGCATCTAGCTCCTCCTTTTGTGTGGAAAGCTTGTTGTCGATGTAGTCCCTTTTCCTTTCTTCGGAGTGACAAATGTCGATGGAGAGGTTCTCGATGCCCTCTCTCAATCTTGATTGTGCGCCTTGCATTTGTCGTTGTAGATCGAAGATTGACGCTTTGGTGATGTAGTTCTTCATGTCGTCGTTGTTGTGGAAGAACGGAGATGAAATGCCTTGCCTATCCATCACTCCAAGAGAAAAATGTGAGTGGTAGAAAGAGAAGAACGAATACCAAATGTACCTTGACCGAAGTTTAAAGTGGATCAATGATCACTCCAATGTGGACAAGGAAATAGCACAATTGGTACCAATTCTTGTCGGTTTCTCACACCTACACAAATAAGGCTTATGGTGGAGCTCGGTGAGGATAGTGGCACAAATAATTTGATGCAAAATGTTAGCAAGAGTCAATAATGTTGAAAGAGATGCACAAATTCGCAAGTGAAACAAGTAGACCAATAGCAATATGTGGCACACGGAAACACACACACAGATAGATAAATGGGGTCGTGCAACCAAGGAATGAGCGCAAAATTTGGAATCCACGGAAAATGCTCTTGTTGCACAACTCTAGAGAGACGCTAGCACGATTGCTCAATAGGCGGATACGACACTTGTGCACAACCTATAGGAGACAAAAATGCAACGACTTATATCCCAAGTATGCTATGTATATGATGTTCCGGTGGTATGATCCAAGATGTTCGGATATGACAATCTTATGCAATGTGGTATGATGCTATGGCACTTGCTTACAAGCTTCTTTGCTCTTTCTCTTTTGCTTAAAAGCTTATTCTTTTTTTTGTGTATGGCCACTTTTGCACAATGCACAAACCAAGATAGCAATTGTATATATGCGGAACAAACTTGTGGCACAAAGGATGATATGATACCAAGATGATACCGATATGGTATGGTATGTATGCAATGTATGGTGTGGATCACTAATGTGCACAAGTAACGTTGCCGACAATACTCAAAGGCTAGTCTCGATAGGCGAGTGACGCAAAATGGGCTAGGGTTTATCAATGCAATGGCAAGAGAATATACAATGGAGGGATACCACGATACCAAGATGATATCGAGGTTACCGTCCGCGGTGATGATGAGTGGTGGTGATCTTGATGGAGATACCAAGATGATGGATACTCGTCCCTAAGTAGCCAAAACACCTTAGGAAACGGAAAAACCGCAAACTCAAAATCTCAAATGTAAAATGTCAAATGGTGGTAGTAGGATATGGGGTGGTTTTGTGGAAGCACAATGGAATTGCGAAATGTTAATGATGGGTTGTGGAGTACGCAATGCGGAAATAAAGGGTAAGGTGGTGTACTATACACAGTGTTAGAGTTAGAAGCACGGTCCCTAAGTAGCCGAAACACATTAGGAGACACCACTCACAACACAAACAAAATTGGGTTAAGTTGGGGTGGCGGAAGTGTATAGTGGTCAAAGCTATGCAGAAGTGGTGGTGGTGGTTGATGAAGAAGAAATCATCCCTAAGTAGCCTAGACACCTTAGGAGACTCAAATCACCCCTCAAGCAACCACTAATTCGATGGGGAACAAAATTGGTTAGGTTGCGGAAGTCGGTGATGGTGTAGCGGATGATGTGGTAGAAGCCCTAGGCAAAGATGCCAAAATTCACAAAATTTGATGGCGTCAAAAGGTGGTGAAACCAAGGTGAGGTTCTCGGGCACGTCGATAGCTTCAAAACGAGCCAAAGAACACTCAAATCAGAGTTCAGAGTGAAAAGTTGTGATGAAAACGGTGAAGAAGGCTGATACTGAAATTCTGTGTAATGTTTCGGGTTAGGCCGGAAGTTCCGGGCCTAGGGCCGGAAGTTCCGGGCTCCGGAAGTTCCGGGGGTCACGGAAAAATGCGGGGAAGCTGGGGGATTTTGGCTAAACTCTCTGTTTAGCTCGGAAGTTCCGGGGCTGGGACGGAAGTTCCGGGGGGACGAATGTTTCGGGGGAGTCCGGAAGTTCCAAGGGTCGTGGAATTTCTTCTGGGACGAACCCTAAATTCCAGATCTGAGAACGGGGGCGGAAAAACTCGATTTCCAAGGTCAAAATTGGGGAGATTTCATGGATGGAAAGGGGGGGGAAGATGGGGGAAAGCTAGATCCACTTGAAACACAACGAATCCATGGATAAAAATCAACAAAACATCGTCAAACCAACAAATCACAAAAAAAATTGGGGCTCTTTTTTGGTGGGGATTTTCGAATTAGGGACAAAATCAACAAAATTAGGCTAGCAAAGAAAGAGGAGAGGCTCCGAAATCGTGATCAACGTGGCTCATGATACCAAGATGATGTAGGGTAGGAACCCTATAGCCCGATCTTTCACGATAGGAGCGGAATCCCGTGAAGAACACGAAGAAGACGAGGTGGAAAGATAGGGGAAACACAAGGGGAGCACAAGAGAAACACTAGACCAACAAGAATAAGTCACACATGTGCTAGATCCTCGAATACATAAGAGAGATACAAGATCCAAAGTCAACAACGGACGATACAAGAGGTAACCGGTCTCCTCTGTGAGGAGGTCTTGAATCCACAAGGGGATCTTCCCTTAGAATGGGGGCTTGAATCCAAAGGGATCTTCTCCGAAGAGGCCGCGGTCTCTCACACGGAGGAGATCCAATATGGATGAGCATAGCTCTATCTCTCAAATGAGCTATCACAACGCTAACCCTAAAATGGTGGAGGTGGAGGAGTATATATAGTCTAGGGCCATGAAGGGGTAAGTGAGGGGCAAAACAGGTACATGGGGGTCGGCCCAGAGACTCTGCACGCAGGAAGGCCGGAAGTTCCGGGCAGGGATGGAAGGTCCAGCCTCCGGAAGTTCCGTGTGGGTTTCGGTGTAAGCCGAGAGTTGGCGTGGCGCAGGCTGTGCTGGAGTCCGGGGGCCGGAAGGTCCGAGCAAGGTTCCGGGCAGGTTCTGGGCTGATCAGAGAGTTGGCACGCCTGGGCATCGTCTGGAGTGGAGAGGGCCGGAGGTTCCAGGCTGGCCGGAATGTCCGGGGGCCGGAGGTTCCGGGCTGTGGCCGGAAGGTCCGGGCCTAGCAGAAACTCTGCACAAGTCTTGATGCTAGCTTTTCCTTCTCCTTGAATCCTTGATTCCTGAGAACATGTAGTGTCTTGGCATTAGGTAGTAACCATGTCTCGGAATAATGGAAAGGTAAAGGACCTAGGAACGAGTTCACCTTGTGTCCAATGGCGTATGCTCGAGGTCGAGGTCTCGTCGTAGTGTACATGGGGATGATCGCAGGATGCTCCGCATCATACGTGTGATGTCAAGATGCTATCGCTTGAGGGCAAGGCTTGGGCAGGCGCAAATGGAGATTGTGTTATTTATATTGCGTACACCTGCGAGTGGGAACTTGTGAATGTGTACACTCATCACCGGGTTCCACTTCCAAAAATCCCAGACTACCCAGAGGTTCAGTACACCAGTATTCTACGTGAGTTCAAATACGATCATGCTGACTGTCGTCTATGGAAGATAGCAATTTGTCGAGTTGCCAACCGCTCTTAGGATTACATGAACTATGAAGTTGTTGCTATCTTCGACAAGCTTGTATCCATCCTTACTTCCACGCCTCGAGGGATATTGCTCAAAAATCAATTTCTGTACACGGATGAGTACTGTGATGCAATTCAATAAGAGGGTCTTGTGTTTGCTACCACCACTCGTGGCACTGTTTTTGCATGGAATCATGATGCTTTCGGTATGTTTTTCTTCCACCGTAATTATAATTGTTTCATCCACATGCATGTGGGTTAGTTGGTTTCCCTTTACTAATTAACCTTCTTGTGTTTCCAAGGTCCTGTGAACATTCCACCACCTATACTTGAAAAAATTTATAACCAAGGGGGAGATGACGATGCTGATGATCATGAGCATGAGGACGAGAAGGACCCATATACTCAGTGGTGCCTGGCAACTTATTCCGATGGTGGCGCCTACCCGAGATCTGCCGGTTTTGACACCCATCAGCTAGAAACTATCCGCCCTCGGAACATAGAACCAAGCTTCGATCCTAAAAACCCTCGGGACACTCCGGATCCTGGGCCATTAACCTCCGAAATTTTTCAAAACCCGGATTGTGTAGTGGGCCACGGGTCAGATTTAATACCACCCGCCCATCACAAGCAATAATCTCCAAGCAATTCCGGTCCCATGGACATATGCGATTTAATGTATATCCAACAGCAACCTCAGGAAACAGTCCATCACTTTTGTGCTAGATTCCTACTTGTTAAAAACAAGATTAAAGATTGTTGCGACGGTGATGCGGTATCAGTCTTTTGCCACAACTGTACGGACGACGGGATCCTCAATGCCATCAACCGATGCTGCATACTGCACTATGCAGATTTGGCTAACATAGTACAGAAGGACTATGCAATGGAAAGCGCCTAGAAAGCCCAGACAGCTCGATGGGAACCACGGGCCTTTAAGCAACCCACCGGCCGGGCGAAAAGGATGTACCATCACGGGGCACCCGATCATCTCTTCACGGACAAGAAAATTAAGCCCTTAATAGGGCACAGGACTGTCTTGATGAATGGCTTGACAAGCCTTGGAATATACACACAATACCAAATTCTGAACCAACACATTGCCTTCGGGCATGTTGGATACTTCGGCAGGTGGCTAAAAGCGGTGAGGCCATCCTCAATGAAACTACCCCAGCAAGGTAACCCTTCGAGGGTAACGATCTCAATCTGTTCACAGTCTTCCAGACCTTCTCTTCAAATAATCGGCGCAAAAGGGCACTCCGTGACCTCACTGAAGTCAACCAAGTAGCTTCAATAAACCCTTGGAACAACATGGCGATAACTGTCACATCCCTAGCTTCTGGCATTGCTCTAGGCTAGCTTCATGTGTGCATCATGTCTATATTTTTGAAACTTGAATTGAGGAATATTGGAAGCCTCAAAACCCTAAATAAAAGAGGGGCAAAAACCCTAGAAATCCCATTCATTGCTCCAAAGTGCTCCTCTTAAATGTTTGATAATTTTTGGTATGGGTTCTGGTCCCAACCAAAATATTGAACATTTTTAAGGATTTATTTTTGGGACTTTGGATTTAATTCATTAGCTATTTGAATTTGAATTATATTCATATAATTAGAATATAATTTCAAATACCCCTGAAATATTTTGGTAAGCTTTTGGAAAAGTCCATCTAGCAATATAAAATATTCAGAGGAGTTTTTGGCATTGTTTGAATTATTTTAAATTCAAAACAGTGGCAAAATAAATTAAATAAAACAAAACAGAACAGAAAAATATAAAACAGAACTTACCTGGACTTACCTGGCCTCACCCGTGCAGCCCACCAGAGCCGGCCCAGCTCCTGTGCTGGTCCAGCACTGTGCGGCCCAGCCCACCGTGGTCGCCACCGTCTTCAACCTCCTGCCAGTAGGCAGGAGGGCGTGTGCCCGACGCGCGCGCGCACGCTCCGGCCACCTCCTGCTTACCTACTTGCCGCTGGAGGCACCCAAGGGAGCCACGCACTCCCCCTCGCCCCCTGCACCTCCCCTCAGCGGAGCTCGCCGTCATCGTCGCCGTACCCATGGCCACCGGCCACCCCTAGCCTCGCCGATGCACCCAGGAGCTCCGCCTCGACCCCCTCTTCCTCCCCACCGATCCACAGCCCTCCGGAAGCCCTGCATCGCCGCCATCGCCGTCGTCTTCTACCTCGGACCCGCCGGCCATCTTCGTCAAATTCGCCGGCTCCGGACCGTCCCCGACCTCGCCGAGCGTCCCCTCGTCATCGCCGTGAGTCACTGACCCTCTCCCCTAACTCAGCATGCTCCCCTCCGTGCCGTAGCGCCGTTCCCCACGAGCACCGAAGCCACCGTCCGCCATTGCTGCTGCACGCATAGCCTCCATGCTCCCCTGGCCCCACTGAGCTGCTCTTAGTGCTCCCCATGACTAGCAGGTGCTGCCCAGCCTCTCAGCTCGCTCGCTCGCCAAGCGTAGCCCCGTGCCCGTGCTGGCCCGAACTCCGGTCGCCGCCGCGGGCCCCGTTCCGGTGAGCTCGGGCCACCTCAGCCCCTGCCGTTTGCACAGATGGATGCGGGCGACTCCCAGCTACGCGTAGAGCCCCTCCTCCGTCCGTTTGGTCGCCGGAGCACGAAACCCGAAGGCCTCCGCCGCCTCGGCCTCGCCGGCGACTCACCGCCGGCGGGTTAGGCCCTGTTGACCAGGGGTTTGACCCCCCCTGGGTCGATGACAGGTGGGGCCAGCCCCCCTGTTAATTAGTTTAGTTTATTTTAACTAATTACCCCCCCTGCTGACACTAACATGCGGGCCCAGGCTCTAATTAAAATTAGGTTAGTTAGTTAGTCACTAACGTGTGGACCCCACACGTCAGGTTTGACCCTGACCGACCCCTGTTGACTTGCTGACGTCACGGTGACGCACTGCTGACGCAGTAAATGTTTTCTGGAATTTAAATAATTCTTAAATGATTTATTATTTCCAGAAAATAGCTAAAACTTCAATAAATCATAGAAAATTAACCGTAACTCCAAATTAAATAAATTATATATGAAAAATTATCAGAAAAATTCAAGGAATCCATCTGTACCATTTTCATGCATGTTAGAACAACTTATAGCTGCTGTTTAGCACAAATCAATTAAATGGCATTTGAATAATCACATATGGAGTTTGAAATTGAATCTTGTATTCAAACCAACTTCATTTAATCTGTTGCTAGTTGCATTAGCTCAAAACACATTCATTTTGCCATGTCATGATCATGCATCATATTGTGCATTGCATTGATTGTGTTCCCTTTTGTGTTGCCGGTATTTGTCCCCTCTCGATAGACGTGATACCGATGATGTGATCGTTGACACTGATGAAGACTCAATGCTATCTTCAGAAGTGCCAGGCAAGCAAAACCCCCTTGTTCATTCCGATACAATCCCACTCTCTTGCTCCTGCTCTCTTTTACTGCATTAGGACAACAACGATATATTTGTTACTTGCTGCGGTAGCTGAACCCCCTTATCCTTTGCATGACCTGTCATTGCCACAGTAAATAGATGAAACCCACTAGCATGAGTAGGAGTTGTTTGAGCCCTGATGTGCCTACTCATTCATGCTTGATTGTCATGCCTGCTACTGCTTAGAGTCGAGTCAGGTCTGATTCATCGGGGATGAATCAGAGGCGTGTGAACATGTCCTACTGTGTGTGAGCTAAGTGTGTGAACACGATTTGGTAAAGGTAGCGGTGAGAGGCCATGTAGGAGTACATGGTGGGTTGTCTCATTGTAGCTGTCCTCAGGAACTGAGTTCTGTGTTTGTGATCCATGAACAGCTACTACCACACATTGGGTTCCGGTAACTCGACCCCTCTCGACTTATTAATCAACATGATCTCTGTCCAGGAGTTGCAACTAGCTTCTGGTGTTTGTAGGTAGTGTTAGTAGTCTACCAAGTGGCACCCGGTATAGGTGGGCTTGGGACAGACTAGGCACAGTGGCACGGTGTACCAAGTGGCACCCGGTTGGTGGGCTTGGGAACCCTGCACACATCGTTTGGGGCCGTGAGCGACACCCCGGCCGGATCTCCTTGCGGATGGAACCCGAATAGGCGATAAACCTGGACTAGAGACTTGTTCGGTTAGTCAGGTCGTGGCCGACTCCCTCGCCCGGCTTCCGCTTGAAGGTTGCCGAGGTACATGACGTGTACAGGGCGGTAAGTGGCGAGAGCGTGTGTGAAGAAGTACACCCCTGCAGGGTTATCATTATCTATTCGAATAGCCGGATTCCTCGGATATGGAAACATGGACCCCTTGTACAGTTCATAGACAAGTGAAAGTGGATACTCTAAAATGCGCAAGATAAGCGTGAGTGCTATGGATGGCGTTCTCGTAGGGAGACGGGAGCGGATCCATAGTGGTGTATTGATATGGTGAATATGTGGACTCGTGTGCGCCACCTCAAAAGAGTCGCTTGCAGTCGTAGTTCAGGATAGCCACCGAGTCAAAGATGGCTTGCTGCAGTCAAACTCCACCATCCTCTTTGATGATAATGATGCATGTGTAGATAGATCTGATGTAAGTCTTGCTGGGTACATTTGTACTCACGTTTGCCTATTTTATGTTTTTGCAGAGAGACTTCAGTCTCACTAGTAATTCCGCGTGGTCTTCGACGTTTAGCTTGTTACTTCAGCTACGATCTTGTGCCCTCAGCAGGATCTGGTAGATAGTCAGGCTTCTCAGCCTTTTTCTTTTATAGCTGTCTGTACTCAGACATGACAGCTTCCGTATGTGCTTTGATTTGTATGCTCTGAATGTTGGGTCATGAGACTCATGTTTGTAATATCTCGCTCCTCGTAGCCTATTGAATAAACTACTTTAGTCGTAGAGTCATCTTGTGATGCCATGTTGTATTGCACATATCGAGCATATTGTGTGTATGTTTGAAATGCTTGGTATGTGTGGGATCTGACTATCTAGTTGTTTATCTTTAGTAGCCTCTCTTACCGGGAAATGTCTCCTAGTGTTTCCACTGAGCCATGGTAGCTTGCTACTGCTCCGGAACACTTAGGCTGGCCGGCATGTGTCCTTCTTCGTTCCTGTGTCTGTCCCTTCGGGGAAATGTCACGCGATGAATACCGGAGTCCTGTTAGCCCGCTACAGCCCGGTTCACCGGAGTCCTGCTAGCCCAGTGCTACAGCCTGGATTTACTCGCTGATGACCGACACCTTCGATGTTGGGTCATGGATGCCTGTCCCTGTAAGTTTGTGCCACTTTGGGTTTACGACTAGCCATGTCAGCCCGGGCTCCTTATCATATGGATGCTAGCGACACTGTCATATACGTGTGCCAAAAGGCGCAAACGGTCCCGGGCTAAGGTAAGGCGACACCCGTGGGAATACCGTGCGTGAGGCCGCAAAGTGATATGAGGTGTTACATGCTAGATCGATGTGGCATTGAGTCGGGGTCCTGACAGCGTTGGTATCAGAGCTTGACTGCCTGTAGGATTACCAAGCCAAACTGGTCGAAGTTGAGTCTAGAAATGCTTTAGTTATATGTAAGGGAATTGATTGTGGGATGGAACGTAAGGCTCTTTTTACTCCTTATACCTTATGCCCTTCTGATCTGAGTCATCTTATCTTTCCTACGGGGATTAAGAACTAGGCTATCTCTTCTTTCTATCAGGATCACGTGTTACTAATCCGTAGACTTATAAGATTGTTGGATTAAGCCTCAGTTCAGTTTCTACTATCTTCTGTATGTTAACTGTTGATCTCGAGACCTTGATATTGTGCTTCTGAGTGGTTATGCCACCATTTATGTGAATGTCTCAAATTTTTTCTGAGCATTTACAGCCGTTATGCTGTCCGAGTCATTCCAGGTTTCTAAATAGTCTGATGCATTTGCAAAATCCTTTCCCTCTGGTTTCGATGTTCCTTCATGCCAGCTCAATCACACTAATTGTTGAGTTGAGGTATTCTATTGCCTTGACATTATGTTGGAGTTACTATTATGACCCTAGGTGTCTCAGGGGATCATCTAGTAATTTAGCCATGATTTGTGTTCCCAATGTGATGATTCTGGCCATCATTCTCGAAAGCATCCCGTGATGCTACTTAGTAGTAGGTATTCTATTCCTGGGTTCTTGAACCCGAGATTCACTCTACTTACTTCATGCTGATAGTAATTGCTAGCGCCTTTAGGATATTAGTAACCTTTGCGATAGTCCTTGAAGTCCGTGGTATCTTCTTCTTCCAGATACCATGAACTACGTATGGCAGAAGTTCCTCGTTGAACTGAAATATCACAACAGGATTATTCTTGAGGAGTTCTCCATTCATAAATCGTGACTCTGCCAGTTCTACCTTTCTGCATGGGTTATCCGGAAGAAATATGTTGAACTTGGTTCGACATACTAATCTATGCATCCACAACTCAGAAAATCATATGTTCTTTTGAGTTGTCCCATCTTAGTTGTTTCCGACCCTCGCCTATCAATTGATAGTCAAGAGTATGTGTGCATTCGTTTGTCGATGCCTATTACTCTTGTGGCCCGTCAAGCCATTCCGTCCTGAATGACTAGGAGAAACAAACTCCAGTACCTCATCCATATTTAGGCTTGGGTCAAAGTAGTTGTGTTCCGCAGATCAAGTTACAATCCAGCTTCTGGTCTGCTCTACCCTGAAGTATTACCTTCTTTATGACAGGAATTTCATGAGAATTGCACCACCTTTTGTGAATTCTTGACATAGTGATACTTCTCGCCATCCTTTTTCATTCCTCGGTTCCATGTTGTTGCAGCCGGAGTGTCGACAAGTGAATCATGATGTGTGAACTCAATACTCCTAGCAACCCCATTGCTTGGTAGTTAATGGACAATAATCTTATTCTTAGTATGTTGGTTATTGAATCACCATTCTAAGATTGATCGTGCTACCTAGTCCTTATTTCCTGGTGCACTCTTTGATTGATGAGTTAGGATTTTGTCAAGTCCTCGCTCATTTGATCATATCGTCTTGCCCTGAAAAGCAAGATTGTTCTCGAGCTTAGTAACATACCGGTGGTTCGTGATTTTCTGAATATCTTCTCAGAAGTATTACCAGGTTGTCACCTGACCGCTATGTTGAGTTCGTGATCAAGTTGGTTTTTCTTGCGAACCACCTTCTCTCCAAGAATCGGTGTTAGATATCCCTGAGCTAGTTGGTTAAGCTAAACGACAACTTGGAGGGTTGGAAGATAAAAGCTTGCCTGACTTAGTTCGTTCCAAAGGGATATTCTTGTGTAGTGTGTGTTGAAGAAAGATGTTACCTTCATCGATTGGTCCCTGTGATCAGTTGCTGGACCTATTGTCTTATCAATCCTTTGATTTGAGTGTGGGCTATCGTCAAATCAAGTCAGAACCAACGATGTTCGTAATGTTGTCTTACTCGTGGTTGATCCCTCGAGCATACACCATTATATCTTTTGGGTCTGATCAATGCTATCACCATGTTCACACGATGGTGGAAGTCCAGTGATATGGAAATTCCGATGAGTTGTTGTTGAGCCCATTGACAACATCCTTATCTCCTCCATGATGTTGTTGAACATTAAGTTAGTGTTGGAAACTTTTGAAAGCATTTTCTTCATGCTAGCTCATGAAGTACTTGTTTGATGAAAGGAGTGACTTCCTTTGATTCACGTGCATTTTGATGTAAGTTGCCGTCGTGAATTCGAGAAAGTTTGTTTTTGCTCTTTTGGAATCATCCCAAGTCGGTCATGCACGTGCGAAGAATTCTGTGGTCTGTTAGACTGATCATCTTCATTCCATATGTATATCCTAGCACACCAAGCCACTGATTGACTCGTTCAAGGAAAAGAAGTCTATGCTTGGGATCTAATCCATGGACTTGCGTAAAGACTTCGATATCCTCGATGATGGCTCCCAACCAGAACTCGGTAGTGTCTTATTGTAAGACTACCATGTGGGCATGCTTGTCTGGAACAACGTGTTCACATGTTTGTAGCAGAACCAGCTCATGTTTTGGAGCTTGCTATCGTAGTTCATTTCCTGAGAATCTCGCAACGTCATCTCGTCGATTTGTGTTGCAAACTTTCATTTTTCTTCCTAGACTCGATGAGTCTGGAATATCCCGACACCAACCAGATCTGAATCTCAGGCAGATATGATGGTTGGAACATTTCCCAAGAACTATAATATTGGTCCCTCGACAACCGGTAAAGTGGATGTCGTGGCCAACACACCCAGCCGGAAGACCTATCATTGTAGTATCTTGTTGAGGAAGTTGGCCACCTCCCTATAAGGATTTCGTAGGATTTACCTCCGTAACTGTTTCTTATGGATTCTGTGCTCCCGAAGTCCGACCTTTACTTGATGTTCTAGATATCAAACCATATCTATGAATGGGTTACCCTAGCACATCAAGGAGAACATTAGAAGCGGAGTGCTAAATGTCTCTCGGTCGATCATCCAGATTTTTATTTCCTTGGCCTCGCTAAGATGAAATCTGAGAAAGTGTTATCCTCCTTTGCATCTGCATCGTCCATCGCTATTCATCATGGTAGTATGTCGTGTTGTCAGCATCCTTGACACGGATGTTGGTAAACCTTGATGAATATGGAAATGCTCAAGTTCTTGAGAGCACGCACAAGCGCTATGTGTTATCATCGGCACTAACTGGGATTCCTCTCAGTTTCCTCAGCAATACTATGACCCTTTCAAACAGTGAATCCACTCTCTTTTGTTGGGTTCTTCCCCAGTTACCAGAATCATTCCCAGCATTTGCATTTTGTTCCCAGCTCGCACCGCCAATGTGCCCTTCTACCATGGGTCTCTTCCATTTCCGGTGATAAGCAAAATCATCCATTGCGTTGTCTTCAACAAGGTAATCCACATCATCCAAGTCCGAGTATGCCATTCTACCGACCCCCTCCAAACGATCGCTCGAGAATTGCCTTAGGCTGGTTTAAAGAGTTTCAATGATCTCTGAATCAAAAGTAATTCTTTTTGCCACTTAAGGGGATATCTCTATGAGTCACCTTCCCTAAGATGCCTCGTTGTGGTATCATGGCAATCCAACTCCTCGCTACCTTGACAATCGTTTACCACCTTCTTAGGTGTGGAATCGTTGTCTACCTAGTGAACCTTCGTCATCCGTTTCTTTCCACCCCTCTTGATGTGTATCTCGTGTCTCAACCCGAGAGATGGTCCTATGTCTCATTCCGTGAGTTGTTCGATCTTCGAGAAGATCGATCCTTCTAGAGTCTCCTTCTTCCCTCCATGTCATGTTGACAGGATTTTTCAAGGCAAGACTTCAAGACAATGATGGTGAATGAATCAACATTCAACTGAAGTGCACCCTGGATCGTGAAGATTGTACTAGTTTGCGTTTCCCCTTCATCCTACCCTACGCTTGAATCTCGAGACGAGATTCTTGTTTAGTGGGGGTGAGTTGTCACATCCCTAGCTTCTGGCATTGCTCTAGGCTAGCTTCATGTGTGCATCATGTCTATATTTTTGAAACTTGAATTGAGGAATATTGGAAGCCTCAAAACCCTAAATAAAAGAGGGGCAAAAACCCTAGAAATCCCATTCATTGCTCCAAAGTGCTCCTCTTAAATGTTTGATAATTTTTGGTATGGGTTCTGGTCCCAACCAAAATATTGAACATTTTTAAGGATTTATTTTTGGGACTTTGGATTTAATTCATTAGCTATTTGAATTTGAATTATATTCATATAATTAGAATATAATTTCAAATACCCCTGAAATATTTTGGTAAGCTTTTGGAAAAGTCCATCTAGCAATATAAAATATTCAGAGGAGTTTTTGGCATTGTTTGAATTATTTTAAATTCAAAACAGTGGCAAAATAAATTAAATAAAACAAAACAGAACAGAAAAATATAAAACAGAACTTACCTGGACTTACCTGGCCTCACCCGTGCAGCCCACCAGAGCCGGCCCAGCTCCTGTGCTGGTCCAGCACTGTGCGGCCCAGCCCACCGTGGTCGCCACCGTCTTCAACCTCCTGCCAGTAGGCAGGAGGGCGTGTGCCCGACGCGCGCGCGCACGCTCCGGCCACCTCCTGCTTACCTGCTCGCCGCTGGAGGCACCCGAGGGAGCCACGCACTCCCCCTCGCCCCCTGCACCTCCCCTCTCTTCCTCTGGACCCCGTTCCCTCCTCTGCTTCCCTCCCGCGCACACCACCGAGCGGAGCTCGCCGTCATCGTTGCCGTACCCATGGCCACCGGCCACCCCTAGCCTCGCCGATGCACCCAGGAGCTCCGCCTCGACCCCCCTCTTCCTCCCCACCGATCCACAGCCCTCCGGAAGCCCTGCATCGCCGCCATCGCCGTCGTCTTCTACCTCGGACCCACCGGCCATCTTCGTCAAATTCGCCGGCTCCGGACCGTCCCCGACCTCGCCGAGCGTCCCCTCGTCATCGCCGTGAGTCACTGACCCTCTCCCCTAACTCAGCATGCTCCCCTCCGTGCCGTAGCGCCGTTCCCCACGAGCACCGAAGCCACCGTCCGCCATTGCTGCTGCACGCATAGCCTCCGTGCTCCCCTGGCCCCACTGAGCTGCTCTTAGTGCTCCCCATGACTAGCAGGTGCTGCCCAGCCTCTCAGCTCGCTCGCTCGCCAAGCGTAGCCCCGTGCCCGTGCTGGCCCGAACTCCGGTCGCCGCCGCGGACCCCGTTCCGGTGAGCTCGGGCCACCTCAGCCCCTGCCGTTTGCACAGATGGATGCGGGCGACTCCCAGCTACGCGTAGAGCCCCTCCTCCGTCCGTTTGGTCGCCGGAGCACGAAACCCGAAGGCCTCCCCGCCTCGGCCTCGCCGGCGACTCACCGCCGGCGGGTTAGGCCCTGTTGACCAGGGGTTTGACCCCCCCCTGGGTCGATGACAGGTGGGGCCAGCCCCCCTGTTAATTAGTTTAGTTTATTTTAACTAATTACCCCCCCCTGCTGACACTGACATGCGGGCCCAGGCTCTAATTAAAATTAGGTTAGTTAGTTAGTCACTGACGTGTGGACCCCACACGTCAGGTTTGACCCTGACCGACCCTTGTTGACTTGCTGACGTCACGGTGATGCACTGCTGACGCAGTAAATGTTTTCTGGAATTTAAATAATTCTTAAATGATTTATTATTTCCAGAAAATAGCTAAAACTTCAATAAATCATAGAAAATTAACCATAACTCCAAATTAAATAAATTATATATGAAAAATTATCAGAAAAATTCAAGGAATCCATCTGTACCATTTTCATGCATGTTAGAACAACTTATAGCTGCTGTTTAGCACAAATCAATTAAATGGCATTTGAATAATCACATATGGAGTTTGAAATTGAATCTTGTATTCAAACCAACTTCATTTAATCTGTTGCTAGTTGCATTAGCTCAAAACACATTCATTTTGCCATGTCATGATCATGCATCATATTGTGCATTGCATTGATTGTGTTCCCTTTTGTGTTGCCGGTATTTGTCCCCTCTCGATAGACGTGATACCGATGATGTGATCGTTGACACTGATGAAGACTCAATGCTATCTTCAGAAGTGCCAGGCAAGCAAAACCCCCTTGTTCATTCCGATACAATCCCACTCTCTTGCTCCTGCTCTCTTTTACTGCATTAGGACAACAACGATATATTTGTTACTTGCTGCGGTAGCTGAACCCCCTTATCCTTTGCATGACCTGTCATTGCCACAGTAAATAGATGAAACCCACTAGCATGAGTAGGAGTTGTTTGAGCCCTGATGTGCCTACTCATTCATGCTTGATTGTCATGCCTGCTACTGCTTAGAGTCGAGTCAGGTCTGATTCATCGGGGATGAATCAGAGGCGTGTGAACATGTCCTACTGTGTGTGAGCTAAGTGTGTGAACACGATTTGGTAAAGGTAGCGGTGAGAGGCCATGTAGGAGTACATGGTGGGTTGTCTCATTGCAGCCGTCCTCAGGAACCGAGTTCTGTGTTTGTGATCCATGAACAGCTACTACCACACATTGGGTTCCGGTAACTCGACCCCTCTCGACTTATTAATCAACATGATCTCTGTCCAGGGGTTGCAACTAGCTTCTGGTGTTTGTAGGTAGTGTTAGTAGTCTACCAAGTGGCACCCGGTACAGGTGGGCTTGGGACAGACTAGGCACAGTGGCACGGTGTACCAAGTGGCACCCGGTTGGTGGGCTTGGGAACCCTGCACACATCGTTTGGGGCCGTGAGCGACACCCCGGCCGGATCTCCTTGCGGATGGAACCCGAATAGGCGATAAACCTGGAATAGAGACTTGTTCGGTTAGTCAGGTCATGGCCGACTCCCTCGCCCGGCTTCCGCTTGAAGGTTGCCGAGGTACATGACGTGTACAGGGCGGTAAGTGGCGAGAGCGTGTGTGAAGAAGTACACCCCTGCAGGGTTATCATTATCTATTCGAATAGCCGGATTCCTCGGATATGGAAACGTGGACCCCTTGTATAGTTCATAGACAAGTGAAAGTGGATACTCTAAAATGCGCAAGATAAGCGTGAGTGCTATGGATGGCATTCTCGTAGGGAGACGGGAGCGGATCCATAGTGGTGTATTGATATGGTGAATATGTGGACCGTGTGCGCCACCTCAAAAGAGTCGCTTGCAGTCGTAGTTCAGGATAGCCACCGAGTCAAAGCTGGCTTGCTGCAGTCAAACTCCACCATCCTCTTTGTTGATAATGATGCATGTGTAGATAGATCTGATGTAAGTCTTGCTGGGTACATTTGTACTCACGTTTGCCTATTTTATGTTTTTGCAGAGAGACTTCAGTCTCACTAGTAATTCCGCGTGGTCTTCGACGTTTAGCTTGTTACCTCAGCTACGATCTTGTGCCCTCGGCAGGATCTGGTAGATAGTCAGGCTTCTCAGCCTTTTTTCTTTTATAGCTGTCTGTACTCAGACATGATAGCTTCCGTATGTGCTTTGATTTGTATGCTCTGAATGTTGGGTCATGAGACTCATGTTTGTAATATCTCGCTCCTCGGAGCCTATTGAATAAACTACTTTAGTCGTAGAGTCATCTTGTGATGCCATGTTGTATTGCACATATCGAGCATATTGTGTGTATGTTCGAAATGCTTGGTATGTGTGGGATCTGACTATCTAGTTGTTTATCTTTAGTAGCCTCTCTTACCGGGAAATGTCTCCTAGTGTTTCCACTGAGCCATGGTAGCTTGCTACTGCTCCGGAACACTTAGGCTGGCCGGCATGTGTCCTTCTTCGTTCCTGTGTCTGTCCCTTCGGGGAAATGTCACGCGATGAATACCGGAGTCCTGTTAGCCCGCTACAGCCCGGTTCACCGGAGTCCTGCTAGCCCAGTGCTACAGCCTGGATTTACTCGCTGATAACCGACACGTTCGATGTTGGGTCATGGATGCCTGTCCCTGTAAGTTTGTGCCACTTTGGGTTTACGACTAGCCATGTCAGCCCGGGCTCCTTATCATATGGATGCTAGCGACACTGTCATATACGTGTGCCAAAAGGCGCAAACGGTCCCGGGCTAAGGTAAGGCGACACCCGTGGGAATACCGTGCGTGAGGCCGCAAAGTGATATGAGGTGTTACATGCTAGATCGATGTGGCATTGAGTCGGGGTCCTGACAATAACTTTCAACGCCACTGAAGAACCACGGGCCTGATCAGTCTGAGCACCAGCCGCCTTAGTTCTAATTCCAATTGTGGATGGATTCCGGCTCACTAAAGTGCTCATGGACGGGGGCAACGAATTGAACCTCATGTACGAGGACACGCTCAATAAAATGCAAATGGAGAAGAGTCGCTTTGAGCAAAGTAACACAACCTTTCGAGGAATCATCCCCAGTCGAGAAGCATGATGCTTGTGGAAAATTAGACTCGACGTGGTATTCGGCACGCCAGAGAACTATAGGTCCGAAGAGATAATCTTCTAGGTGGCCCCCTTAAACAGCAGATATCATGCCCTGTTAGGGCGAGATGCATTCACACGCTTTCAAGCCATACCCCTTACGGGTACATGAAGCTCAAAATGCCCGGGCCCAATGGTGTCATCACTATATCTAGTGATCCGTACATAGCACTCCATGCCGAAAACAAAACTGCATCCCTAGCCCTCGAGGCACTGTCTGAAGCCCTAGTGGCCAAGGAGTTCACCGCTTTGCTTTACACAGTGGATAGGGACGACGTAATTGTCGATAAGAGGCCTAAATACACTTCTTTCAAGCCAGCAGACGAGATAGTCAAATTTCAAGTTCACCCGATGGACCCCAAAGAAGACAGCTTCCATTGGGGCACAGCTGGACCCGACGGTCGACGCCGCATTACGCACGTTCTTGCGCGAGAACTGGGACAACTTCGACTGGCACCCCTCGGACATGCTGGGAATCCCACCCGCGCTGGCCAAACACAATCTCAACATACTGAAGGGATACAAGCCAGTCAAGCAAACACTGCGGTGATTTTCTAAACCCAGACGACCAGCTATGGGTGAGGAGCTAGCCAAGCTACTCAAAGTCGAGTTTATCAGAGAGATCAAACACCCGGATTGGCTAGCAAATCTAGTAATGGTGCCGAAGAAGGATAAATCCTGGCGCTTGTATGATGACTTCAAAGACCTTAATAAAGCCTTCCCTAAGGATCCCTTCCCATTACCTCGCATCGACCAGATCATTGATGCCACCACAAGACACGACTCACTGGGCTTCCTCAACGCATACTCTGGATACCATCAAATCAAGATGAAGGAATCCGACCAAGCCGCGACGGCATTCATCACTCCATATGGGCCCTTCTGCTTCAACACCATGCCCTTCAGACTCAAAAATGCCAGCGCCACATACCAATGCATGATTCAAACATGCCTGGAAAAGCAAATTGGCAAGATAGTTGAGGCATATGTAGATGATGTGGTCATCAAAACCAAACATGTCAAATCATTGGTGGACATTTACGCCTTACATTCGACAATCTTCGAAGATATGACATACGGCTCAATCCGGAAAAGTGCGTCTTCGGTGTTCCCGCGAGAAAATTGCTTGGGTTCATCATTTCTAGTAGGGGAATCGAGGCAAACCCAGCCAAAATCTGACCCCTGTCATAGTTGGCTACACCAACAGACCTCAAGAAGGTCCAAAAACTAGCCGGATGCATCACAACTTTGAGCCGTTTCATCTCCAGATTAGGAGAAAAGGTGTTGCCATTGTATCGCCTGCTCCGACGAACTGACCACTTTGCGTGGACGGATGCTGCAACAGCCAGACTAGAAGAAATAAAAGCTTTGTTAGCAAGCAACCCAATCCTGGCCGCGCCAAACATCGGTGAACCCATGCTACTATACATATCTGCAACGCATGAGGTGGTGAGTGCAGTGCTCGTCGCCGAAAGAGAGGAAGAGGGACATAAATTCCCACTCCAAAAACCAATATACTATGTGTCAATGGTCCTCACACCTTGCAAATCCCGATACCCTCATTATCAGAATATAGCATATGCGGTTTTCATGGCATCCCGAAAGCTGCGACACTACTTTCAAGAATGTTCGATCATGGTGGCTTCTGAGGTACCACTCAATGATATCATAAACAATCGGGACGCCATCGGTCGGATTGCCAAATGGGCCATTGAGCTCTTACCGTTTGAAATAACATATAAGCCATGCTGAGCTAATAAATCTCAGGTGTTAGCTGACTTTATCGTCGAATGGATGAAAGCCGAACTCCCTAAAGAGTATGACACATATTCCAACTGGGTGAGGCACTTCGACGGCTCTAAAATGCTAGCCGGACTTGGGGCCTTTGTCGTCCTGACATCCCTCACTGGAGATACCGTCCGTTATGTGCTCCAAATACTGTATACCGACTCTAATAACGCAGCCGAATACGAGGCCCTATTACATGGTCTTCGGATGGTTGTCTCTATGGGCATACAATGCCTCGAGGTGTGAGGGGATTCCAACCTCGCAATATCCCAAATAAACGGGAATTTTGATGCCAAAGATCCGAAGATGGCGGCTTACCATAATGCTATACTCAAAATATCAGCTCAGTTTGAGTGGCTTGAGTTTCATCACGTGGCCCGAGAGAGCAATCTGGCAGCAGACATCCTTGCTCGCATGGGGCACTACTTCAGGATGCTGTTAACGCGACACTACAATCGGAGACCCTTCTAGAAACTGTGTGCGATGGCATAATCGCAAATGGTGCTGTATGAAAACCGTCAGAAATGTGTAAAACATTTGCGATGATGAATGCATCAAACCCGGTTAACGTTTTAGTTGCGTGTGCGATGAAGGGCATACAGTTCAGTTCAATGAACTGTTTGCGATGAGGAGGAACAGAAGAAACGGGCAGCCAGATGGAGGCGTGTGCGATACACAACATATGGTTCACTCGGATGGACTGTTTGTTATTAGGCAACACAAAAGAAACGGTCAACCAGATCAAAGGTGTGTGCGATATACGACATACGGTTCAGTCGGATGAACTGTTTGCGTTGAGACATGAGAACAGAAACGGTTCAAATGAACAAGACGTGTGTGATACGAGGCAAACAGGTCTATAATCGGAGACGTGTGCGAAGATTGATAACAACACAGACGATTACTGCTAACAAGTCAGGTGTGTTGTGAGCAAATGATTGCTGGTATACAATTGTGAGTGATTGATGAAAACATCACCGACGGGTTCCTTTGTTTAGTCCGTGTGTGATGTGATTTTGTTTATCCGCACAACATCTACGCTCTATCTACAACATCAACATATATACTTAAAAAGACAGCATTGCATATCCAAATTAATCATACAATTACACAAGTGACTACACACATAACATTTCCACACTCCAAAGAAAGCAATTACATGCATACTAAAGTAGGAGAAACAAGGATCTAATCATCTACTTATTGTTGCGACGACGCTTGCCATTGCTCTGCTTCCGGCTGGATCCCTAGCTCTTTTGGGGAAGGAGGGACTTCATCATGTCAACGATCCTCCTGTACATGTCGTAGCTCATGTACGCCTCCTTGGCCGCCTACATGACATAAGCTTTGTCGAGTTTCTCCATCCAAGCCGAGTGCCAGGCATGCTTGTCCTTGTTGCATGAATCCTTCATGTCTCTGTACTAGGGGTCAATGATGGCCTCGGCAAGGTGAACCAGTGAGTCCTTCTCATGCTCCTTGCTGCCCCTAATCTTGTATTGGCCCTGCATGTCGACAAGATTCTGGCAGGTGATGCCCAAATTCTCGAGCGCCTTTACATCGTTGGTGATGTCCACCATAGCGAACATGTGGTGGGAGCTGTTGACAAACCTGGCGAAACGCTCTCAAGGCCTTGTGGCCAGGCAGTAGTGGTAGACGAGGACGTGGTGGCACACGCACATATGGGCGACCGCGACCTTGGGACGAGACCCGGCACGAGCACGGGTGTACTCGAGGTCAAACCCGACCACCTTGGACTTCTCCTCGGCAAGCAACAGCTCCACGATGTGGATGGAGTGCTCCACCCAGACCGGGTCGTTGGTGTAAACCACCGAGAGGTCCATGAACCTTCTGTGGGTGTCCACCATGGCACGCATGGTGAACTGCTGCTCTTCGTCGGCAGCCGCTCGGAGCGCCATTGGAGCGCGCAGGGTACCCTCTAAGAATTTCTCGTGGTGGGTGTGCTTCTTGCAATGGTGGGGCGCGAACGAAAGG
This sequence comes from Triticum dicoccoides, assembly GCF_002162155.2. Classification (NCBI taxonomy): domain Eukaryota; kingdom Viridiplantae; phylum Streptophyta; class Magnoliopsida; order Poales; family Poaceae; genus Triticum; species Triticum dicoccoides. The sequence goes on from NC_041390.1 coordinate 100,338,148, forward strand.
TTGAAGAGACGCAACGGTAGGTTAAATGGCCGCTGTAATAAATGGGGGCCGGTCGGCCTGTAATCGTCACGTCTTGTCACGGCGTTCATAGCGGAGGATACCAGAATCCAGTGCATGCTTGACAACGCCACACCCCAGGCATGGGCTCGAAGAGCCTATTTCCGCGCTACCGCGCTGTTTACCGCACAAGCTTCCCGCCCACCTATTTTGGCCACACATCGGCTAAAAGAGGGACAAATCGTGGGCGTTTATTGGCAAAAATCTTTGTAAAAACGAAGTGTGTGGAATAACTTCGGTCATAAGTTTAGCCTTGGGTGATGAGGTCAAAGTTACACAGAAGGGTGATGATGAACACTCGAGTGAGATAATTAATTATGCGCTCTACAGTGCACACGGTGGAAGAAACCAACTGTGTGCAATAATGTCAAAGATCGTAGTCGAGTTAGCTATACATACCGTGTGCTGTGAGATCAACAAGGTAAACTGATTTGAGAATGGTTAATAAAATCTAAGACCATTGCGTATTAAGGTCAAAATAGTGCTAGACATATACGAGTCTCATATGATGCCATTTCAATGGTTGTACCACAAAAGCTCAAAATGTTACAAGGTTCAAATTCCAGAGTTATATGGCTCAAATTCGAAGATTACAAGGTTCAAACTGATATTAGAAATGAAATTCAGCTCATCAGCTGCAAACGCTCGCGCTGATGCGCTGAACATGGATATCAGAGAGGTTCAAACTAATATCACCGCTTCTATGTCTGGCTTCGAAACCTCACAATTTTTGCAAAGGGGTCAGCCATTGAGAAGTCATGTATGGGGTTGACCCGATGACTTCCGATTACTCTGTCATCTGAAGTTCCAAAATGAAATTCAGCATTTTTGGAGCCTACTCCATTCTGCCGCAAGCGTCAGCGCTGATCAACAAACCATTCATTTTTTAGAAATAAATGTAGGGCAAACCTCATTTTCCTTCAGCACCCTTGCTCTGAGAACAAAGCACCTGGTGAATATAATCTCCGGTAAGGTCCCTTGTTAGGAGTTCAAAGTAATTTTTGAGATGCAGATCTAGGCATTCGATGTGATTGTTATATTGTATCACATTATCCACCACTGGGCCTAATCTTATCTGCAAAAGAAGAAAACGTGTTATGCCCACATGCTGTTTTGAACATTACTACAAGCCTAGCTATTTGGTTTGCAGGATTTCTAAAATGCACTAACATGCCATCTTCGATCTGACATGATTAACATGGGCATTTGATTACATTCTAGAAAAATGTAGCCTTCTTCACAAGAGGTTGGTGTGGATGAAAAGTTACCTAAGAAAACTAGTACAGATGAATGCAAAGGAGAAATGCTTATTGATTGTAACCATATGGATCAAGCAACCAAAATGGGGAGGCATGTATGTACTGAATTCCTCCAAAAGAACCTTCACAAATCGTAGTACATTGTCATTGTAAACTTGGAAAAAGGTGTCACAAATTGAACTCCCTTATGGTCAACATTTAATAGGAAAGGAACATCACCTCGCTATATAGCTTCTCCAGGCACGGAAAGCATCTCAGGAAACTGACAACTTGCTCCAGGTCGGGCCCGATAGATTCTAGTGCCAAGACCTTCAATGTGCGTTGTTTCGGGGTCAAGCTTGTCGGAATCATTTTTTGAATGACAGATGAACAAACATCTTCAAAATTAGAAATAAAGTTAATTTGTAGAAGGAGAGGTAGAAGGCGGCTATTGTACGTGAACGAGTATGGATCCAATAACAAGTTCCGAGTATTTGCCAGACGAGTAGCCCACCACAATCAATTTCGGCGCAGAAATGACATTGATTCCTGTTGGACTTTCTTGATCAACTACAAGTAATCTCTCAAGTGTAGGTGTGTCCTAGATGACCATACCGTGTTCCACCTTTTGTGATGTCTTCCTGCCGCACCAGCAACACACATAAATAGTCCGGAGAGTCATGGAGGTGATTGATGACCCACAAGTATAGGGGACCTATCGTAGTCCTTTCGATAAGTAAGAGTGTCGAACCCAACGAGGAGCAGAAGGAAATGATAAACGGTTTTCAGTAAGGTATTCTCTGCAAGTACTGAAATAAGTGGTAACAGATAGTTTTGTGATGAGATAATTTGTAATGAGCAACAAGTAACAAAAGTAAAAATAAAGTGCAGCAAGGTGGCCCAATCCTTTTTGTAGCAAAGGACAAGTCTGGACAAACTCTTATATAAGGAAAAGCGCTCCTGAGGACACATGGGAATATCGTCAAGCTAGTTTTCATCACGCTCATATGATTCGCGTTCGGTACTTTGATAATTTGATATGTGGGTGGACCAGTGCTTGGGTGTTGTTCTTACTTGAACAAGCATCCCACTTATGATTAACCTCTATTGAGGGCATCCGCAACTACAACAAAAGTATTAAGTTAAACCTAACCATAGCATGAAACATATGGATCCAAATCAGCCCCTTACAAAGCAACGCATAAACAAGGGTTTAAGCTTCTGTCACTCTAGCAACCCATCATCTACTTATTACTTCACAATGCCGTCCTCTAGGCCCAAATAATGGTGAAGTGTTATGTAGTTGACGTTCACATAACACCACTAGAGGCTATACAACATACATCTCATCAAAATATCGAACGAATACCAAATTCACATGACTACTATTAGCAAGACTTCTCCCTTGTCCTCAGGAACAAACATAACTACTCACAAAGCATAAACATGTTCATAATCAGAGGGGTATTAATATGCATAAAGGATCTGAACATATGATCTTCCACCAATTAAACCAACTAGCATCAACTACAAGGAGTAATTAACACTACTAACAACCTACTAGCACCAATCCCGGACTTGAAGACAAGAATCGGATACAAGAGATGAACTACGGTTTTGAGATGAGATGGTGCTGATGAAGATGATGATGGAGATTGCCCTCTCCCGATGAGAGGAGCGTTGGTGATGATGATGGCGATGATTTCCCCCACCGGGAGGGAAGTTTCCCCGGCAGAACAGCTCTACCGGAGCTCTAGATTGGATCCGCCAAGGTTCCGCCTCGTGGCGGCGGAGTTTCGTCCCGAAAGGTTGCTTCTTATTTTTTTTCTCGACGAAAGACTTCATATAGGATAAGATGGTCATCGCAGAGCCCACCAGGGGGCCCATGAGGTAGGGGGCGCGCCCTAGGGGGGCACCCCCACCCCTCGTGAGAAGGGTGTGGGCCCCCTGGTCTTCATCTTTGGCGAGGATTTTTCATTATTTATTATAAGGTGTTCCGTGGAGTTTCAGGACTTTTGGAGTTGTGCGGAATAGGTCTCTAATATTTGCTCCTTTTCCAACCCAGAATTCCAGCTGCCGGCATTCTCCCTCCTTATGTAAACCTTGTAAAATAGGAGAGAATAGCCATAAGTATTGTGACATAATGTGAAGTAACATCCCATAATGCAATAAATATTGATATAAAAGCATGATGCAAAATGGACGTATCAATGATGTGGAGGGTACTCAACCCATTGATCGCCTGAAGATGAAGGTACTCGAGTGCAGTACAGCCACAGAGCAGGCGCTCCATGTCACCCTTTGAGAGGCAGACGGCAACAACCTCGAGGTGCTTCAGTTGTGGTAGAATAAGAGTGGGCGCGTCATTAAGGGGCGGGAAATGGCAGTTCCTCAACTTGGCGACGCACAGCGTGGGCGTGAGGTGGAGTGCGGACGTTGGCAGCGACCGCATATGCCCATCATCAAAAGTGAGCCCCTCAAGCTGATCTAGTGCGGGGGATCGGAACCTGTCGTCAAGCTTGGCTCGGTCCTTGCCGTTGGAACGGAACTTGCCCATTCTAAGGCCTTTGGTTGGGCCAAGGTGACTGCCAAGGATCTTGGAGAACGCATCCAAGCTTTTGCGATAGCCATGGCAGAGCTCGTGGGTGTCGATGAGGTCGAGAGGGCTGGAGTTCCATAAGGGGTGCCACCGCCGGGAAAGGAGGGTTGTCTGCGCCCCATATTTGATTGGGAGGAGGGACATGATGACTCTCAACATATCATCGGGGAGGTTGCTGATTAAGTCTAGGCCTGCTGGAGTCGCTTGCGGTTCTAGCTCGCCCCGCATCCGCTTGTTGGTAGCCCCGCTCTCCACCTTCGGAGTCTCCTTGTCAACGGCGCTTTCTGATAGAAATGGGAGTACAGGGAATATTTAGTTAAAACAAGCAATAGAAAAGTGTATTGGTAATTAGGTAGGAATATAGTAAGATAAGGGAATAACAATTGATTTCTTAAATACTACACAATTCATTTGACATTGCTGGGTAAGTCAACATATGCAGATAGTTGAAAAGAAAACTTACTTGGAACAAAGTCTGGACAGATGATTTTGTCGGGGAAGTTAGCATATATCTCATGACCAGGCTTATGTGTAGTGCAATTTTAGTGCCAGGTTTCAGTACATAAAACTTTGCAATTTCATTCCAAAAGTCAGTGCCAAAATAGGAGTAACCATGTTCATCAAGTCTTACAGTAGCAACGATTGTAAATCCATGGTTTGTGCACAGTATGACATTCTTGGAGCCTTGATGTATGTAAAGGGAAAAATTGCGCACTACATAATCTATTGCATAGCAAGGGATGTCCTGCAGAAAATGGTAGGGTTGTTAAAGAAAATATGGTAACATGCAAATATGGGCCCAAATTGAAAGAAGTGTACGGCAGTTGAAATCGAAGGACAAAAGTCTATAATTAAACAGATAGGGTAAACATGATGTCATGGAAAATGAGAGTAATCGAAAGAACAATACATCATTAATTTGCCTAATATAGAAAGAAGAGGGGGAAATCCCCTTTGACGTATATGGTTCATGTGGCACCTTTTATCCAAATGTAGCAATATTTAGAATATGTTCAGGAAAGTAGGCCATGCCAACCGATTTAGGGTGAGATTGAACATACCGCGCGCGTCCTCAAGTTATCTGGTACGATGATATGGAAACTCTGGCGGCGGTCGCCAAGTCCTTAAGTATCGGCGCGCTGTACATTCTATGAATGAAAGAAAACCCTCAAATCAGCTCGAATAAAAATGAATTCACGGCGATTTCCGCCGGGTAATTAAAGGAGGCAGATGAACTGGGATAAGAGATGAGATAATATCTCGTTAAATTAGTTAACCTTGCCGTCCATGAGAAAGAACGCTCAGTACGGCAGATTCCACTACAAAAAAATACACTTCCGTGATGGTACGTGTTTGTCACAGTAGGTCACGTTTTCTGTCATGCATGTACATCCATGACAATTTTATGATAGAATCAAGATAGTCATACCTGTGCTGTCGTAGAAGTGTTACATGACATTACCAAAATTATCATCACGGAAGTGTCCACTTCCATGACGATAAATCGCGCGTCACAGAAGTGCTTTTGTCAAGGGTGACCGACACGTGGCATCCATCGTAACGGAACGGTGTTAAGCTATCGAGTCCAGTTTTGGATCCGATAACCCGTTAACAGCCCGAACCAATGGGGATTTTCCACGTGTAAAATTTTGATTGGCTGACGGAAACACGTGTCAGCTCCGCGTTGGCACAGGTGTCACTCATCCAATGGGCGAGATGCGCCTATGATATGTTGACACGTGGACCGGCCCAAAAGTGGCCCATAAAGTTTAAATGGGCTGGCCCAACTAAAGGCTCGCAAGATTTTGCGGACCATAATGGGCCGCCCGAGCTAAAGGCCCACGTGATTTTGCGGACCATAATTGGCTGGCCTAGCTAAAGGCCCAAAAGATTTTGCATGCCATAATGTGCCGGCCCAGGTAAAGGCCCATAAGATTTTTGTGGGCCATAATGGCCGGCCCAGGTGAAGATCCACAAGATTTTTGTGGACCATAATGGGCCGGCCCAGCTAAAGGCCCATGAAATTTCGCCGACATTAATAGGTCGGCCCAGCTATAGGCCCACAAGATTTTGAGGACCCTAGTAGGCCGGCCCATTAACTGGCTGCCATGTTTTGGGCCAAATGTCGGCCCATATTTGATCCGGTCCATTAATGGCCTGCCACGTTTCGGGCCTAACAATGGCCCACATGAGATCCGGCCCGTTAAAAGCCTACCATGTTCTGGGCCAAATTACGGCCCAGATCAGGTCCGGCCCTTTAAAAGGCTTTGGGCTAAATTATGGCCCATATCAGATTTGGCCCGTCAACTGGACGCTATGCTTTTGGTCCCACTTGCTAAAGGCTCATTTAGTAATTCGACCTGATATTAGTTTTGGCCTGTTAAGGGCACGTTTAACATTTCGGCCCTATATTAATTTTGGCTTGTTAAAAGACCGTCATATAGTTGGGCCTAACTACGGCCCGGTTTGCATCCGGCCTGCTGGCAGTCGTTAATTTGATTGGGCCAAACAAGGACCGAGACAATTTTGGCATGTTAAAAGCCCATGATTTGATTGGCACAATCATGGGCTAGGGTCCATTTCGGGTTGCTGCCGGCCCGTGAGCTGTTCGGCACGTTTCAGGCCCAACCTACTTCTCAGCCTCCTAAAAGCCCATTGAGTTTTCCTGCGAAAAGAGGGCTGGTGGTTTACTCGGCCTATTAAAGGCATGAATCTACTAGTGCACCGGTTTACATTTAGGCCTTCTAACGGACCAAGATGACGGGGCCCATGATGCGGATAATACATTGTGATTGCATGAGGGCCCGATTATGTACTGTAATTTTACGGTTTGGCCGGTTTACTGCAAAGACAGGATATATATATATATAGTAAAATAACTGCGGCATCATGAATAAAAAAACCTAGACTATACAATAAAGAAATTATGGCATATTACATCCACTGGGCATGAAAGTTCGCCACTATGATAGTAAAGCACAAGCAGACAACATATTACATACACGGGGCATCAAAGATCGCCACCAGTGCAACTAAACACGCCGACAAAATAATATACAAAACCGACAGCACTTCAATAGAGTTCAAGAAAGGTTAGCCCTGCTGGGGAGCTACAGCGCAAGCAGCAGAGCAAGCTGATGAGACTGCGCTTGTTTAACACTTATATCCTCCTCACTCTGAAAGATAAACAAGCAGACATATGACTGGTTTTGGACATAAAAGTATCAGTGCTGACAATTCATCACATTTCTTACTGACCAAAAAAGTGACACAGTTTGAAATTGCATTAACACAATATGGTATTATTCAGGTCAAGACATGGCAGGAAATGACATTGTGAAGGAGTTGGCAGCTTCACGACACCACTCAATTACATATCAAGAACTCATAAGTATCAATGGTCAGTGTGTTGTCAATTTATCCCATTTCAGATTGGCAAATAAAAAGACAGTTTAAATAATAGTAGAATGATATGACATTGTTCATAGTTAAGACAATGCAAAATATGACATTGTGTTGTAGTGGGTAGGTTCACTACACCACTGGATTACAGATCAAGAACAGAAGCATGCATGGAGTGCAAAAGAAGATCACTTGCTTTGTATAGTTTAATTTACATGGTATGAATAAGGAACTTATTTGTACAACTGAAAACCTAAATTTAGAAGGACAAACTTTTGTTTATGAACTACATAATAAACTTTAAACATGCAATTTAATGCAAACACCAAAAATAAACAGCTGTTGCAGTCATGCCTAACCAAATATACACAACAAAGTTTGAAGGCTTGAGAAGGACAAACTTACATTATTGGTGAAGGCAGGCTCTATAAAGCTCTTGTCCATGCTGATGGGGGGGGGGCAATTCTAGAAGTTTACCACAGAATCTTCTTCATAAGCATTGCCTTTATTCTACATTTTGTTAAGAGTAAATATAGATGTGACAATATAAGAAAAATGGAGAATATTTAAGATAAGATGAAGAGTGATGCTACATAACCAAGTAGCTATAAATGTAAGTACAGCGATACAGGCAAAAGGTACAGCCAAGAGAAATGCAGAGCTAAACTTCTTTAGTACCATCGGTGTTATCCAACCTTATGGTAAGAGTAAATATAGATCTTATGTGTAGAAAATGGAGGGCAAAGGAAAATAAGCTGCAGAGTGATGGTACATGAACAACTACCTATCAATATAAGTACACCGATAAAGGACATCAGGTACTTACAAGAACAATGCAGAGCTAAAAAATTCATTGGCATTGGATATATTCTACACTAATGTAACCATTCATACAGATCAGATAATTTGGAGCGAACAATTGATAAGAAAGCTATCATGCATACTGTTGTCACATAATGAACCATGTATGTATGCAAGTACAGAGATATAGGACAACAGGTACTAACAAGAGCAAAGGAGCGGGCAACATATTTGCGATATCCTGTCGTTCTTTTCAAACCGGGATTCTTTTTCGAGCAGATTTCCTGCAAAAAAGATCCGTAAGGCACATGCGGAAAAGTAGAAGTTCAAATTGTCATGTGATATCATAGACAGTGCCTCATCCTCGAAACGAGACCAGTGCATAACTAGGTTTTTCCATTCAATGTCTTCTAAATTTAGCACAGGAGACTTCACTATAAATTCGTTTATAGACTTGCCGTCAAAGTGTGATTTCCTCAGGTAACACTAATACTGCTGCAACGCTTCCTTGAAAAGCGCAAGCAAGCTTTGCTCGTCATGACTATCCAGATTGACCCTCGCCTACTTACAACAATGTAATGTAAATCATTGACGTGTTGAATCAGCAGAAAACAGGAAAATAATCACCATGAATAATATCACTTACACGTAAGTGGGACAGGAAGATGTGAAAATGGTGTTTGTCTTCACTATAATCTTCCCATGAGTGGAATATATGCACGTAGTCCATAATAAAATTGAAAGTATTGTCTTTTAAACTGGGAATAACTGGAATGGGGTTCCAATCTGCAGGAATTGGTCGTCTCTGCAGTTGGGATAGGTCTTCGGCCGATGGACTATCTGTACTTTTTGCTGGAGTGGGTTTTTTCTGTGGTATAGCTGGTGCTATGACAACTGAAATCGGCATACCTTTTGCTGGAGTGCAGGTCCTGTGTGGTGCGGCTAGTGGTGTGGCCAGTGAAGTATGGGTACAGTCTGCTGGTGTCGGTCCTACGTTTTGTGTCACTGGTTGTACAGCCAATATAAGTGGGGTGTGTGTGATTTCTCCGGCACAACCATGTTTTTCAAGGACTTTGCTGGTGCTCCTTCAGGTTCGGCAATCACCCTCTTCCTTTTTGATGTCTGAGGCACAAGAATAGCATTTGAGTGGAAAAACATGGTATGATGATAGATGGAAAATGTATTGATAATGGATGGGCATGGCATCTCGACATATATGATGAGTAAACTAAGCAGATGGTGGTGCAACAAAGTAGAAGAAATGCAAGACAACATATGCAAGATACACGAAATCCATAAAACCTTGCCAAATTAGAACAGGCACCTTGATGGGTGAAGAGGACAGGCCATCTGCCTTTGACTCCTCGAGGTTAGAATAGTCATTAGGATCATATTCTGAACAAGAATCAACAGGTGGGGAGCGTATGAGTTTCATTGGATCCAGAATGGCACTCAATGCCTTGGTGCCAATTTTGTAAGTCATCGCGGTGTTTAGCTTCAACAGTGGACTGCTGCTAGTGCGACACAAAGCAACTACATAGATCATAGTGTAGATGTAACGGGAAAACCGTAAGCATCAGAGTAAAATCAGCAAAGTGGAACTTGCTGCAATATTTGTGCTAGTATTGTCGGTATGGCTAGAAAGACTTAGGATACTAGCTCTCTTCAACTAAAGGTGTGGTACTGTTAATATCAGTGTAACTCTCAAAGGTGACACAGCTCCCGCATTTCCTTGCTATTCTTTTAGTATTCAAGTGGGCAGCCCACTACAAATCCTATTCCCATGTTTACAAAATCCTACGAATCAAAGAGGCCCGAAGAGTTCAAAGTGTCTGAGGGAGTCCTGGATTAGGGGGTCTCCAGACAGCCGGACTATATCCCTTGGCCGGACTGTTGGACTATGAAGATACAAGATTGAAGACTTCGTCCTATGTCCGGATGGGACTCTCCTTGGCGTGGAAGGAAAGCTTGGTAATACGGATATGTAGATCTTCTTCCTTGTAACCGACTCTGGGTAACCCTAGCCCCCTCCGGTGTCTATATAAACCAGAGGGTTTAGTCCGTAGGACAACATACAATCATACCATAGGCTAGCTTCTAGGGTTTAGCCTCTATGATCTCATGGTAGATCAACTCTTGTAATACTCATATCATCAAGATCAATCAAGTAGGACGTAGGGTATTACCTCCATCGAGAGGGCCCGAACCTGGGTAAACATCATGTCCCCCGTCTCCTATTACCATCCGCCTTAGACGCACAGTTCGGGACCCCCTACCCGAGATCCGCCGGTTTTGACACCGACATTGGTGCTTTCATTGAGAGTTCCACTGTGCCGTCACCGTAAGGCTTGATGGCTCATTCAATCATCGCTAACAATGCGGTCCAGGGTGAGGCTTTCCTCCCTGGACAGATCTTCGTATTCGGCGGCCTCGCACTGCGGGCCAACTCACTTGGCCACCTGGAGAAGATCAAGAGCTACGCCCCTGGCCATCAGGTCAGGTTCGGAAACTTAAACTACACTGCCGACATCCACGGAGACTTGATCTTCGACGGATTCGAGCCTATGTTAGGTGCGCCGCACGATCACGACGAGCATGATTTAGCTCTACCATCGGACAGTGTTCGGGAGATCACACCTGCAACTACTCTGGCCTTTAATCCATAGCAATTTGCGCCATCCGAAGACGGGTGGATAGACCCCGCCATGTAGGTCGCACTCTCAGTGGCGATGGAGCCGGATACTGACTTCACCCCTTACGAGAGTCGTGTTGCCGAACCACTGGATTCGTCTCCGGCTACGGACTCTGAGCCGCCTGCATCCATCCCTATCGAATCCGATTGGGCGCCGATCATGGAGTTCACCTCCATGAATATCTTTCAGCACTCGCCTTTTGGCGATGTGCTAAATTCATTAAGGTCTCTCTCCTTGACAGGAGAACCTTGGCCGAACTATGTCCGGCTAGAATGGGATGCGGACGATGAAGAAATTCGCTCGCCACCCACCACCCACTTAGTGTCGACGATTTAACCGACATGCTCAACTTCGACTCCGAAGACATCGACGGTATGGACGACGATGTAGGAGACGAATAGGAACCACCGCCCACAGGGCGCTAGACCGCCACCTCATCATATGATATACACATGGTGGACACCCCCAAAGAAGGCAATGGCGACGAGACAACGGAGAATGAACCCTCCAAGAAGCAACCCAAACGCTGACGTCAGCGGCGCCGCTCTAAGTCCCGCTATAGCAAAAGTAGTGATACCGGAACAAGAGATAATAACACTCCGGATAGTGACGAAGACGACAATAATCTCCTCCAGCATGATTTAGAGCGGCAGGGTGAACAAGCTAGCCCTCCAGAGTGGGCAGCAGATGGAGAATCGGAGGAGGACAATTACATGCCTCTCTCCGAAGACGAGGTGAGCCTCGGCGACAAAGAATTTATCGTGCCTGAGGATCCCGTCGAGCAGGAGCGCTTCAAGCGCCGGCTTATGGCCGCAACAAATAGCTTGAAGAAAAAGCAACAACAGCTTCAAGCTGATCAAGATCTGCTAGCAGACAGATGGACCGAAGTCCTTGCGGCCGAGGAATACAAACTCGAGCGCCCCTCCAAGAGTTACCCAAAGTGCAGGTTGCTACCCCACCTCGAGGAGGAAGCATTGAAACCTACATCACCAGTGTACGATGTGGCTGACCGGCCACCTCGTGGCCGATCCAGAGAGGCGTTTCAGCCTGAAATTCAGCCTGCACCCCGCCATCACTCAAACAAAAACACTAAGGCCCGGGGCAACACACGGGACCTGCGAGACGTATTGGATAGCAGGGCAAAACAGGAAAGGTCAATATACGGGTCACGGGGGCGCGCGCCAACGCGGGACAATGACCGTCGCGCCGGATACACTAAAAGTAAATCCGGCCAGGCCGAATACAACAGACAAGACTCATATGAACTGCGTCGTGATATAGCGCGGCACAGAGGCGCCGCACACCCCCTATGCTTCACTGATGAAGTTATGGATCACGAATTCCCGGAGGGTTTTAAACTCGTAAATATCGAATCGTATGATGGTACAACAGATCCCGCTGTATGGATTGAGGATTTCCTCCTCCACATCCACATGGCTCCCGATGATGATCTGCATGCCATCAAGTACCTCCGACTAAAACTCAAAGGACCAGCTTGGCATTGGCTGAATAGCTTGCCAGCAGACTCCGTTGGCAGTTGGGAAGATTCGTAAGACGCATTCCTTGACAACTTCCACGACACTTATGTGCAGCCACCGGATGCTAATGACTTGAGCCATATAACTCAGCGGCCAGGGGAATCGGCCAGGCAATTCTGGACATGGTTCCTAACTAAGAAAAACCAAATTGTCGACTGTCCATGATGAGTGGCTCGCCCGGCACCTCGGCCAGGAGAAGCCGAAGTCTATGGCAGCCCTCACGACACTCATGACCCGCTTTTGCGCGGGCGAGGATAACTGGCTGGCTCACAGCAACAACACATCAAGGAATCCGGGCACTTCGAATACCAAAGATGCCAACGGCAGACCACGTCATAATAGACAAAAGCGCCGCAACAACGGCGATAACACCGATGATACAACAGTAAATGCCGGATTTAGAGGCTCTAGATCCTGTCAGCGGAAAAAGCCATTCAAAAGAAGTACTATGGGCCCGTCCAGTTTGGATCGCATACTTGATCGCTCGTGTCAAATCCACGGCACCCCCGATAAGCCAGCCAATCACACCAACAGAGAATGATGGGTGTTCAAGCAGGCCGGCAAGTTGAACGCCGAAAACAAGGACAAGGGGCTGCATAGTGATGACGAGGAGGAGCCCCGGCCGCCAAACACGAGAGGACAGAAGAGGTTCCCCCCACAAGTGAATACGGTGAACATGATATACGCAACCCACATTCCCAAGAGGAAACGAAAGAATACACTAAGGGACGTCTATGCGATGGAGCCCGTCGCCCCAAAGTTCAACCCATGGAATGCTTGGCCGATCACCTTCGATCGCAGGGACCACCCCATTGGCATCCGTCATGGCGGATCCGCCGCACTGGTCCTAGACCCCATCATTGACGGAATTCACCTCACTCGAGTCCTTATGGACGGCGGCAGCAGCCTGAACCTACTCTATCAGGATACAGTGCACAAAATGGGTATATATCCCTCGAGGATCAAACCCACCAAAACCACCTTTAAGGGCGTCATCCCAGGTGTAGAGGCCCATTGCACGGGCTCAATCACACTGCAAGTGGTCTTCGGATCTCTGGACAACTTCTGAAGCGAGGAGTTAATCTTCGATGTTGTCTCGTTCCGCAGTGGCTATCATGCACTGCTCGGGCGAACCGCATTCGCAAAATTCAATGCGGCACCGCATGACGCATACCTCAAGCTCAAGATGCCAGGACCTAGGGGGTCATAACAGTCAATGGAAACATAGAACGCTCGCTCCACACGGAAGAGCACACTACGGCCCTCGTAGCAGAAGCACAAAGCAGCCTTTTAAGGCAAACCACCAATTCAGCGATACAACCCCCGGACATCGTCAAGCGACTCCGGAGTAAACTGCAACAGGATCGCCTGGCATGTTCAGAGCTCGCCTAGCAATTCGGCCCCCGTCCCAGTCCCAGTCAAGCGATGAAATCCGTCTCGCGCGTACATAATTACGCACTGAAAATACCATGGGCATAGGCTGGGGCACGACCAGGGCACGTCCCGCAATGCGGCTTAACCGCCCTAGGGGCTGCATACCTTTATCATTTTTTCTCTTTGAGGAGCCCTTCCCGGCAGTATGATTGTCGGACACATTACGGGAAGGAACAACCAAGGCAAGAAGCTAAGACGTACAAGGGAACCCCCAGGTGGTCTCTAATAACAATTGATATACCCGCTTTTTACTATCCATACGCAGCTTGCCCTTGGATAGGACATGTCAAATAGTCCTATTTTTTGCTTATTGCACTACTTGTATCAGTACGCTTCGACGTATTATCCAGCCGTTTTTTCCTTATATGTTCATTTACAACAACTTGCACCCATACATTCCAGTACGGTCAGTACGCCAGGGGCTTTCGTTTACCCCATAATACGGCGTGAGAAGTCCGAACACTTTCGACAGTGCGACACCCCGAACTTATAGCATTATATGCATCAGCTCCGAATCATGTCTTGGGTCAATAGTTGGGTTTGCCCGGCTCCCATGTTTTGGTACCTTACATTTCGCTATATCGTCTAAGGTAGCGCTGGGAGAGCTACTGCGATTGTGTCCCGGTTCTTCCGAACGAGCACCTCAGTAGAGAAAGCCGAAAACTGACTGTCATGATAAGGCGAGAGCTGGTCGCTGTTCGAGAGGTCTCAAGTCCTTAAAGACTTTTTCCTCTTCGGGCGAGGAGTCGGCCTTGCCCGACTAGGCGTATATAGCGCCCCAAATTCGGCCTTCCGGATACTAGGGGCTTCGCCAAAATTTAAAAATGTAGACTTCTATGGCTAATGAGAGTGATAAAGCCTTATAGTCCGATTGCCTGGTTCGTTGTGCTGAACAGCTCCCTCGAAGGACCCAAAATCGGGATAAAGAGTGCTCAGGTTTATCCCAAACACCCCAGTACTAGTTACATGGGGGCAGAAGCCGACGACTGGCCAACTCTCAGATTTTATAAACGGCCGCACATAAGGTAATATTTTAAATTCAAAAAGCGTTGCATAGCACAAATGAACTCGTTCCACATTACAGGATCACATGAGCATGTTCATTCAAAAATTACATCTCTGGCACATTCCTCCACCACAAGGCGGGAACCCTTCAGGACACTGTCATAATACATTTCGGGGCAGCGATGCTCCTTGCCCTCCGGCGGCCCCTCCTTCACCAGCTTCATGGCGTCCAGCTTCGCCCAGGCAAAAGCCCTACACGCACCCTCGATGCAGACGGACTGCTTTATGACTTCAAGCCATGGGTAGGCATCCACAAGCTGCCTCACCAGACGGAGGTAGCTGCTAGGCAGGGGATCGCCAGGCCACATCCGAACTATAAGACCCTTCATGGCCTGTTCGGCCACCTTGTGAAGCTCGACCAGTTGCTTCAGCTGGTCGCTCAAGGGCATTGGGTGTTCGGTCCCAGTATACTGAGACCAGAACAAATTTTCCGTCGAGCTCCCCTCCTTAGCTCGGTAAAACTCCGCGGCATCCAGTATACTGCGGGGAAGATCTGCGAACGCTCCTGGAGAGCTCCGAACTGAGGTAAGTAAAAGGAAAGTTTCCTTCACATGCTTGCTTTGCATAATGAATGCCTTACCCGCTGCTATCTTCTTCACCGCATCAATCTCTTGGAGTGCCTTGTGGGCTTCAGCCTTAGCGCTCCATGCGCTTCCGAGCGCCTTCGCAAACTCGGACTCTTGCATCTTAGAGTCAAGCTCCAAGGACTCGTGTTTTTTGGCGAGAGCCTTGAGCTCTTGCTGCACCTCACCTACCCGGGCTTCTTGCTTTTCCCGCTCAATGCGCTCCTTGGCCGCTTTGTCTTCGGCCTCGGACAGCGCCTTCTTCAGGGTTGCCATCTCGGTCATGGCCCCTGGAAAATTCATGATGATCCTATTACTTTACAACCGAACTTCTTTTTAATGTATAGACAAGGTATTGCTTACCTGTGCTCTCCTCGAGTTGCCTCTTGGTAAGGCCGAGCTCGTCCTCAGACCGCTCCAGGTCCTGCTTCAGTGCAGTGACCTTCGCAGTACGTGCAGCAGCGGCCAGCTGTGAAGCCTGCACATGCACATAGACATATTTTGATTAGACTCCTGAGTCAATATTTAATCCTCTATTCGGCCTTTCTTCGCGAACGCCAAACAGAGCATCAGGGGCTACTTTCTATGCGGTAATATTTTCCTATATTTTGATTGCTTACCTGAAAGCCTGTTAGGAGGCTAGCACAAGCTTCGGTTAGTCCGTTTTTGGCGGACTGAACTTTCTCGATCACCGCACTCATAATAGTGCGGTGCTCTTTGTCGATGGAAGCACCGCGAAGCGCTTCCAGCAAGTTGTCCAGTGCCTCTGGATGGACAGAGGCCACCGGCACAGGCGGCTTGCCCCCCTTAACGGGGGATCGCCTACCGCAGTCTGGAACCACCGAAGGTTCCGGCATAGTGTTCGGCTTGGGGCCGAACTTGGAGCCCGTGGGGATCTTGCTCCCTCTGCGCCTAGGATCCGGAAGGTCACCTTGAGGCGCCCCCAGGACTACCTCCCCTCGGCTTGGTGCCTTTTGAGACAACACCTCAACGTTGTCCGTAGGGCAAGGGGTGGAGGCGGTCGGAAGTGAATCGCTATTCATATGCAACGAGTCCAAAGAATCGTCCTATGAAGATATGTCGAGACGGCCTCGGGACGGACTGCATAATCATATTCGGCATAAGGAGAAGCAGTGCAATAAAACATACCATGAATTACTATGGTATCCGGATACTTACGACTTCGCCAGGGGCTTGTCCCTGGGTAACCACTCGTCGTCGCTGTAGGCGGCCGTCGTGGAGCAGTCCGGAAGGAGGGTCCTTCCCTTCTTGGACCCTTCGGCCTCCCTGGTTGGGGCAGCTTTCCTTTTCTTATCTCTCCCGGCTGGGGGAGAAATTTTCTCTTCCTCCTCCTCGTTTTCATGGGAGGAGTGTGCTTCGGAGTTATCGGATGATGAGTCCGATATAACCTTGCGCCGGAGACCCTTTCGGGTCCCCGTGGCCTTCTTCTCGGCCTTCTTCACCGGCTCCTCATAAGGCACCGGAACCATCATCTTTGTTAGGAGAGCATCTGCAGGATCTTTAGGCAGGGGGGCTAGGCAATCGAGCTGCTCCGCTGTCTCTACCCAGTCCTGTTAATGGCATGGAAGCTTAGATGCCGCACAGCATTAAACTAGGGCAAATAAATATCCTGTGAGATACAAAAACTTACCGGATTAGCATGGTGCTTTGCGCTAAGTCCGCGGTCCTCAGTAAGGGGAGGAGGTACCTCGGCGCCCTTGAACAGCACCCTCCAGATGTCCTTGTGCGTCGTGTCGAAGAACTCTCGCAGTGTCTGGTGCTTGGCTAGGTCAAAATCCCACAAATTGAATGTCCGTCGTTGACACGGGAGGATCCGGTGGAAGAGCATGACCTGGTGTAGTGACCAGACCTCAAACGGTCCAATCTCTATGCTCAGGTGTCATCCCTGGATCAATAATGCTAACACCACACAGTACATGAAGGATTTATAACAGAGTAGCAATCACACACTTATTACATCGAGTGTCTCAAAAGAGAACTTATTACAATAAATGTGGCTTAAGGCCATCTAATAACGATAACAGCGGAAGGCTTGGAAGATAAGCGAGTCCATCAACTCCAACGGCATCACTGAGTATAGATCCACGACCTAAAGGCACCTTAATCGTTGTTTGAAAAGTCTGCAACATTAACGTTGCAGCCCGAAACGGGTCAGCACATGGAATATGCTGGGAATGTAACACATAGAGATTAATGGAATAATAAGGCTATACTACATGCATATTTGGCTGGTGGAAAGCTCTATGGTTACAGTTTTGCGTAAAGCCAATTTTTACCTACTGCAAAGGAATAAATTTTATTTAACTATCATGGTGGTTGTTAAACATTGAGAATGGTTGACATCATTCTCAATCCCAATTAAACATCATCATTAAACAAAACCCAACAAAATTAATTTTAGAGTAACATGATGAGATTCACATGATAATCCAGGTACTAGATACTCAAGATGTCCATAACCAGGGACACGGCTAACCATGATTAGTTTATACACTCTGTAGAGATTTGCGCACTTTTCCCCACAAGACTCGATCTCCTCCATTGGAATTCTCGATCTACAGGGTGTTTGAGAAACGGATGACCGAGACATAGTCTTTCAGAAGTGCTAGCACCTTACAATCGGGTAGACCGTTACACCTACTTTCCCCTACATCTGCTAGTCTACCACTGTAAGAGTTCGCACAACTTAATCAACTTTGCTAGAGCCCATAGTAGCTAGTGGCTGCACACGGAAGTTTCTAGCATGAATAATCTCATGATCCCTTTGAGCCTGGGTGGCGGTCCAAAAGAAAACAGGCAATCGCTGGAATACCCAAGTGCCTCAATCCACCCAGATGTGAATTTAAGTTGCCACCTTAGATAAACCTTTAATTTAACAATCTCACATCTGTCATGGATTTCACTCACCCAATCCACGTCTACTAGCATAGCATGGCATAATAAGCAAATGTAGAAGTAACTCCCAAAGGTTTGATAATAATAGGTAATAGGTACAACCTTAACTACTTCCCAAACACACAATTTAATTAGATCCTAATCATGCAATGTGTGAGGATTGATCTAATGCAATAAAACTGGGTAATTGGAAGTATGATCAAAGTGTTACTTGCCTTGCTGATGATCCGGGAAACCTAGCGATTCGAAGTAGCAAGCGGCGCACTCCGGGTACTCTATTGCAAACAAACAAGCATACAATAAGTACTCGACTAATGCACAGGTAAAACTCAAATAAGAGATCTAACCAGAAAGTTCAACTTAAGAACTCCGGTTGACAAAAAGAATCAAATCGAACGAAGCAACGAAAGACAAACGGCAAAAGAAACAAGCTTCGTTTACTATTCTGGACATAGTGCAATTTTTACGGTGGAAAAAACTTGTTTGAGTTGGTTAAACAGAAAAGGGTTTCGAGAAGAAACTCCAGGCGCTTGAATCGCCTGATTCAGATAAACGAGCGAAAAGTTATACTAGAACGAAAAACGGATCAGGAATCGCGATCAGAAAAATCGCGGATTTAATCCAAGAAAAAGAAAACTACGAATAGATTAACGAACGGACATTCATTAACTGGATCTAAATGAAGAATGCGTTCATTAAAACGAACGAACGAGCGAACGCTCGCTGATTAAATAAACCGGAAAAACCGATCTATTAAAAAAATGAACGAAACCAATAGAAAACCGATCGCTTTTTCAAAAAAAAAAACGGTGGCGGCGAGATCAACCTCCGGTGGCGGTGGATCCGGCGGGCGGCAGCTCCGGCGTCAACGGCAGCGGTGGCGGGCGGCGGCGCGGCGTGGGTTGCGGCGGCGGTGGCGGCGGCGGGCTAGGGCGGCGGGGCTGGCAGCTAGGGTTGGGGTCCGGCTGGACCTTCCCCGGCTATTTAAAGCCGGCCGGGCCAAGTGTCCAGGTCGGACACGGCCCGGTAAGTTGGTTGCGCTTTGAAAAAAAATGGTTACACTCAGAAAAAAACAAAAGGAATACTAAACAGACTCCAAAAATACCGAAATAAATTTCGCCGGCTTCTAAAATCAAGCCGCACAGGATGAACATTTATTTGGGGCCTAAATGCAAATTTTGAAAAACGCGCATTTTTCCTAAATTCAAATAAAATAGCGAATAAAACAAAATAAAATCTTATTTGATTTTATTATTAAATCCTCAATATTTATTTATTTTGGGAAAGTCATTTTATTCCCTCTCTCATATTTTGATAATAGAAATAATTGAAGATAAAATAAATAAAACCAAATGATCCTATTTTCAAAATTTGAGTAACTCAAATATGAAAATAAAAAAATCCCCCAACTCTCTCCGAGGGTCCTTGAGTTGCGTGAAATTTCTAGGATCAACCAAAATGCAATAAAATATGATATGCAATGATGATCTAATGTATAACATTCCAAATTGAAAATTTGCGATGTTACAAACCTACCCCCCTTAAGATGAATCTCGCCCTCGAGATTCGGGTTGGCTAGAAAATAGGTGAGGGTGGTCCTTTAGTAATTCATCCTCTCACTCCCAGGTGGCTTCATCCTCCGTGTGGTGGCTCCACTGAACTTTGCAAAACTTTATAACCTTGCCGCGGCTGACTCGACTGACATACTCTAAAATCTTGACTAGTTTCTCCTCATAGGTCAAATCACGGTCCAACTGAATTGCTTCCAGCGGCACTATATCTCTCAGCGGTATATCAGCCATCTCTGTATGGCACTTCTTTAACTGGGAAACGTGGAACACGTCGTGAACTCCTGACAATCCGCGGGCAATTCCAACTTATAGGCTACTTCTCCCATACGCTCCAAAACTTTGTATGAGCCTACAAAACGTGGCGCTAACTTTCCCTTAACTCCAAAGCGCTTAACTCCTCGAAGTGGAGATACTCGAAGATAAACTCGGTCTCCGACTTCGTAAACTGTCTCCTTGCGTTTGGAATCTGCGTAGTTCTTCTGCCTGGATTGAGCTACCTTGAGCCTATCGTGAATTAATTTCACTTTCTGTTCAGACTCCTTAATCAGATCCGGTCCAAACAACTGGCGGTCTCCAACTTCATCCCACGACAATGGGGTCCTGCACCTCCTTCCGTATAAGGCTTTGAAAGGGGCCATCTTCAAACTGGATTGATAGTTGTTGTTGTAAGAGAACTCTGCATATGGCAAATTCTCATCCCAACTAGATCCGTAATCTAGTGCACAAGCTCTCAGCATATCCTCCAAAATCTGATTGACTCTCTCGATCTGTCCATCTGTCTGCGGATGGAAAGCTGTACTGAATTCTAGCCTGGTACCCGAACTTTCATGCAACTGATTCGAGAACTTTGAGGTAAATTGGGTTCCTCTATCTGATACAATGCTCCTTGGAACTCCATGCAGACATACGATTCTGGTCATGTATATCTTTGCCAACTTTGCAGTGGTATAGGTAGTCTTCACTGGAATAAAATGAGCTACCTTTGTCAAACGATCGACTACAACCCATATTGAGTCATAGCCTGAATGAGTTCTGGGTAAACATGTAATAAAATCCATGCCTAACTTATCCCACTTCCATTCGGGTATCAGGCAAAGGTTGTAGCAATCCTGCTGGCTTCTGATGCTTAGCTTTTACCCTCTGGCATACATCACAAACTGCTACATACTTCGCAATATCCTTCTTCATTCCGGTCCACCAGAAAGTATCCTTCAAATCAAAATACATCTTGGTATTTCCTGGGTGAATCGAATATGGTGAATCATGGGCCTCTTGCAGAATTAACTTCCTGATCTCCGAATCATTGGGCACAAAAACACGGTCTTCAAACCATAAGGTATCGTGCTCATCCTCACGAAATCCTTTAGCTTTTCCATTGCTCATTTTCTCCTTAATAGAAGCAATCTCCTTGTCAATCTTTTGAGCTTCTCTGATCTTATCCATCAAAGTAGACTGTATCTCCAATGCTGCTACATAGCCTCTCAGGACTATCTCCAAACATAGCTCACGAAGATTCTCGGCTAACTCTCTTGGTAAATCTCCCATCATTAAGGTGTTGACATGGCTTTTATGACTCAACGCGTCAGCTACTACGTTATCCTTTCCGGGGTGATAATGCAATCTCATATCATAATCCTTGATGAGATCCAACCATCTCCTTTGCCTGAGATTCAACTCCTTCTGCGTGAAAATATACTTCAAACTCTTGTGATACGTGTACACCTCACAATTGTTTCCAATGAGAAAATGTCTCCAGGTCTTCAATGCATGCACTACGGCTGCTAACTCCAAATCATGCGTAGCATAATTCAACTCATGAGGCTTAAGCTGTCGTGAGGCATATGAAACAACTCTTCCTTCCTGCATAAGCACGGCTCCAAGTCCACGACGTGAAGCGCCGCAATACACCTCATAATCCTTGGTCTGATCTAGCAAAATCAACACAGGTGATGTAACCAAACATTTCTTCAACTCCTGGAAACTAGCCTCACATTCCTCAGTCCATATGAACTTGGTATCCTTTTTCAACAGCTCCGTCATAGGCTTCGCAATCTTTGAGAAATTCTTCAATAAACCTCTGGTAGTTGATGTCTACTACACAACCTTCTTCTTGTAGAAGTTGTTGGGCCTCCAAGTGCAGAGGTTTGTAGGACAGTAGAAAATTTCCCTCAAGTGGATGACCTAAGGTTTATCAATCCGTAGGAGGCGTAGGATGAAGATGGTCTCTCTCAAGCAACCCTGCAACCAAATAACAAAGAGTCTCTTGTGTCCCCAACACACCCAATACAATGGTAAATTGTATAGGTGCACTAGTTCGGCGAAGAGATGGTGAAACTAGTGGTATATGGATAGTAGATAAAGGTATTTGTAATCTGAAATTATAAAAACATCAAGGTAGCAAGTGATAAAAGTGAGCGTAAACGGTATTGCAATGATATGAAATAGGGCCTAGGGTTCATACTTTCTCTAGTATAAGTTCCCTCAACAATACTAACATAATTGGATCACATAAGTATCCCTCAACATGCAAAAAAGAGCCACTCCAAAGTCACCAATAGCGGATAACGAACGAAGAGATTATGGTAGGGTACGAAACCACCTCAAAGTTATTCTTTCCAATCAATCTGGTGGGCTATTCCTATAAGTGTCACAAACAGCCCTAGAGTTCGTACTAGAATAACACCTTAAGACACAAATAAACCAAAACCCTAATGTCACCTAGATACTCCAATGTCACCTCAAGTATCCGTGGGTATGATTATACGATATGCATCACACAATCTCAGATTCATCAATTCAACCAACACAAAGGACCTCGAAGAGTGCCCAAAGTTTCTACCGGAGAATCACGACGAAAACGTGTGCCAACCCCTATGCATAGGTTCCCAATGTCACGAAACCCGCAAGTTCATCACCAAGACATACATCAAGTGTTCTCAAGTCTTTAAAGACTCAATCTGATAAGATAACTCCAAAGGGAAAACTCAATTCATTACAAGAGAGAAGAGGGGGAGGAGAAACATAGGATCCAACTATAATAGCAAAGCTTGTGATACATGAAGATCGTGCCAAATCAAGAACACGAGAGAGAGAGAGAGAGAGAGATCAAACACATAGCTACTTGTACATACCCTCAGCCCCGAGGGAGAACTACTCCCTCCTCATCATGGAGAGCACCGGGATGATGAAGATGGCCATCGGTGAGGGATCCCCCCTCCGGTAGGGTGCTGGAACAGGGTCCCGATTGACTTTTGGTGGCTACGGAGACTTCTGGCGGAGGAACTCCCGATCTAATCTCTGTTCTGGAAGTTTTAGTTTACGTAGGTATATATGGGTGCAAGGAGTACGTCGGTGGAGCTTCGGGGGCTCCACGAGGCAGGGGGCGTGCCCTAGGGGGGTGGGCACGCCCCCCACCCTCGTGGGCAGCTCCAGTATATTCTGACATGGGGTCCAAGTCCATCAGGTGTGTTTCCTTCCAAAAATAACTTCTCCAGTTGATTTCGTTCTGTTTCGACTACGTCTGATATTCCTTTTCTTCAAAACACTGAAATAGGCATAAAACAACAAATCACGGCTGGGCCTCCGGTTAATAGGTTAGTCCCAAAAATAATATAAAAGTGGATAATAAAGCCCAATATTGCCCAAAACAGTAGATAATATAGCATGGAGCAATCAAAAATTATAGATACATTGGAGACGTCTCAAGCATCCCCAAGGTTAATTCCTACTCGTCCTCGAGTAGGTAAATGATAAAAAAGATAATTTTTGATGTGGAATGCTAGTTGGCATAATTTCAATGTAATTCTTCTTACTTGTGATATGAATATTCAGATCCAAAAGATTCAAGACAAAAGTTCATATTGACATAAAAATGATAATACTTCAAGCATATTAACTAAGCAATTATGTCTTCTCAAAATAACATGGCCAAAGAAAGTTCATCCCTACAAAATCATATAGTTTAGTCATGTTTCATTTTTGTCACACAAGAATGCTCTCATCATGCACAACCCCGATGACAAGCCAAGCAATTGTTTCATACTTTAGTAATGTCAAACTCATAAACTTTCACGCAATATATGAGCGCGAGCCATGGACATAGCACTATGGGTGGAATAGAATGTAATGAGGGAGGTTATGTGGAGAAGACAAAAAAAGAGAAAGTATGACTCTATATCAATGGGCTATGGAGATGCCCACCGATTGATGTTAATGCAAGGAGTAGGGATTGCCATGCAACGGATGCACTAGAGCTATAAATGTATGAAAGCTCAACAAAAGAAACTAGTGGGTGTGCATCCAACTTGCTTGCTCACAAAGACCTAGGGCACTTGAGGAGGCCCATTGTTGGAATATACAAGCCAAGTTCTATAATGAAAAATTCCCACTAGTATATGAAAGTGATAACATATGAGACTCTCTATATGAAAAACATGGTGCTACTTTGAAGCACAATATATGAGACTCGCTATATGAAGAACATGGTGCTACTTTGAAGCACAAGTGTGGAAAAAGGATAGTAGCATTGTCCCTTTTTATTATTTGGCCTTTCCTTTTTTTGCCTTTCTTTTTTTTATTTTTTTCTTTGGGACAATGGTCTATTAATGATGATCATCACACTTCTATTTATTTACAACTCATTGATTACAACTCAAAAATAGAACAAAGTATGACTCTATATGGATGCCTCCGGCGGTGTACCGGGATATGCAATGAATCAAGAGCGACATGTATGAAAAATTATGAACGGTGGCTTTTCCACAAATACGATGTCAACTACATGATCATGCAAAGCAATATGACAATGATGATGCGTGTCATAATAAACGGAACGGTGGAAAGTTGCATGGCAATATATCTCGGAATGGCTATGGAAATGCCATAATAGGTAGGTATGGTGGCTGTTTTGAGGAAGATATAAGGAGGTTTATGTGTGACAGAGCGTATCATGTCACGGGGTTTGGATGCACCGGCGAAGTTTGCACCAACTCTCAATGTGAGAAAGGGCAATGCACGGTACCGAAGAGGCTAGCAAGGATGGAAGGGTGAGAGTGCATATAATCCATGGACTCAACATTAGTCATAAAGAACTCACATACTTATTGCAAAAATCTACAAGTCATCAAAAACCTCGGTACTATGCGCATGCTCCTAGGGGGATAGATTGGTAGGAAAATACCATCGCTCGTCCCCGACCGCCACTCATAAGGAAGACAATCAAATAACACCTCATGTTTCAAATTTGTTGCATAACGTTTACCATACGTGCATGCTACGGGACATGCAAACTTCAACACAAGTATTTCTCAATTCCACAACTACTCAACTAGCACGACTTTGATATTATTACCTCCATATCTCAAAACAATCATCAAGCATCAAACTTCTCTTAGTATTCGGTACACTCATAAGAGAATTTTATTATTCTTGTATACCTAGCATATTAGGATTTTAAGGAAATCACCATGCTATTTAAGACTCTCAAAATAATCTAAGTGAAGCATGAGAGTTCATTTATTTCTTCAAAATAAAACTACCACCATGCTCTAAAAGATATAAGTGAAGTACTAGAGCAAATAACAAACTACTCCGAAAGATGTAAGTTAAGATCAATGAGTAGTTGAATAATTATGCAACTATGTGAAGACTCTCTAACATTAAATAATTTCAGATCTTGGTATTTTATTAAAACAGCAATCAAAGCAAAAGAAAATAACATGACGCTCCAAGCAAAACACATATCATGTGGCGAATAAAAATATAGCTCCAAGTAAAGTTACCGATGAACGAAGACGAAAGAGGGGATGCCTTCCGGGGTATCCCCAAGCTTAGGCTTTTTGGTTTCCTTGGATATTACCTTGGGGTGCCTTGGGCATCCACAAGCTTAGGCTCTTGCCACTCCTTATTCCATACTCCATCGAATCCTTACCCAAAACTTGAAAACTTCACAACACAAAACTTAACAGAAAACTCGTAAGCTCCGTTAGTATAAGAAAATAAATCACCACTTCAAGGTATTGTAATGAACATTCTTTATTTATATTGGTGTTAAACCTACTGTATTCCAACTTCTCTATGGTTTATAAACTATTTTACTAGCCATAGATTCATCAAAATAAGCAAACAAGACACGAAAAACAGAATCTGTCGAAAGCAGAACAGTATGTAGTAATCTGGATCAAACGTATACTTCTGCAACTTATAAAATTCTAAAATAATTTTCTGGACCTGAGGAATTTATCTATTAATCACCTTCAAGAAGAATTAACTAAATATCACTCTCCAAATAAAAATGGCAGCAATTCTCGTGAACGCTAAAGTTTCTGTTTTTGACAGCATGATCAACAAGACTTTCCCCATGTCTTCCCAACGGTTCTACTTGGCACAAACACTAATTAAAACTTAAAAACTCAATCATAACAGAGGCTAGATAAATTATTTCTTACTAAACAGGAGCAATAAGCAAGGGACTAAAATAAAGTTGGGTTGCCTCCCAACAAGCGCTATCGTTTAACGCCCCTAGCTAGGCATGATTATTTCAACGATGCTCACATAAAAGATAAGAATTGAAACATAAAGAGAGCATCATGAAGAATATGAATAGCACATTTAAGTCTAACATTCTTCCTATGCATAGGGATCTTGTGAGAAAACAACTTGTGGGAACAAGAATCAACTTGCATAGGAAGGTAAAACAAGCATATCTTTAAAACTTTAAGCACATAGAGAGGAAACCTGATATTATTGCAATTCCTACAAGCATATATTCCTCCCTCATAATAATTTTCAGTAGCATCATGAATGAATTCAACAATATACCCAGCACATAAAGCATTCTTTTCATGATCTACAAGCATAGAAAGTTTACTACTCTCCACACAAGCAAATTTCTTCTCATGAATAATAGTGGGAGCAAACTCAACAAAATAACTATCATGTGATTGAAAATTAAGATCAAGATGAAAAGTTTCATGGTTATAATTATTCTTTAAAGCATACGTGTCATCACAATAATCATCATAGATAGGAGGCATGCTTTCATCATAATAAATTTGCTCATCAAAGCTTGGGGGACAAAAAATATCATCTTCATCAAACATAGCTTCCCCAAGATTGTGGCTTTGCATACCATTAGCATCATGGATATTCAAGGAATTCATACTAACAACATTGCAATCATGCTCATCATTCAAATATTTAGTGCCAAACATTTTATAGATTTCTTCTTCTAGCACTTGAGCACAATTATCCTTTGCATCATACTCACGAAAGATATTAAAAAGGTGAAGCGTATGAGACAAACTCAATTCCATTTTTTATAGTTTTCTTTTATAAACTAAACTAGTGATAAAACAAGAAACTAAAAGACTCGATTGCAAGATCTAAAGATATACCTTCAAACACTCACCTCCCTGGCAATGGCACCAGAAAATAGCTTGATGTCTACTACACAACCTTCTTCTTGTAGACGTTGTTGGGCCTCCAAGTGCAGAGGTTTGTAGGACAGTAGCAAATTTCCCTCAAGTGGATGACCTAAGGTTTATCAATCCATAGGAGGCGTAGGATGAAGATGGCCTCTCTCAAGCAACCCTGCAACCAAATAACAAAGAGTCTCTTGTCTCCCCAACACACCCAATACAATGGTAAATTGTAGGTGCACTAGTTCGGCGAAGAGATGGTGAAACAAGTGGTATATGGATAGTAGATAAAGGTATTTTAATCTTAAATTATAAAAACAGCAAGGTAGAAAGTGATAAAAGTGAGCGTAAACGGTATTTCAATGATAGGAAATAGGGCCTAGGGTTCATACTTTCGCTAGTGTAAGTTCCCTCAACAATACTAACATAATTGGATCACATAACTATCCCTCAACATGCAACAAAGAGCCACTCCAAAGTCACTAATAGCAGAGAACGAATGAAGAGATTATGGTAGGGTACGAAACCACGTCAAAGTTATTCTTTCCAATCAATCCGGTGGGCTATTCCTATAAGTGTCACAAACAGCCCTAGAGTTCACACTAGAATAACACCTTAAGACACAAATCAACCAAAACACTAATGTCACCTAGATAGTCCAATGTCACCTCAAGTATCCGTGGGTATGATTATACGATATGCATCACACAATCTCAGATTCATCTATTCAACCAACACAAAGGACCTCAAAGAGTGCCCAATGTTTCTACCGGAGAATCTCGATGAAAACGTGTGCCAACCCCTATGCATAGGTTCCCAATGTCATGAAACCCGCAAGTTGATCACCAAGACATACATCAAGTTTTCTCAAGTCTTTAAAGACTCAATTCGATAAGATAACTCCAAAGGGAAAACTCAATTCATTACAAGAGAGAAGAGGGGGAGGAGAAACATAGGATCCAACTATAATAGCAAAGCTCGCGATACATCAAGATCGTGCCAAATCAAGAACACGAGAGAGAGAGAGAGATCAAACACATAGCTACTGGTACATACCCTCAGCCCTGAGGGAGAACTACTCCCTCCTCGTCATGGAGAGCACCGGGATGATGAAGATGGCCACCGGTGAGGGATCCCCCCTCCGGCAGGGTGCCGGAACAGGGTCCCGATTGACTTTTGGTGGCTACGGAGGCTTCTGGCGGCGGAACTCCCGATCTAATCTCTGTTCTAGAAGTTTTAGGTTACGTAGGTATATATGGGTGCAAGGAGTACGTCGGTGGAGCTTCGAGGGCCCCACGAGGCAGGGGGCGCGCCCTAGGGGGGTGGGCACCGCCCCACCCTCGTGGGCAGCTCCTGTATCTTCTGGCGTGGGGTCCAACTCCATCAGGTGTGTTTCCTTCCAAAAATAACTTCTCTAGTTGATTTCGTTGCGTTTCGACTCCGTCTGATATTCCTTTCCTCAAAACACTGAAATAGGCATAAAACAACAAATCTGGGCTGGGCCTCCGGTTAATAGGTTAGTCCCAAACATAATATAAAAGTGGATAATAAAGCCAAATATTGCCCAAAACAGTAGATAATATAGCATGGAGCAATCAAAAATTATAGACACGGTGGAGACGTATCAGTAGTATCCTGCGAGTCCAAGAAAACTCCGGATCTCTCCAACTGTTGTTGGGGCTTCCCAATTTGTCACGGTATCAAACTTAGTGGGATCTACTGCTATACCTTCTCCAGATATAACGTGTCCGAGAAATCCAACTTCCTTCAACCAAAACTCACATTTGCTAAACTTGGCATATAACTCATGTTCTCTGAGCTTACCAAGTACCAAACGCAAATGCTCCTTATGCTCCTCTTCATTCTTCGAGTATACCAGGATATCATCAATGAACACCATGATGAACTTATCCAAAAACTCCATGAATACTTTGTTCATTATGTTCATAAAATATGCAGGTGCGCTAGTCAGACCGAATGACATAACAGTATACTCGTACAGCCCATACCTGGTGGTAAAAGACGTCTTAGGTATATCCTGTTCTTGAATCTTCAACTGATGGTATCCTGATCGCAGATCGATCTTGGAATGTACCTTAGCTCCTCGCAATCGATCAAACAGATCATTGATCATTGGTAGTGGGTACTTGTTCTTGATGGTTACTTCATTCAATCCTCGATAATCAACAACCATCCTTAATGATCCATCCTTCTTCTCCACTAGAAGTACTGGCGATCCCCAAGGCGAAGAACTTTGGCGAATATATCCATTATCCAGTGAATCCTTAGTCTGCTTCTTAATCTCCACCAAATCCTTTGCGGGCATCCTATATGGTCTCTTTGATATTGGCCCTGTGCCTGGAAAAAGCTCAATCAAAAACTCAATATCTCTATCCGGTGGCATGCCTGGCAACTCCTCTGGAAATACATCAGGGAAATCCTTCACCACTGGTACTTCCTCCTGCACAACTCCTATTAAACAATTAACTTGAGCCCTTTTTGGCACATGTCGGGATACATACTTGATCCTTCTCCCTTCTAGGGTGGTAAGCAAGATCGACTTACTGGCGCAATCGATGTTTCCTCCATACATCGACGGCCAATCCATACCCAGAATTACATCCAATCCTTGTGATTCCAAAATGATTAAATCCGAGGGAAACACATGCCTACCTATACTCAATGGCACTTGAAAACATCCTTGGCTAGCCATATACTCCGCTCCTGGTGAGCTTACTAACATAGGTGTTCTAAGAACTTTGGTGGGCAGATTATACTTATCCACAAATCCCCTTGATATGTATGAATGTGATGCACCGGTATCAAAAATAATGAGTGTAGTAAATGGCTTAACCAAAAACTTACCGATTACAGCATCCGGCTGCTCTTCAACCTCCTCCACGTTAACGTGGTTCACCTATCCCCTGTTGAAAGGGTTCAGCTTCTTCCCAGAGCTTCCATTGCCATTTCCATTCTGGGATTCAGGACATTCATTGGCATAATGTCCGGTCTTCTGGCACTTGAAACAAGTGACTTGGCTCAGGTCTCTCTTGCCTGGGGTTGATGGGTTGGTACGGTTTTGGCCGTTGCTTCCTCCATTCCCATTACCATTCTTGGTGCCAGTGTGATTGTGCGAGCTACCTCCTCCATCGGTATGCTGAAAATGTCCTCCTGGTCTAGGGGTAAAATGTGGCTTCTGCTGAGCTCCTCAATTGTACTTCCCTTGTCCATACTTCCTCTTGCGGGTCTCAATCTGCTGCTGCTTCCCTTCAATCATAAGAGCATGGTCTACCAACTCCTGGTAGTTGCTGAAGGTTGCCAGCGTCAACT
The DNA here is from genome assembly GCF_002162155.2 of Triticum dicoccoides. NCBI lineage: Eukaryota > Viridiplantae > Streptophyta > Magnoliopsida > Poales > Poaceae > Triticum > Triticum dicoccoides. Next base: position 100,368,773 of record NC_041390.1, read on the forward strand.
GCATGCTCAACTCATCATTCAGTCCTTCCGTAAACTTCTCCTGCTTAGCTGCATCCGTAGCTACGTCATCTGGGGCATAACGTGCTAACTTACTAAAGTCCTCCACATACTGACCAACTGTCCTTCCTCCTTGGCGCAAGTTGCAAAACTCTCGCTTCTTCATGGCCATAGCTCCTGCTGAAACATGGGCAGTACGAAAAGCTTGCTGAAACTGGTCCCACGTGACAGTGTCAACAGGGAAAGTGGCTGTGAAATTCTCCCACCATGATGCTGCGGGTCCTTCAAGCTGATGTGCGGCAAACTTCACCTTTTCTGCATCTGTGCATCCTGCGGTGGTCAACTCCCTTGCTGTCTTATGGAGCCAATCATCTGCTACTATCGGCTCGGTGCTACTGGAAATCACCGGCGGATTCAGCCTAAGAAAACGGGCTAAGTGATCAACAGGTGGTGGTGGTGGTGGGTTGTTGTTGTTGTTGTTCCCCTGATTATGATTCTGGACTAGCAACTGCATCAATGTGTTCTGCTGCTGGATCAGCTGGGTGAGCTCCGGTGGGAAGGTAAATCCGGGGTCACGTCTCGGAGGCATCTGAGGGTTTAGAAAAGATGAGATTTAAGAATAGAGAGGGGGTCTAGAGAGAAAACACTACCCAGATGCACATGAGGCAAAAGCAAAAAATTCACTTCATTCAATCAAACAAGGGCATACAATCGATCTATCTATCGCAAAAGTGCTCGGACTACTATATTTACATGGTGGACTACTACTACGGTTGGGGTGGTCTACTAGAAATATTCTTCGGTTGCAGACTCCATTATATCTGCTCCAGCTTCATCAACATAGTCATCATCGCTATCATCTGGATCCGAGTCGGTGTCATCGATGATGATGTAGTCTTCCAGGCGAATCTCCTTGGGTTCTTCGCCTTCTTCTACTGGTGTAGGGCCTCCCATGAATATTCCAATCTTCTTGATCAGATCGTCATTCTTCTCCACTAATACTTTGATTTCCTCTTCATAATCTTCACGCGTAGCCTTGAGTTCTTCCTCCAATTCCTTGATTCTTGTCCTTGCCTTCTTCAGATCTATCATGTCGGCGCACATCTGGTTCTCCTAACGTCGAATGTGCTGGTTTAACTCCTGGATAAAAGCTGCAATTGATCTATCCTTCCTGGTGATGATCACCTCCGAGTGCTCATCTCGGCGCCCACAAATCTTGTAGATAGTATCGTTGAGATCATTGCGGTAAACTTCTCCAATGCGTCCCATGGCGATTTGAGCTGTCATGCTCTTTCCTAGACTCCAAGTTGGTGCATCAAAAGAAAGCTCTATGGGCTCAGTGACTAGCATGAACGTCCTTCCTGGAACTTGAACTTGAATCATCCAGCGCTCTTCTTCCGGTAAAGTGGCGTTGTAGGTCCCGGTGAAGCTTGGTACTCCTATGTTCGGGCATCTAGTGACTTCCTTCAAGTGACGTCCAAAGGGGGTATCTTCATCTGGAACTTGTTCCTTGCATCCCCCATCCTAAAAGAGTAGAAAAGATGAGAAGTCAGAATGAGAAGAGAGTGAGTAGTGATCTAGGTCTTTTAGCTTAGTGGTCGTGTCCTACAGTCAGCGTGTGCTCTGATACCATCTTGTAGCGACCAGACCTCAAACGGTCCAATCTCTGTGCTCAGGTGTCATCCCTGGATCAGAAATGCTGACACCACACAGTACTTGAAGGATTTATAACAGAGTAGCAATCACACACTTATTACGTCGAGTGTCTCAAAAGAGAACTTATTACAATAAATGTTGCTTAAGGCCATCTAATAACGATAACAGCGGAAGGCTTGGAAGATAAGTGAGTCCATCAACTCCAACGGCATCACTGATTATAGAACCACGACCTAAAGGCACCTTAATCATCGTCTGAAAAGTCTGCAACATTAACGTTGCAGCCCGAAACGGGTAAGCACATGGAATATGCTGGCAATGTAACACATAGAGAATTATGGAAGAATAAGGCTATACTACATGCATATTTGCGTAAAGCCAATTTTTCCCTACTGCAAAGGAATAAATTTTATTTAACTATCATGGTGGTTGTAAAACATTGAGAATGGTTGACAGCATTCTCAGTCCCAATTAAACATCATCATTAAACAAGACCCAACAAAATTAATTTTAGAGTAACATGATGAGATTCACATGGTAATCCAGGTACTAGATACTCAAGATGTCCATAACCGGGGACACGGCTAACCATGATTAGTTTATACATTCTGTAGAGGCTTGCACACTTTTCCCCACAAGACTTGATCTCCTCCATTGGGATTCTCACTCTACAGGGTGTTTGAGAAACGGATGACCGAGACAAAGTCTTTCAGAAGCGCTAGCACCTTTCAATCGGGTAGACCGTTACACCTACTTTCCCCAACATCTACTAGTCTACCACTTTAAGAGTTCGCACGACTTAATCAACTATGCTAGAGCCCATAGTAGCTTGTGGCTGCACACGGAAGTTTCTAGCATGAATAATCTCATGATCCCTTTCAGCCTGGGTGGCGGTCGAAAAGAAAACAGGCAATCGCTGGAATACCCAGGTGCCTCAATCCACCCAGATGTGAATTTAAGGTGCGACCTTAGATAAACCTTTAATTTAACAATCTCACATCTATCATGTATTTCACTCACCCAATCCACATCTACTAGCATAGCATGGCATAATAAGCAAACGTAGATGTAACTCCCAAAGGTTTCATAATAACATGTAATAGGTACTACCTTAACTACTTCCCAAACCCACAATTTAATTAGATCGTAATCATGCAATGTGTGAGGATTGATCTAATGCAATAAAACTGGGTAATTGGAAGTATGATCAAAGTGTTACTTGCCTTGCCGATGATCCGGGAAACCTAGCGATTCGAATTAGCAAGCGGCGCACTCCGGGTACTCTATCGCAAACAAACAAGCATACAATAAGTACTCGACTAATGCACAGGTAAAACTCAAATAAGAGATCTAATCAGAAAGTTCAACTTAAGAACTCCGGTTGACAAAAAGAATCAAATCGAACGAAGCAACGAAAGACAAACGGCAAAAGAAACAAGCTTCATTTACTATTCTGGATCTAGGGCAATTTTTACAGTGGCAAAAACTTGTTTGAGTTGGTTAAACGGAAAGAGGGTTTCGAGACGAAACTCCAGGCGCTTGAATCGCCTGATTCCGATAAACGAGCGAAAAGTTATACTACAACGAAAAACGGATCAGGAATCGCGATCAGAAAAATCACGGATTTAATCCAAGAAAAAGAAAACTACGAACAGATTAACGAACTAACGTTCGTTAACTGGATCTAAATGAAGAACGCATTCGTTAAAACGAACGAACGAGCAAATGCTCGCTAATTAAATAAACCGGAAAACCTGATCTATTAAAAAACAAACTAAAAAAACCGAACGAAACCAACGGAAAACCGATCGGTTTTTTGAAAAAAATTGGTGGCGGCGAGGTCAACCTCCGGCGGCGGCGGATCCGGCGGGCGGCGGCTCCGGCGGCGGGCGGCGGCGCGGCGCGGGTTGCGGCAGCGGGCTAGGGCGGCGGGGCTCGCGGCTAGGGTTGGGGTCTATCTGGGCCTTCCCCGGCTATTTAAAGCCGACCGGGCCAAGTGTCCAGGTCGGACACGCCCCGGTAAGTCGGTTGCGCTTTAAAAAAAATAGTTACACTCAGAAAAAAACAAAAGGAATACTAAACAGACTCCAAAAATACCGAAATAAAATTTCCCCAGCTTCTAAAATCGAGCTGCATAGGATGAATATTTATTTGGGGCCTAAATGCAAATTTTTAAAAACGCGCATTTTTACTAAATTCAAATAAAATAGCAAATAAAACCAAAATAAAATCTTATTTGACTTTATTATTAAATCCTCAATATTTCTTTATTTAGGGAAAGTCATTTTATTCCCTCTCTCATATTTTGATAATAGAAATAATTGAAGATAAAATAAATAAAACCAAATGATCCTATTTTCAAAACTTGAGAAACTCAAATATGAAAATAACGAAATCCCCCAACTCTCTCCGAGGGTCCTTGAGTTGCGTGAAATTTCTAGGATCAACCAAAATGCAATAAAATATGATATGCAATGATGATCTAATGTATAACATTCGAAATTGAAAATTTGGGATGTTACAAACCTACCCCCCTTAAGATGAATCTCGCCCTCGAGATTCGGGTTGGCTAGAAAATAGGTGAGGGTGGTCCTTTAGTAATTCTCCCTCTCGCTCCCAGGTGGCTTCATCCTCCGTGTGGTGGCTCCACTGAACTTTGCAAAACTTTATAACCTTTCTGCGGATGACTCGACTGACATACTCTAAAATCTTGACTGGTTTCTCCTCATAGGTCAAATCACGGTCCAACTGAATTGCTTCCAGCGGCAGTGTATCTCTCAGCGGTATATCAGCCATCTCTACGTGGCACTTCTTCAACTGGGAAACGTGGAACACGTCGTGAACTCCTGACAATCCTTCAGGCAATTCGAACTTATAGGCTACTTCTCCCATACGCTCCAAAACTTTGTATGGGCCTCCAAACGTGCCGCTAACTTTCCCTTAACTCCAAAGCGCTTAACTCCTCGAAGTGAAGATACTCGAAGATAAACTCGGTCTCCGACTTCGTAAACTGTCTCCTTGCGTTTAGAATCTGTGTAGCTCTTCTGCCTGGATTGAGCAACCTTGAGCCTATCGTGAATTAATTTCACTTTCGGTTCAGACTCCTTAATTAGATCCGGTCCAAACAACTGGCGGTCTCCAACTTCATCCCATGATAATGGGGTCATGCACCTCCTTCCGTACAAGGCTTCGAAAGGGGCCATCTTCAAACTGGATTGATAGTTGTTGTTGGAAGAGAACTCTCCATATGGCAAATTCTCGTCCCAACTAGATCCGTAATCTAGCGCACAAGCTCTCAGCATATCCTCCAAATTCTGATTGACTCTCTCGGTCTGTCCATCTGTCTGCGGATGGAAAGTTGTACTGAATTCTAGCCTGGTACCCAAAGTTTCATGCAACTGATTCCAGAACTTTGAGGTAAATTGGGTTCCTCTATCTGATACAATGCTCCTTGGAACTGCATGTAGACATATGATTCTGGTCATGTATATCTTTGCCAGCTTTGTAGTGGTATAGGTAGTCTTCACTGGAATGAAATCAGCTACCTTTGTCAAACGATCGACTACAACCCATATTGAGTCATAGCCTGAACGAGTTCTGGGTAAACCTGTAATAAAATCCATGTGTAACTTATCCCACTTCCATTCGGGTATCGGCAAAGGTTGTAGCAATCCTGCTGGCTTCTGATGCTCAGCTTTTACCCACTGGCATACATCACAAACTGCTACATACTCCGCAATATCCTTCTTCATTCCAGTCCCCCAGAAAGTATCCTTCAAATCCAAATACATCTTGGTATTTCCTAGGTGAATCGAATATGGTGAATCATGGGCCTCTTGCAGAATTAACTTCCTGATCTCTGAATCGTTGGGCACAAAAACACGGTCTTCAAACCATAAGGTATCGTGTTCATCCTCACGAAATCCTTTAGCTTTTCCCTTGCTCATTTTCTCCTTAATAGAAGCAATCTCCTTGTCAGTCTTTTGAGCTTCTTTGATATTATCCATCAAAGTAGACTGAATCTCCAATGCTGCTACACAGCCTCTCGGGACTATCTCCAGACATAACTCAGGAAGATTCTCGGCTAACTCTCTTGGTAAATCTCCCGTCATTAAGGTGTTGACATGGCTTTTACGACTCAACGCGTCAGCTACTACGTAAGCCTTTCCGGGGTGATAATGCAATCTCATATCATAATCCTTGATGAGCTCCAACCATCTCCTTTGCCTGAGATTCAACTCCTTCTGCGTGAAAATATACTTCAAACTCTTTTGATCCGTGTACACCTCACAATTGTTTCCAATGAGAAAATGTCTCCAGGTCTTCAATGCATGCACTACGGCTGCTAACTCCAAATCACGCGTAGCATAATTCAACTCATGAGGCTTAAGTTGTCGTGAGGCATATGAAACAACTCTTCCTTCCTGCATAAGCACGGCTCCAAGTCCTCGACGTGAAGCGTCGCAATACACCTCATAATCCTTGGTCTGATCTGGCAAAATCAACACAGGTGATGTAACCAAACGTTTCTTCAACTCCTGGAAACTAGCCTCACATTTCTCAGTCCATATGAACTTGGTATCCTTTTTCAACACCTCCGTCATAGGCTTCGCAATCTTTGAGAAATTCCTCAATAAACCTCCTGTAGTATCCTGCGAGTCCAAGAAAACTCCAGATCTCTCCAACTGTTGTTGGGGCTTCCCAATTTGTCACGGTATCAACCTTAGTGGGATCTACTGCTATACCTTCTCCAGATATAACGTGTTCGAGAAATCCAACTTCCTTCAACCAAAACTCACATTTGCTAAACTTGGCATATAACTCATGTTCTCTGAGCTTACCAAGTACCAAACGCAAATGCTCCTTATGCTCCTCTTCATTCTTCGAGTATACAAGGATATCATCAATGAACACCATGACGAACTTATCCAAAAACTCCATGAATACTTTGTTCATCATGTTCATAAAATATGCAGGTGCGTTAGTCAAACGAATGACATAACGGTATACTCGTACAACCCATACCTGGTGGTAAAAGCCGTCTTAGGTATATCCTGTTCTCGAATCTTCAACTGATGGTATCCTGATCGCAGATCGATCTTGGAAAGTACCTTAGCTCCTTGCAATCGATCAAACAGATCATTGATCATTGGTAGTGGGTACTTGTTCTTGATGGTTACTTCATTCAATCCTCGATAATCAACAACCATCCTTAACAATCCATCCTTCTTCTCCACTAGAAGTACTAGCGATCCCTAAGGCGAAGAACTTGGGCGAATATATCCTTTATCTAGTAACTCATTGATCTGCTTCTTAATCTCCACCAAATCCTTTGCGGACATCCTATATGGTCTCTTTGATATTGGCCCTGTGCCTGGCAAAAGCTCAATCAAAAACTCAATATCTCTATCCGGTGGCATGCCTGGCAACTCCTCTGGAAATACATCAGGGAAATCCTTCACCACGGGTACGTCCTCCTACACAACTCCTGTTAAACAATTTACTTGAGTCCTTTTTGGCACATGTCGGGATACATACTTGATCCTTCTCCCTTCTGGGGTGGTAAGCAAGATCAACTTACTAGCGCAATCGATGTTTCCTCCATACATCGACGGCCAATCCATACCCAGAATTACATCCAATCCTTGTGATTCCAAAATGATTAAATCCGAGGGAAACACATGCCTACCTATACTCAATGGCACTTGAAATATCCTTGGCTAGCCATATACTCTGCTCCTGGTGAGCTTACTAACATAGGTGTTCTAAGAACTTTGGTGGGCAGATTATACTTATCCACAAATCCCCTTGATATGTATGAATGCGATGCACCAGTATCAAAAAGAACGAGTGCAGTAAATGACTTAACCAAAAACTTACCGATTACAGCATCCGGCTGCTCTTCAACCTCCTCCACGTTAACGTGGTTCACCAATCCCCTGTTGAAAGGGTTCGGCTTCTTCCCAGAGCTTCCATTGCCATTTCCATTCTGGGATTCAGGACATTCATTGGCATAATGTCCGGTCTTCTGGCACTTGAAACAAGTGACTTGGCTCAGGTCTCTCTTGGCTGGGGTTGATGGGTTGGTACGGTTCTGGTCGTTGCTTCCTCCATTCCCATTACCATTCTTGGTGCCAGTGTGATTGTGCGAGCTACCTCCTCCATGGGTATGCTGAAAATGTCCTCCCAGTCTAGGGGTAAAATGTGGCTTCTGTTGAGCTCCTGAATTGTACTTCCCCTGTCGATACTTCCTCTTGCGGGTCTCAATCTGCTGCTGCTTCCCTTCAATCATAAGAGCACGGTCTACCAACTCCTGGTAGTTGTTGAAGGTTGCTAGCATCAACTGCATGATCAACTCATCATTCTGTCCTTCCAGAAACTTCTCCTGCTTAGCTGCATCCATAGCTACATCATCTGGGCATAACGTGCTAACTTACTAAAGTCCTCCACATACTGACCAACTGTCCTTCCTCCTTGGCGCAAGTTGCGAAACTCTCGCTTCTTCATGGCCGTAGCTCCTGCTGAAACATGGGCAGTACGAAAAGCTTGCTGAAACTGGTCCCACGTGACAGTGTCGATAGGGAAAGTGGCTGTGAAATTCTCCCACTATGATGCTGCGGGTCCTTCAAGCTGATGTGCGGCAAACTTCACCTTTTCCGCATCTGTGCATCCTGCGGTGGTCAACTCCCTTGCTGTCTTACGGAGCCAATCATCTGCTACTATCGGCTCGGTGCTACTGGAAAACACCGGCGGATTCAGCCTAAGAAAACGGGCTAAGTGATCAAAAGGTGGTGGTGGTGGTGGGTTGTTGTTGTTGTTGTTCCCCTGATTCTGATTCTGGACTAGCAACTACATCAATGTGTTGTGTTGCTGGATCAAGTGGGTGAGATCCGGTGGGAAGGTAAATCCGGGGTCACGTCTCGGAGGCATCTGAGGGTTTAGAAAAGATGAGATTTAAGAATAGAGAGGGGTCTAGAGAGAAAACACTACCCATATGCACATGAGGCAAAAGCAAAAAATTCACTGCATTCAATCAAACAAGGGCATACAATCGATCTATCTATCGCAAAAGTGCTCAGACTACTATATTTACATGGTGGACTACTACTACGGTTGGGGTGGTCTACTAGATATATTCTTCGGTTGCAGACTCCATTATATCTGCTCCAGCTTCATCAACATAGTCATCATCGCTATCATATGGATCTGAGTCGGTGTCGTTGATGATGATGTAGTCTTCCGGGCGAATCTCCTTGGGTTCTTCGCCTTCTTCTACTGGTGTAGGGCCTCCCATGAATATTCCAATCTTCTTGATCAGGTCGTCATTCTTCTCCACTAATACTTCGATATCCTCTTCATAATCTTCACGCGTAGCCTTGAGTTCTTCCTCCAGTTCCTTGATTCTTGTCCTTGCCTTCTTCAGATCTATCATGTCGGCGCACATCTAGTTCTCCTGACGTCGAATGTGCTGGTTTAACTCCTGGATAAAAGCTGTAATTGATCTATCCTTCCTGGTGCTGATCATCTCCCAGTGCTCATCTCGGCGCCCACAAATCTGGTAGATAGTATCCTTGAGATCATTGCGGTAAACTTCTCCAATGCATCCCATGGCGATGTGAGCTGCCATGCTCTTTCCTAGACTCCAAGTTGGTGCATCAAAAGAAAACTCTACGGGCTCAGTGACTAGCATGAACGTCCTTCCTGGAACTTGAACTTGAATCATCCAGCGCTCTTGTTCCGATAAAGTGGCGTTGTAGGTCCCGGTGAAGCTTGGTACTCCTATGTTCAGGCATCTAGTGACTTCCTTCAAGTGACGTCCAAAGGGGGTATCTTCATCCGGTTGCGTGAACTTGTTCCTTGCATCCGCCATACTAAAAGAGTAGAAAAGATGAGAAGTCAGAATGAGAAGAGAGTGAGTAGTGATCTAGGTCTTTTAGCTTAGTGGTCGTGTCCTACAGTCAGCATGTGCTCTGATACCATCTTGTAGCGACCAGACCTCAAACGGTCCAATCTCTGTGCTCAGGTGTCATCCCTGGATCAGTAATGCTGACACCACACAGTACTTGAGGGATTTATAACAGAGTAGCAATCACACGCTTATTACATTGAGTGTCTCAAAAGAGAACTTATTACAAGAAATGTGGCTTAAGGCCGTCTAAAAACGATAACAGCAGAAGGCTTGGAAGATAAGTGAGTCCATCAACTCCAACGACATCACTGAGTATAGAACCACGACCTAAAGGCACCTTAATCGTCGTCTGAAAAGTCTGCAACATTAACGTTGCAGCCCGAAACGGGTCAGCACATGGAATATGCTGGCAATGTAACACATAGAGAGCAATGGAAGAATAAGGCTATACTACATGCATATTTGGCTGGTGGAAATCTCTATGGTTACAGTTTTGCGTAAAGCCAATTTTTCCCTACTGCAAAGGAATAAATTTTATTTAACTATCATGGTGGTTGTTAAAGATTGAGAATGGTTGACAGCATTCTCAATCCCAATTAAACATCATCATTAAACAAAACCCAACAAAATTAATTTGAGAGTAACATGATGAGATTCACATGATAATCCAGGTACTAGATACTCAAGATGTCCATAACCGGGAGACGGCTAACCATGATTAGTTTATACCCTATGCAGAGGTTTGCGCACTTTTCCCCACAAGACTCGATCTCCTCCGTTGGGATTCTCGCACTACAGGGTGTTTGAGAAACGGATGACCGAGACATAGTCTTTCAGAAGCGCTTGCACCTTACGATCGGGTAGACCGTTCACCTACTTTCCCCTACATCTGCTAGTCTACCACTATAAGAGTTCGCATGACTTAATCAACTATGCTAGACCCCATAGTAGCTTGTGGCTGCACACGGAAGTTTCTAGCATGAATAATCTCATGATCCCTTTGAGCCTGGGTGGCGGTAGAAAAGAAAACAGGCAATCGCTGGAATACCCAGGTGCATCAATCCACCCAGATGTGAATTTAAGTTGCCCCCTTAGATAAACCTTTAATTTAACAATCTCAAATCTGTCATGGATTTCACTCACCCAATCCACGTCTACTAGCATAGCATGGCATAATAAGCAAACGTATAAGTAACTCCCAAAGGTTTGATAATAACAGGTAATAGGTACTACCTCAACTACTTCCCAAACCCACAATTTAATTAGATCCTAATCATGCAATGTGTGAGGATTGATCTAATGCAATAAAATTGGGTAATTGGAAGTATGATCAAAGTGTTACTTGCCTTGCTGATGATCCGGGAAACCTAGCGATTCGAAGTAGCAAGCGGCGCACTCTGGGTACTCTATCACAAACAAACAAGCATACAATAAGTACTCGACTAATGCACATGTAAAACTCAAATAAGATATCTAACCAGAAAGTTCAACTTAAGAACTCTGGTTGACAAAAAGAAACAAATCGAACGAAGCAACGAAAGACAAACGACAAAAGAAACAAGCTTCGTTTACTATTCTGGATCTAGGGCAATTTTTAAGTGGCAAAAACTTGTTTGAGTTGGTTAAACGAAAAGAGGGTTTCGAGACGAAACTCCAGGCGCTTGAATCGCCTGATTCGGATAAACGAGCAAAAATTTATACTAGAACGAAAAACGGATCAGGAATCGCGATCAGAAAAATCACGGATTTAATCCGAGAAAAAGAAAACAACGGACAGATTAACGAACGGACGTTCGTTAACTGGATCTAAACGAAGAACGCGTTCATTAAAACAAAGGAATGAGCGAACGCTCACTGATTAAATAAATCGGAAAAACTGATCTATTAAAAAAACAAACTAAAAAAACTGAACGAAACCGACGACAAACCGATCGGTTTTTCGAAAAAAACCGGTGGCGGCTAGGTCAACCTCCGGCGGCGGCGGATCCGGTGGCAGCGGCGGGCGGCGCGGCGGCACGGTGCAGGTTGCGGCATTGGCGGGCTAGGGCGGCGGGGCTGGCGGCTAGGGTTGGGGTCCGGCTGGGCCTTCCTCGGCTATTCAAAGCCGGCCGGGCAAGTGTCCAGGTCGGACACGGCCCGGTAAGTCGGTTGTGCTTCTTTTTTAAAAAAAAATAGTTACGCTCAGAAAAAAACAAAAGGAATACTAAACGGACTCCATAAATCCTGAAATAAATATTCCCGGGCTTCTAAAATCGAGCCGCACAGGATGAACATTTATTTGGGGCCTAAATGCAAATTTTGAAAAACGCTCATTTTTCCTAAATTCAAATAAAATAGCAAATAAAACCAAAATAAAATCTTATTTGATTTTATTATTAAATCCTCAATATTTATTTATTTTGGGAAAGTCATTTTATTCCCTCTCTCATATTTTGATAATAGAAATAATTGAAGGTAAAATAAATAAAACCAAATGATCCTATTTTCAAAATTTGAGAAACTCAAATATGAAAATAACGAAATCCCCCAACTCTCTCCGAGGGTCCTTAAGTTGCGTGAAATTTCTAGGATCAACCAAAATGCAATAAAATATGATATGCGGTGATGATCTAATGTATAACATTCCAAATTGAAAATTTGGGGTGTTACACCTGGACCATGTTGACAAGCTTGATTTTCTTGCTCATCATGTTCCTGATGCAGGTCTTGAGTCCGGTCAGCTCTACTGGGGAACCCCAGGACAGGCCCTTCTCTTTCCAGGAAGTGAGCCGCGTGGGGATTCCGAATCGAAATTTGGGGGCCGCCACCCAGTTGTTGTCGCGCGGCTCGGTGATGTAGAACCACCCTGATTGCCACCCCTTTATGGTCTCCACATAGGAGCCTTCGAGCCAGGTGACGTTAGGCATTTCGCCCACCATGGCGCCTCCGCACTCTGCTTGCTGGCCGACCACCACCTTCGTTTTGACATTGAAGGTCTTCAGCCACAGGCTGAAGTGGGGCCTGATGCGGAGGAAGGCCTCGCACACGATGATAAACGCTAAGATGTTGAGGATGAAATTGGGGGCCAGATCATGAAAATCCAGCCCGTAGTAGAACATGAGCCCGCGGACAAACGGGTGAAGGGGAAATCCCAGTCCGTGGACAAAGTGGGTAAGGAAAACTACCTTCTCATGGGGTTTGGGCGTCGGGATGATCTGCCCCGCATCTGGTAGCTGGTGCGCGATATCCGCCGCCAGATATCCGGCTTCCCGTAGCTTCGTGATGTTCTCCTCCGTGACGGAGGAGACCATCCACTTGCCTCCCGCTCCGAACATGCTTGGAGTGGTTTGAAGAGAAAGACGCAAACTTGGGCGCTGGAGCTTGAGTGTGCGAGAATGGATAAGCAAGGAGGAAGAAGGCGTGGGTAAAAAGGGTGAATCTTTGTCCCTTTATAAGGGCGGAAGAGGCGATGCGCCTCCCCACTTACCTGGTAAAATCTCTTATTCCCCGAACGCCGTAAATAATGGCTCGGTTGGGTTACCCATACCCATATTGATGAGAATCCCGCGATAAGGGGACACGGTCTCTGCTTCGACAAGACGTGTCAAGGAAACCGCCTCGCGATATGTGTAGTGTTGGTTGAAGAAAAACGTTCTGAATAATGACCGGGCCACGCCATGATTTCATGTTGCTAAACGTGTTAGCAGATTAAATTTGTGGAAATATTATTCTCTCTACGGTGGTATGTGGAACTTGTTTTGCAGAGCCGGACACTATCCTTGTGTTCAAAATCCTCTATGGAGTATTTGGAGGAAGAACCCGCCTTGCAATGCCGAAGACAAATCTGCGCGCCGGACTCATCGTCGTTGAAGCCTGGTTCAGGGGCTACTGAGGGAGTCCTGGATTAGGGGGTCTCCGGACAGCCGGACTATATCCCTTGGCCGGACTATTGGACTATGAAGATACAAGATTGAAGACTTCGTCCCATGTCCGGATGGGACTCTCCTTGGCGTGGAAGGCAAGCTTGGTAATACGGATATGTAGATCTTCTTCCTTGTAACCGACTCTGTGTAACCCTAGCCCCCTCTAGTGTCTATATAAACCAGAGGGTTTAGTCCGTAGGACAACATACAATCATACCATAGGCTAGCTTCTAGGGTTTTGCCTCTACGATCTCGTGGTAGATCAACTCTTCTAATACTCATATCATCAAGGTCAATCAAGTAGGACATAGGGTATTACCTCCATCGAGAGGGCCCGAACCTGGGTAAACATCGTGTCCCTCGTCTCCTATTACCATCCGCCTTAAACGCACAGTTCGGGACCCCCTACCCGAGATCCGCCAGTTTTGACACCGATAGTGTCCATACCAACCGACCGTATAGACCTCTACACTACAAATGTACCTGCTCATCTTCCCTACAAGGAACATACTGTACTACTATCATACTCCCTCCATTCCAAAATATAAGTCTTGGTAGAGATTTCCACTATGGTTCACATACAGATGTATCCAGATACATTTTAGAGTGTACATTCACTCATTTTGCTCCATATGTAGTCCATGGTGGAATCTATACAAAGACTTGTATTTAGGAACCAAGAGAGTACTTATTAAAGAACAACAAAAGAGGAACATGCTAAAGAAGATCAAGCAGATTTTGGATAATAAAATGTTCATTGCGCAGTGCCCACACATGATGAACCAGAGCGCATTAAGAAAGCAACTCCCTGCTGTCTCTCTATATGTGGTGCACATGCTTTTTCGAAAGTAAAGTAGGAACATTAGCTGACCAATTAAATGTTATCTATTTTAGTAATATCAGCATCATATCAGATTTGTACTTGAGCAACAAGTTTAGAATTATGAGTGGCCCGTTGTTTAGCTTGATGGATTCAGGAGCAGTGCTAAGCAGGTACGATGATGGTACTGAATATTAAGGCATGTTTGCATGCAAGTCGCATGACTTTTGTCATTTGGGTCAGTCAACCATTTCAGGCAGTTGGATGAAGATCCTACGTCTCATAACCCTTCTTCTTCCTCGCCTCTGATTCTTCCCATACAGAACACCGCACTGGCCTCCAGCCGGACCACCGGCCCCCATCGCTTGTGTTCCTCTGCCACCCCCACCCCTGCCCCCACCCGCGTCGAGTTTTCTTCGTTCGGCAAGGCCCCACCACCGCCCCCCAAGCAAAGTCCCCACCCGAGCCCCTTCGTTCGCACCGGCGAACTCCGGCGAGCTCTAAAAAATTAACTGACCCAATTTTGAAATTTAGTCTACTGTGATTTAACTAGTGTGGAATATAAAATGGGAAAATCATAAGCATTGGGAGTATAGTGTTGAGCGTGCCATGGCGGATCTGAAGGTGCAAACCGGACAAAGGCAACTTCGCAACCAATGTTTGCTTTCAACTAGCAAGTAAGTGATGGACAAGAAGTCAAAGTAAAGCAGCGGCGATCTATTTTCTTGCTGCGATAAATAAATTGAGCAGATATGAAAGAGTACCGCCTCTGGTGCGGCGCCGTGTATGCATCTGCTGAGAATTTGACGGTGCTGCGGTAGCGATGGCTGTCGGCGGCGTGGAAGCAGATATAGGAGGGTAGACGGTGGCGGCGGGGCACAATGGACGAGACGGTCGTAGGAGCGGCACCGGGAAGGTGGACAACGGCGGGGATGAAGCGAGAGGACGGGATGCAAGGATCCCGGTCTGAAGCCGTGGATGAGTGAGGTCGACCTCTTGTAATGGACGACAGCGTCGGGGTATCAGCTCCGGCATGGTGGAGGAGGACGGCGGTAGATGGGGTGGCGGACGGAGGAGGCTGGTGTGGAGAGGGTGTTTTGGCGCCCACGAAGTACGAATGGGGAAATGGATGTGGAGAGGAAGGGGGAACCATGTCTTCAGGGTGCGCTTGTCTCAAATGCAAGGAAATTTACAAACTTAGCCCCCGTTTCAAATTTCCTACATCACAGCAATATTAGTCGGTTGGGGATAGGGCAGTAATATCACATACATCGAATATTTGCCGACGAGAGTTTGTTTTTGGTGCCCACCATGTATGAATCGGGGAGGGAGTCGATTTCGGCCGAGGACACACTGTGTTTTGGCGCCCACCGTGTATGAATCCGGGTGAGAGGCGGTTATGTCATGTTTGAGTGAAATTACAAACCTACCCCTATCGCAACCTATAGAAATCGAGCAGATAGGCTCTGCATGGCAGGGATAGGCAGTATTAATTTCCATCTCGCAGATTTTGGTTTTCGGCGGTTACTGCGAATTTCCCCGCTTCATTCAAATTTTGCAAAGTGCACGTTTACCGTGCCAACTCAATTCGAATCCCGTTTGTATTCTATTTTTTCGTGCAGGATCCATTTTCGATTGGAATATAATTCTATATACATCATTTTTTATATATACTTGCAAAAGCACAATAAAGAATTCTGCTCCTTTATATGTATAATATGAGTTACAAATACAATGATCTCAAAATCATAAGGTTGAATTCAAAAAATTAAACCAAATTATGTTCTACTAAAATGTATGGATCAGTAATATCTACATAATAAATAACATAGATGCGCGTGAATTCATATGAGTATGCATGTTTGATAGATCAATTTTGGTTCGAGTATGGATTACATGTATCATCATCTCGAATTGAAATATTTGAATCCCTTTTATGTTCACAACTTTCATGCCCATCTCTCTCGCATGCATGCTCCTTCATGTAGCTATAACTCTCTTTTCTCCAGCTCACCCGCACGCTCACTTCATGTTTCTCCTATCCTCGCAAACATGGTCTCTCGACGTCTCCCTTGAGAAGTGTCACACTCTCCCTATCATTATACATTACACGGTTTTCATTATCTCTCATGCCTCTACCGTTCTCTCATATCACTAGGTACCTAAGCTTTCTTTTTCACCGCCACACACACAGTCTCCACTTGTCTTTCACTTTGTATTTCTCTCTATGGGATTCTCTCACACACCCTATATGTCTCTAGATATGAATCATACCACTAAAATTACTCTCTCACTCTCTCCTGTAGACACAACATTTGTTGCGGTCTCCTTTTCGTCTCCATCCCAGACTGACATTATTCATTTGTTACCGATCGGACAAACTCCCCCCCCCCTCTCTCTCACAACTCCT
>NC_041390.1:100385592-100436035 GCF_002162155.2 Triticum dicoccoides
TTCCACTCCCCTTCCCGACTACTGTCTCTCTCTCTCTCTCACACACACACAAAACTATCACTTTCGCACCCCCGACTCGTATTTCTGTCACAAACATTTATCGACTAGCCTCTAGATAGGCTTATACACCCGCACACTCGTGCTTCCACTATCGCATACATGTCTCTCTCCCGCTCCTTATATCTATGTAGTTTTTTCTTCCCTTCTTGAGACGCGCCCTCTCGATCGTGCACACACACACTATAGCCTCATTTTAAGCTGATACCACTCGCACACACACTCTTTGTATCTTTTTCACACATGCACTCCATCCTCCTCCCCTCTCCCTCTCTCTCTCACACACATGGGCCTTTTGCAACAACTAGCAAGATGCCCATGCGTTGCACAGAACATGAAGATGCATTTGTATGAGTAGATTATCTTGTGGGAGAAAAGGATGAACAAGGGAAGGCCTTATTTGCAAGTGTGGAGAGGGGTGTGGGTATCTTTTTGCAAAATTGCCATAGTTTCCTTCCTATCAGTCAGATATAGATCGAACGGCCTATATTGCAGGATGGCAGGCACACGATCATCATTGACTATGCTTTTTATAAGAGTAGGGATAAAAACACAGTTTGTGATGATGGTGGGCCTGCCATCCTGCAATATAGGCCGTCCGATTTATATCTGACGGATAGGAACGAAACTACGGCAATTTACCCGCAATCCTCTCCATATTTGCAGATAAAGCCTTCCCTCGTTCATCCTTTTCTCCCACAAGATCTTGATGTTCCGTGCAACGCACGGGCATCTTGCTAGTAAGAGTAGAAATTAGACATATACCACTTCTTGAATCTTGAAACCAACAACATTCCTCCCTTATCTCATCAAAACCGCCAAAGAAATATATTTTGAGTGAAACATAACATTTTTTAGTGATATACGTATTTCAAAACTAGACTTTTTTTTCTATCAAATTGGTGAATATGTATTAATCTACTTTGTTCGTGTGGCAACGCATTAGCACATTGCTAGTAGTTATTATAATTTTTTGGACACCAGACAAATGGTGGAGTACATATACAAAGAGAAGAGGTGCACGCACGCAGTCGGTCTCTCGTTGTCTCGCACACATGAGTGTTATGTAAAGGCAACGTTAACAAATAAACCCCAAAACCCTAGGTGCACAATTGCTGCATTCGCGGGTACCGGGTATGTGGTGGAGTGCAACTTTGTAGGAATAGTCAGCTCGCGTGATAATTTGATCCATAGGAGTTGATGGTCGGGACTACAGGTGAACGACTTGGAGGTGGTGGCTCGCCAGTTGCCACAGATCGAGTAGCTATGTTTAAAATATCATTTTTAGCGGGGTTAAGAGTTCCAATTTTCAATGGCGCGTTATAAGTACTACATAGTTTTTAGAACGATTGGTATGGAGCGAAAATGGAATTCATAGTACTACGTACCTCCTTGGCGTATGGTTGTATGGGTTTATGTTGCGAGATGTTGAACCTGGTAATTCGAGGGCAAATACTATGGTTTAGATTTAGATGTTGGTTTTTAGTAATGAAAATCGGAAGGGGGAAACCCTTCTTTGATTAAAAAAATTTAACTACTACCTCCATTCTGGTTTACTAGTCCCCATCGTATTTTGGGTCAAAGTTTGTCCACGAATTTTACTTGTAAAATGTGAATGGAAACGAGATTTTGTTATATGCAAACAAAAAAGGACTAGAGGGAGTGATTGCTCTGACACGGACGTGGCCTCTCATAGCGCAGGCATTGAACCGGCGCGCCGGCCAAGAGGGCCCCACTCGCTGCAGGCCCGGCTAAACACGCCTCCTCGCCGCATGCAACCGGCTTTAGACTGCCCCGCCTGCCTTCATTGAATCTGCGCGTGTGCCGGAAACACGTCCTTCCACGAGCCGGCTGACATTTTTGAACACAAAAAATGACCAAAATATAATTAATTATGCATGGTCTTGACTTGTTGTGCTCGCACTGGTAGCAGGAACTAGAGGTTTTTATTTATTGATAACTCTCCTCAATTTTTTTGGCTTTGAAGTGAATCATGGTTGTGGACATTATGTATGAATGTGGAGATATCTGTGAACATGAGTTTGATGTGGAAGTTCAACTTGGAATGTCGGGCTTGCGCGTGAACTATACCATGTCCAATGCTTCGTCTGTTATTGCTTGGAAAGTAATTGTTGTTATTACATGACACAAAAAAAAATTGTGCCACATCAGTAGATGCACGGACATCACAATAGGCACGCTGACTGGATAAACATTTGAACCTAGCTACTATGAAGGAAATTTTGTATTGACAACCGTTTTAGATAGCAGGAGATGCCTAGCCTACTCTGCCTCACAAAAAATGTGTTTACCAATGCATGCATGAACACTAGTTACTCTAACCCCCTCTCTTCTTTAATTCTTTGCCACATCAGCATGTTTGCTATTCCCATGTGCATGAGGCTGGTTGCAATGGTGAGTATCATACACTAGTATCATGCATATGATACTAGTGTATGATACTACCTCCCTAATGCATAGTATCATATATTAGTATCATGTAGTATTCTATTCATTGCCATGCATGACACAAAGTAGCATAGCATTTATTATGATATTGTATCATGATATGATACTCCACCCTCTCTTTCTTCATTTAATGCTATGACACCTCATCAAAATTGCCTAGTTGGCATGGATAATACTAGCTATGATACTACCATTACGACCATCCTAATACCACCTAAGATACCACCATTATGGCCAGCCTTAATCATCGCATGCAATAATTTAGTGCACCTTGAAATATGAACATGTGTGGGCAGTTTATGTTTTTAATGACTTGAGACTATACCTAGCCCGGCATGCAAGATGAGACTTATTATGCACCGTTCTGCATACCTGTACGAAGCCTGTTCGTCTCCAAATCTTTTCCTCTCCATGTGTGGAAACAATATGCCTGCCAGACTCTCCTTCTCCCTCCGGCGGTCCCACCACTCCACCCCATGTGGAAAAAGTCTGCATGCATGACTCTCCTCCCCCCGCGCTTGTCCAATCCGTTGTGACCAGCAATATTTCCACCCCTTCCCTCCCCCGTAATTTACTCCAACAAATATGCCCACGTACTACCTCCTTTCCTGTTTATAGGGCTCAATTCAAAAATCTCACCAACCAAGGTAGATGATGAGTGGTGGAATAATTTTCATGGTTTGTAAAAGCACTCAATTAATGCGCTTGTTTTTCTCAAAGAATTGTGTTTACCAATGCATTAATTGCAATGCATGAAGGAAATATGCCCTAGAGGCAATAATAAAGTTATTATTTATTTCCTTATTTCATGATAAATATTTATTATTCATGCTAGAATTGTATTAACCGGAAACATAATACATGTGTGAATACATAGACAAACAGAGTGTCACTAGTATGCCTCTACTTGACTAGCTCATTAATCAAAGATGGTTATGTTTCCTAACCATAGACAAAGAGTTGTTATTTGATTAAAGGGATCACATCATTAGATGAATGATCTGATTGACTTGACCCATTCCGTTAGCTTAGCACTTGATCGTTTAGTATGTTGCTATTGCTTTCTTCATGACTTATACATGTTCCTATGACTATGAGATTATGCAACTCCCGTTTGCCAGAGGAACACTTTGTGTGCTACCAAACGTCACAACGTAACTGGGTGATTATAAAGGAGCTCTATAGGTGTCTCCAAAGGTACATGTTGGGTTGGCGTATTTCGAGATTAGGATTTGTCACTC
This sequence comes from Triticum dicoccoides, assembly GCF_002162155.2. Taxonomy (NCBI): domain Eukaryota; kingdom Viridiplantae; phylum Streptophyta; class Magnoliopsida; order Poales; family Poaceae; genus Triticum; species Triticum dicoccoides. The sequence goes on from NC_041390.1 coordinate 100,389,360, forward strand.
TGATTGTCGGAGAGGTATCTCTGGGCCCTCTCAGTAATGCACATCACATAAGCCTTGCAAGCATTACAACTAATGAGTTAGTTGTGAGATGATGTATTACGGAACGAGTAAAGAGACTTGCCGGTAACGAGATTGAACTAGGTATAGGATACCGACGATCGAATCTCGGGCAAGTAACATACCGATGACAAAGGGAACAACGTAGGTTGTTATGCAGTCTGACCGATAAAGATCTTCGTAGAATATGTAGGAGCCAATATGAGCATCCGGTTCCGCTATTGGTTATTGACCGGAGACGTGTCTCGGTCATGTCTACATTGTTCTTGAACCTGTAGGGTCCGCACGCTTAAGGTTTCGATGACAGTTATATTATGAGTTTATGAGTTTTGATGTACCGAAGGAGTTCGGAGTCCCGGATGAGATCGGGGACATGATGAGGAGTCTCGAAATGGTCAAGACGTAAAGATCGATATATTGGACGACTATATTCGGACATCGCAAAGGTTCCGAGTGATTCGGGTATTTTTCAGAGTACCAGGGAGTTACGGGAATACGGGGAAGAGTATTGGGCCTTAATGGGCTTTAGTGGGAAGGAGCCAGGAGGTGGCGCGCGCCCCTCCCAAGACCTGTCCGCATTGGACAAGGGGTTTGGGGCGCGGCCCCCCTCTCCCTTCCTTCTCCACTTCCCTCCTTTCCCCCCTTCTCCTAGTTGGACTAGGAAAGAAGGAGTCCTACTCCCGGTGGGAGTAGGACTCCCCTTGGCGCGCCCTCCTCCTAGGGCCGGCCTCCTCCTCCCTTGCTCCTTTATATATGGGAGCAGGGGGCACCCTAGAGACACAAGTTGATCCACGTGATCATATTCTTAGCCGTGTGCGGTGCCCCCTTCCACCATAGTCCTCGATAATATTGTAGCGGTGCTTAGGCGAAGCCCTGCGACAGTAGTACATCAAGATCGTCACCACGCCGTCGTGCTGACGGAACTCTTCCCCGACACTTTGCTGGATCGGAGTCCGAGGATCTTCATCAAGCTGAACGTGTGCTAGAACTCGGAGGTGCCGTAGTTTCGGTGCTTGATCGGTCGGGCCGTGAAGACGTACGACTACATCAACCAAGTTAACGCTTATGTTGTCTATCTACAAGGGTATGTAGATCACACTCTCCCCCTCTCGTTGCTATGCATCACCATGATCTTGAGTGTGCATAGGAATTTTTTTGAAATTACTACGAAACCCAACAGTGGCATCCGAGCCTAGGTTTTATGTGTTGATGTTATATGCACGAGTAGAACACAAGTGAGTTGTGGGCGATATAAGTCATACTGCTTACCAGCATGTCATACTTTGGTTCGGCGGTATTGTTGGACGAAGCGGCCCGGACCGACTTTACGCGTACGCTTACGCGAGACCGGTTCTCCCGACGTGCTTTGCACAAAGGTGGCTAGCGGGTGACAGTTTCTCCAACTTTAGTTGAACCGAGTGTGGCTACGCCCGGTCCTTGCGAAGGTTAAAATAGCATCAACTTGACAAACTATCGTTGTGGTTTTGACGCGTAGGTAAGATTTGTTCTTGCTTAAGCCCGTAGCAGCCACGTAAAACTTGCAACAACAAAGTAGAGGACGTCTAACTTGTTTTTGCAGGGCATGTTGTGATGTGATATGGTCAAGACATGATGCTAAATTTTATTGTATGAGATGATCATGTTTTGTAACCGAGTTATCGGCAACTGGCAGGAGCCATATGGTTGTCGCTTTATTGTATGCAATGCAATCGCGCTGTAATGCTTTACTTTATCACTAAGCGGTAGCGATAATCGTGGAAGCATAAGATTGGCGAGACGACAATGATGCTACAATAGAGATCAAGGTGTCGCGCCGGTGACGATGGTGATCATGACGATGCTTCGGAGATGGAGATCACAAGCACAAGATGATGACGGCCATATCATATCACTTATATTGATTGCATGTGATGTTTATCTTTTATGCATCTTATCTTGCTTTGATTGATGGTAGCATTATAAGATGATCTCTCACTAATTATCAAGAAGTGTTCTCCCTGAGTATGCACCGTTGCGAAAGTTCTTCGTGCTGAGACACCACGTGATGATTGGGTGTGATAGGCTCTACGTTCAAATACAACGGGTGCAAAACAGTTGCACACGCGGAATACTCAGGTTAAACTTGACGAGCCAAGCATATACAAATATGGCCTCGGAACACGGAGACCGAAAGGTCGAGCGTGAATGATATAGTAGATATGATCAACATTGTGATGTTCACCAATGAAACTACTCCATCTCACGTGATGATCGGACATGGTTTAGTTGATTTGGATCACGTAATCACTTAGAGGATTAGAGGGATGTCTATCTAAGTGGGAGTTCTTAAGTAATATGATTAATTGAACTTAAATTTATCATGAACTTAGTCCTGGTAGTATTTTGCAAATTATGTTGTAGATCAATAGCTCGCGTTGTTGCTTCCCTGTGTTTATTTTGATATGTTCCTAGAGAAAATTGTGTTGAAAGATGTTAGTAGCAATGATGCGGATTGGATCCGTGATCTGAGGTTTATCCTCATTGCTGCACAGAAGAATTATGTCCTTGATGCACCGCTGGGTGACGGACCTATGGCAGGAGCAGATGCAGACGTTATGAACGTTTGGCTAGCTCAATATGATGACTACTTGATAGTTTAGTGCACCATGCTTAATGGCTTAGAATCGGGACTTCAAAGACGTTTTGAATGTCATGGAGCATATGAGATGTTCCAGGAGTTGAAGTTAATATTTCAAGCAAATACCCGAGTAGAGAGATATGAAGTCTCCAACAAGTTCTATAGCTAAAAGATGGAGGAGAATCGCTCAACTAGTGAGCATGTGCCCAGATTGTCTGAGTACTACAATCGCTTGAATCAAGTGGGAGTTAATCTTCCAGATAAGATAGTGATTGACAGAATTCTCTAGTCACCATCACCAAGTTAGTAGAACTTCGTGATGAACTATGATATGCAAGGGATAACGGAAACGATTCCCAAGCTCTTCGTAATGCGGAAATTGACGAAGGTAGAAATCGAGAAAAACATCAAGTGTTGATGGTAGACAAGACCACTAGTTTCAAGAAAAGGGCAGAGGGAATAAGGGGAACTTCAAGAAGAACAGCAAGCAAATTGCTGCTCAAGTGAAGAAGCCCAAGTCTGGTCCTAAGCCTGAGACTAAGTGTTTCTACTGCAAAGGGACTGGTCACTGGAAGCGGAACTACCCCAAGTGATTGGCAGATAAGAAGGATGGCAAAGTGAACATAAGTATATTTGATATACATGTTATTGATGTGTACTTTACTAGTGTTTATAGCAACCCCTCAGTATTTGATACTAGTTCAGTTGCTAAGATTAGTAACTCGAAACGGGAGTTGCAGAATAAACAGAGACTAGTTAAGGGTGAAGTGACGATGTGTGGTTCCAAGATTGATATGATCATCATCGCACACTCCCTATACTTTTGGGATTAGTGTTGAACCTGAATAAGTGTTATTTGGTGTTTGCGTTAAGCATGAATATGATTTGATCATGTTCATTGTAATACGGTTATTCATTTAAGTAAGAGAATAAATTGTTGTTCTGTTTACATGAATAAAACCTTATATGGTTACACACCCAATGAAAATAGTTTGTTGGATCTCGATCGTAGTGACACACATAATCATAATATTGAAACCAAAAGATGCAAAGTTAATAATGATAGTGCAACTTATTTGTAGCACTTCCGTTTAGGTCATGTTGGTATAGAAGCGCATGAAGAAACTCCATGCTGATGGGATTTTGGAATCACTTGATCATGAATCACTTGATGCTTGCGAACCATGCCTTATGGGCAAGATGACTAAGACTTCGTTCTCCAGAACAATGGAGCGAGCAACTGACTTATTGAAAATAATACATACTGATGTATGTGATCTGATGAGTGTTGAGGCTCACGGCGGGTATCGTTATTTTCTGACCTTCACAGATGATTTGAGCAGATATGGGTATATCTACTTGATGAAACACAAGTCTGAAACATTTGAAAAGTTCAAAGAATTTCAGAGTGAAGTGGAGAATCATCGTAACAAAAATAAAAGGTTTCTACGATATGTTCGCAGAAGTAAAATATTTGAGTTACGAGTTTGGCCTTCAGTTAAAAACAATGTGAAATAGTTTCACTACTCACGCCACCTGGAACACCACAGCATAATGGTGTCTCCGAACGTCATAACCGTACTTTATTAGATATGGTGCGAACTATGATGTCTCTTACCAATCTACCACTATCGTTTTGGGATTATGCGTTAGAGACAGCTGCATTCACGTTAAATAGGGCACCATCTAAATCCGTTGAAATGACACTGTATGGTTTGGCAAGAAACCTAAGCTGTCGTTTCTTAAAGTTTGAGGTTGCAATGCTTATGTGAAAAAGTTTCAACCTGATAAGCTCAATCCCAAATCGGAGAAGTGCGTCTTCATAGGATACCCAAAAAGAAAATGTTGGGTACACCTTCTATCACAGATCCGAAGGAAAGATATTCGTTGCTTTAAATGGATCCTTTCTAGAGAAGAAATTTCTCTCGAAAGAAGTGAGTGGGAGGAAAGTAGAACTTGATGAGGTAACTGTACCTGCTCCCTTATTGGAAAGTAGTTCATCACGGAAATCCGTTCTTGTGACTACTACACCAATTAGTAAGGAAGCTAATGATGATGATCATGTAACTTCAGATCAAGTCACTACCGAATCTCGTAGGTAAACCAGAGTGAGATCCTCACCAGAGTGGTACGGTAATCCTGTTCTGGAGGTTATGCTACTTGACCATGACGAACCTACGAACTATGAAGAAGCGACGGTGAGCCCAGATTCCACAAAAATGGCTTGAGGCCATGAAATCTGAGATGGGATCCATGTATGAGAACAAAGTATGGACTTTGGTTGACTTGCCCGATGATCGGCAAGCAATTGAGAATAAATGGATCTTCAAGGGGAAGACGGACGCTGATAGTAGTGTTACTATCTACAAAGCTAGAATTGTCACAAAAGGTTTTCGACAAGTTCAAGGTGTTGACTACGATGAGAGTATCTCACTCGTATCTATGCTTAAGTCTGTCCGAATCATGTTAGCAATTGCCGCATTTTATGAAATCTGGCAAATGGATAAACAAAACTGCATTCCTTAATGGATTTATTAAAGAAGAGTTGTATGTGATGCAACAAAAATGTTTTGTCAATCCTAAAGGTGCTAACAATATATGCAATCTCCAGCGATCCATTTATGGATTGGTGCAAGCATCTCGGAGTTGGAATATACGCTTTGATAAGTTGATCAAAGCATATAGTTTTATACAGACTTGCGGTGAAGCCTGTATTTACTAGAAAGTGAGTGGGAGCACTACAGCATTTCTGATAAGTATATGTGAATGACATATTGTTGATCAGAGATAATGTAGAATTATTCTGCAAAGCATAAAGGAGTGTTTGAAAGGAGTTTTTCAAAGAAAGACCTCGGTGAAGCTGCTTACATATTGAGCATCAAGATCTATAGAGATAGATCAAGACGCTTGATTAGTCTTTTTTCAATAAGTACAAACCTTGACAAGATTTTGAAGTAGTTCAAAATGGAGCAGTCAAAGAAAGAGTTCTTGCCTGTGTTACAAGGTATGAAATTGAGTAAGACTCAAAGCCCGACCACGGCAGAAGATAGAAAGAGAATGAAAGTCATTCCCTATGCCTCAGCCATAGTTTCTATAAAGTATGCCATGCTGTACCAGATCTATTGTATACCCTACACTGATTTTGGCAAGGGAGTACAATAGTGATCTAGGAGTAGATCACTGGACAGCGGTCAAAATTATCCTTAGTGGAATAAGGATATGTTTCTCGATTATGGAGGTGACAAAAGGTTCGTCGTAAAGAGTTACGTCGATGCAAGTTTTGACACTGATCTAGATAACTTTAAGTCTCAATCTGGATACATATTGAAAGTGGGAGCAATTAGCTAGAGTAGCTCCGTGCAGAGCATTGTTGACATAGATATTTGCAAAATACATACGGATCTGAATATGGCAGACCCGTTGACTAAGATTCTCTCACAAGCAAAACATGATCACACCTTAGTACTCTTTGGGTGTTAATCACATAGCGGTGTGAACTAGATTACTGAATCTAGTAAACCCTTTGGGTGTTGGTCACATGGCGATGTGAACTATGGGTGTTAATCACATGATGATGTGAACTATCGATGTTAATCACATGGTGATGTGATCTAGATTATTGACTCTAGTGCAAGTGGGAGACTGAAGGAAATATGCCCTAGAGGCAATAATAAAGTTATTATTTATTTCCTTATTTCATGATAAATATTTATTATTCATGCTAGAATTGTATTAACCGGAAACATAATACATGTGTGAATACATAGACAAACAGAGTGTCACTAGTATGCCTCTACTTGACTAGCTCATTAATCAAAGATGGTTGTGTTTCCTAACCATAGACAAAGAATTGTTATTTGATTAAAGGGATCACATCATTAGATGAATGATCTGAATGACTTGACCCATTCCGTTAGCTTAGCACTTGATCGTTTAGTATGTTGCTATTGCTTTCTTCATGACTTATACATGTTCCTATGACTATGAGATTATGCAACTCCCGTTTGCCAGAGGAACACTTTGTGTGCTACCAAACGTCACAACGTAACTGGGTGATTATAAAGGAGCTCTACAGGTGTCTCCAAAGGTACATGTTGGGTTGGCGTATTTTGAGATTAGGATTTGTCACTCCGATTGTCGGAGAGGTATCTCTAGGCCCTCTCGGTAATGCACATCACATAAGCCTTGCAAGCATATTAGTTGTGAGATGATGTATTACGGAACGAGTAAAGAGACTTGCCGGTAACGAGATTGAACTAGGTATAGGATACCGACGATCGAATCTCGGGCAAGTAACATACCGATCACAAAGGGAACAACGTATGTTGTTATGCGGTCTGACCGATAAAGATCTTCGTAGAATATGTAGGAGCCAATATGAGCATCTAGGTTCCGCTATTGGTTATTGACCGGAGACGTGTCTCGGTCATGTCTACATTGTTCTCGAACCCGTAGGGTCCGCACGCTTAAGGTTTAGATGACAGTTATATTATGAGTTTATGAGTTTTGATGTACCGAAGGAGTTCGGAGTCCCGGATGAGATCGGGGACATGACGAGGAGTCTCGAAATGGTCGAGACGTAAAGATCGATATATTGGACGACTATATTCGGACATCGGAAAGGTTTCGAGTGATTCGGGTATTTTTCGGAGTACCAGGGAGTTACGGGAATACGGGGAAGAGTATTGGGCCTTAATGGGCTTTAGTGGGAAGGAGTCAGGAGGTCGCGCACGCCCCTCCCAAGCCCAGTCCGAATTGGACAAGGGGTTTGGGGAGCGGCCCCCCTCTCCCTTCCTTCTCCACTTCGCTCCTTTCCCCCCTTCTCCTAGTTGGACTAGGAAAGAAGGAGTCCTACTCCCGGTGGGAGTAGGACTCCCCTTGGCGCGCCCTCCTCCTAGGGCCGGCCTCCTCCTCCCTTGCTCCTTTATATATGGGGGCAGGAGGGCACCCTAGAGACACAAGTTGATCCACGTGATCATATTCTTAGCCGTGTGCGGTGCCCCCTTCCACCATAGTCCTCGATAATATTTTAGCGGTGCTTAGGCGAAGCCCTGCGACAGTAGTACATCAAGATCGTCACCACGTCGTCGTGCTGACGGAACTCTTCCCCGACACTTGGCTGGATCGGAGTACGGGGATCGTCATCGAGCTGAACGTGTGCTAGAACTCGGAGGTGCCGTAGTTTCGGTGCTTGATCGGTCGGGCCGTGAAGACGTACGACTACATCAACCAAGTTAACGCTTCCGTTGTTGATCTACAAGGGTACGTAGATCACACTCTCCCCCTCTCGTTGCTATGCATCACCATGATCTTGAGTGTGCGTAGGAATTTTTTTGAAATTACTACGAAACCCAACAATGCATGCATGCGTGATGTACATGCATTGGTCAAGTTTCTCATAATCCTTGCATGCAATGAATTAATGCACCTTGAAATCTGAGCATGTGATGGGAGTAGTCGTTTCGTTAATCATGCAACATATCTTCCGGGACACTGCTTCAGTTACTTAACTGCAGGTGCATTGGGTCACTGACATATGGGCCCAACAGGGGTCTGGCCCACATGTCAGTGACGCAACTGGACCTGCAGTTAAGTCAGTGCAGCTCAATCCATATCTTACGTAGGTGTGCCATTGCTCGCTCTAAATATTGCGCCTCCCACGACATCGCTATCTCCTCCCTCTCACATTCACATTCATCGCTATCTCCTCCCTCTCCCTCTCACGTCGACCACCATGTCATCACCCCTCCCAAGCCCTAGGCGGCCCTCGCTGCACCGCGCGGACGGTCACGCATCGTCGTTCCGTTCCTCGCCGCCACTAGTCGAGGAGGACACGTCGATGTTCCGCTCCTTGCCGCGACGCGTCGAGGTTGACGCGTCGCCGTTCCGTTCCTCGCCGCCACTAGTTGAGGAGGATGCGTCGGTGTTCCGCTCCTCGTCGCGACGCATCGGTGTTCCCAATCTCGCCAGCACGTGCGTCAGAGGACGCGTCGGCTCCCTGCTATGAGGAGAATGTCGCGCCATCCACCGAGCCCCCAGCCTTGAGGAGCTTTGGAAAGAAATGGATGTCGCCTTGTGGGAGGCTTTGCCTCCAGTAGAGCGCGCCAAAATAGAGGCAGAGAAAAAGGCCGAGGAAGAGAAGCGCACCGCGGAACAAGCTGGCAGGCCTATGTCGCGTCCAAGAGAGTTAGGCAATTGGCTCTTTGGCAGAAGGCTCGTGCGAGGGCAGTGATGGTGGCGGAGGACGCCCGTGCCAAAGCCCTGAGTGCAGTCGGGCCCGAGCACCTCATCTACGCTTGGCGGTACGTGGATCGGGTGCACGCTTCCAGTGAGGAGGAGTACCTGTTGGCGCCGGATCACCACATCGGTGAGATCGCGCTCGCCCGCCGGCAAGCCGCAAATCAGCACCTCGCGAGTTGCGAGGCTGAGGAAGAGCCGTTGTGTCGGTGCGTTGGGAAACGGCTGTGCACCAGGGCACTCGTGGCGCGCTGCAAGCGCTCCTGCGAGCGCCGTGGCTTTTAGTAGGAGTATAATTTTTGTTTTGTAAGGCGATCTCATTAGTTTTGGGACGCAAATGATAAGTCCCGAACGTTCAGGAATTATTAGCGTCCTTAATTAAGTATGTAAAAGGGATAGTTTGGAAACCTTGTGTATTCGTACGAATTTTGTAAGACATGCATATAGCACAAACTTTACTATATACTATCGCGCTACACGTCTCTCTCTATATATGCTTGCAAACTGTGCTACTCCCTCCGTCTAGGTCAATAGGTCATCTTTGGTTGTGCACCGTGACCAAGAAGGAGGGAAGACTTATACACCTACACGGAGGGAGTACTACTATTACTTATGTACTTGCAAATGCACGTTTTAACATTACGATGCGGTTTTTGTAAAAGTAGAAAAACAGCACTAGTCAAGCTTGTGGAACGATTCAATGCAAAACAAATGCAAAAATGCTCGTTTGCTTGTTTACTTTTAGCTTCCTCCTCTTTGGTTATTTCTCTGTCGTACTTTGTACGGAGTATCTCACTTGTCGGAAAGGCATGCAAATTTCCAAACCGCTTCCTACACCCTGTATCAATTTTTTTCCTAACAAGTTGTGCCATGCAATTGGAATTCCATCTTGAGTACTACTACTAGTAGGAGTACCAGGGGCCAGTTCTTTTAGGCTTCTAGATTAGTGATCCCATAACTACTACCTCCATCCTGGTTTATTGGTCCCCATTGTAATCTGTGTCAAATTTTGATCATAAATTTAACTAATGAAATGTTATCTTTGGTCAAAATTTAGCACAAATTACAATGGTGAGGAATAAACCAGAACGGAGGTACTACAAGTAGTAGTTTATAAGCCCAAATAAATGAGTGAGGTGCCTTAAAGTTACTCTCCACTGTGACTAGTCTTATGGGAAAAGCTGGGGAAGCCGCCAAAAGAATTGGCCCTAGGAGTAGTAGCTAGGGATACTAGGAGTAGTAGCTAGGGATCGAGTGTGCGAGATGAACCAGAGAAATCTAGGCCTACCCGAATTGTTTATTGCAGGACGTCGCATTTGTGCACTACAAGGTTGGGCCACGTAGATAGAAGGACGTTTTTCGGCCATGGACTGATGGACCTGCAGAGCAGCAAACCGTAGTCACGCCATACTTTCGGTCATGTACTCCCATCTCCATCCTTCTCCTAGAGCGTATCAAAGTACTGGTAGCTTTGCATCCCGTCCGTCCATGAAATAGCATTTTTTAGGGAATACGGCATGTATATGATAGTACAATGGTTAAGTCATCTATCACACTGCACAAATACATGAGATGGACAAAAATTTATGTTACCAAGTTTTGTAACCATGAAAATATTTTTCTTCGAAGAAAAAATGTGACTAGGACATTTTGATTAGTGAAATTAGGATAGCTGTCATGATAACTTTACATACAAACAGAACAGAATTTTTGATTTGTTAGACTTTTCAAGGACTTCTTTTTTGAAGAAAAAAATCAGCGTGGGAGATTTGTTTTCACGAATTGAACTTTGCATGTGCTATGCACGTACCCACGTACTAGTAATATACTAGTTGTAGTTGTGAAATCGAATAGTATTGCGCCTTCCAGTGCACGCCCGGTTGAACACGCCTCATCACCTCCATCAAACCCCTCCGTTAAACCCGCATGCAAACCGAGAAACCTACTCCGGCCCACGGGAGGGATTTTGTCGGTTGCCGTTGGAGAATAATAGAGTCACGTCCAGTCCATTTGAGTTAATTGCGTGTATGATTCTCCCTCTATAGAAAGTTAATGGCATCCTTAATCTTGTATTCTAAGTACTCTGTGGGTTCCACTATTAGTACAGTGTACATGACTTGCAGGCTGGCTACAGATTCATACAGAAAGTTAAAAAGAAACAAATCCATCCTTAATCCTGTATTCTAAGTACTCTGTGGGTTCCACTGCCAATACAGTAGCGAAAGAAGTATAGTATATATTAAAAAATATATAAAAAGCTAAAGTTTAGGACAGAATTCGAACTCAGGTCATCGCGGTGCGAGCATCCGGCCTGAACCAGTACACTAGGTGTTGGTTGCGGAGAATGCAAGAGATAAATCTTTATAACAATGAGCCCATCCATTGCAACGGATCCAAAGTAGAATAATACATATTCACAAATTTGAAAGAAAACAGTTTACTTTTGATATATGTATCACTAAAAATATCTTATGTTTCACTCCAAATAGTTTACTTTTGATATAACAATGATTGGACTAGTACTGTGATCACTCAAGCAAGTTGTCTGACTTCGGTATGACCCTACGCTGCTAGTATGTGTCTTGTAAGTCAAGCGGCATGCTGTAGTCATCATCACCTATCCACTTCCCGCAGTACATATTCGCTTCTCCATCTTTGTCCGCTCTTCCATCCCCGCTAAGGCACGTCCCCCTCATCCAATCTTCCGTCCCCGCTAAGGCGCCCCCCTCATCCGAAACCCAAGCACTAACAATGGTAGAACCGAGCAGCGTCCGCCCAAAGAGTGGCTGGAATTCGCTCCCCACAGAGGTAATCAAGCTCATTGTTTCGCGTGTGGACAATCTCAGTACCATGCCGCTCGCCGCGTGCTCGTCGGGGCTATACCGTTTACTCAAAGCCCTCAGGCCGGAGCTTTTTAAGCCAGCTCCTTGCTTGCAGATGTCCCCTGATCTTCAGAAACGACGTGTCACGCAGCATAACGATCGTAGGGTGCCAAGCACCAACCCCCTTGACTGCGATCCGATCCTCGTCACCCTCAACTACATTAACGGTATGTACTGGGTCGACATGAACACGTCTTTGATGGTGCTCGTCGACTGTCGCGGCAGCTGGATGCTCGCGGAGGTCTACACCCGGCGATTGATCCCCCTTCCTTCGATTAACACTGCACTGCTTTGGCACCGCGGCCCAGAATACTTGGAATCTTACAGTAGGCAACATGATACCAAGTTTGATTTTCTCAAGGTTGTAATCTGCCAAGTGCCCACAAGTTCTGCGAATTATAAAGACTTCAGGATAATTGCGTTCTTCAACCGCGGTCTCGCCTATCTGATAGGCCACTGCGGTAAGTGGATAAATCTAGACGTCCATCGCAGGATCATAAATCCTCCATGGTTCTCTGATTCCATTAACACAAGGGCTTCATTTACGCTGTCGACTCCTGATGTCTACTACACAACCTTCTTATTGTAGACGTTGTTGGGCCTCCAAGTGTAGAGGTTTGTAGGACAGTAGCAAATATCCCTCAAGTGCATGACCTAAGGTTTATAAATCCATGGGAGGCGTAGGATGAAGATGGTCTCTCTCAAACAACCCTGCAACCAAATAATAAAGAGTCTCTTGTGTCCCCAACACACCCAATACAATGGTAAATTGTATAGGTGCACTAGTTCAGCGAAGAGATGGTGATACAAGTGCAATATGGATGGTAGATATAGGTTTTTGTAATCTGAAAATATAAAAACAGCAAGGTAACTAATGATAAAAGTGAGCGTAAACGGTATTGCAATGCGTGGAAATAAGGCCTAGGGTTCATACTTTCACTAGCGCAAGTCCTCTCAACAATAATAACATAATTGGATCATATAACTATCCCTCAACATGCAACAAAGAGTCACTCCAAAGTCACTAATTGCGGAGAACAAACGAAGAGATTATTGTAGGGTACGAAACCACCTCAAAGTTATACTTTCTGATCAATCTATTCAAGAGTCCGTAGTAAAATAACATGAAGCTATTCTTTCCGTTCAATCTATCCTAGATTTCATACTAGAATAACACCTTAAGACACAAATCAACCAAAACCCTAATGTCACCTGGATACTCCAATGTCACCTCAAGTATCCGTGGGTATACGATATGAATCACACAATCTCATATTCGTCTATTCAACCAACACAAAGAACTTCAAAGAGTGCCCCAAAGTTTCTACCGGAGAGTCAAGACGAAAACGTGTGCCAAACCCTATGCATAGGTTCATGGGCGGAACCCGCAAGTTGATCACCAAAACATACATCAAGTGAATCAATAGAATACCCCATTGTCACCACGGGTATCCCACGCAATACATACATCAAGTGTTCTCAAATCCTTAAAGACTCAATCCAATAAGATAACTTCGAAGGGAAAACTCAATCCATTACAAGAGAGTAGAGGGGGAGAAACATCATAAGATCCAACTATAATAGCAAAGCTCGCGATACATCAAGATTGTACCACCTCAAGAACACGAAAGAGAGAGATCAAACACATAGCTACTGGTACATACCCTCAGCCCCGAGGGTGGACTACTCCCTCCTCGTCATGGAGAGCGCCGGGATGATGAAGATGGCCACCGGAGAGGGATTCCCCCTCCGGCAGGGTGCAGGAACGGGTCTAGATTGGTTTTCGGTGGCTACGGAAGCTTCTGGCGGCGGAACTCCCGATCTATTCTGCTCCCCGAAGTTTTTAGGGTATATGGATATATATAGGAGGAAGAAGTACGTCGGTGGATCTCCGAGCTGTCCACAAGGCAGGGGGTGCACCCAGGGGGGCGGGCATGCCCCCCACCCTCGTGGGTAGCTTAAGACTCTTCTAGTCCATCTCTGATACTCCGTGGGCTTCTTCTAGTACAAAAGAAAGTTCCGTGAAGTTTCAGGTCAATTGGACTCCATTTGATTTTCCTTTTCTGCGATACTCTAAAACAAGAAAAAAAACAAAAATTGGCACTGGGCTCCAGGTTAATAGGTTAGTCCCAAAAATCATATAAAATAGCACATAAATGCGTATAAAACATCCAAGGTTGATAATATAATAGCATGGAACAATCAAAAATTATAGATACGTTGGAGACGTATCAAGCATCCCCAAGCTTAACTCCTGCTCGTCCTCGAGTAGGTAAATGATAAAAACAAATTTTTTGATGCGGAATGCTACTTAGTATAATTTTTTTAATGTAACCCTCTTAATTGTGGTATGAATATTCAGATCCGAAAGATTCAAGATAAAAGTTTAATATTGACATAAAAGCAATAATACTTCAAGCATACTAACTAAGCAATTATGTCTTCTCAAAATAACATGGCCAAAGAAAGTTCATCCCTACCAAATCATATAGTTTAGTCATGCTCCATTTTCGTCACACAAGAATTCTCTCATCATGCACAACCCCGATGACAAGCCAAGCAATTGTTTCATACTTTAGTAATCTCAAACTTTTTCAACCTTCGCGCAATACATGAGCCTGAGCCATGGATATAGCACTATGGGTGGAATAGAATATAATGATGGGGGTTATGTGGAGAAGACAAAAAAGGATAAAGTCTCACATCAACGCAGCTAATCAACGGGCTATGGATATGCCCATCGATTGTGTTAATGCAAGGAGTAGGGATTGCCATGCAACGGATGCACTAGAGCTATAAATGCATGAAAGCTCAACAAAAGAACTAAGTGGATGTGCATCCAACTTGATTTCTCACGAAGACCTAGGGCATTTGAGGAAGCCCATTGTTCGAATATACAAGCCAAGTTCTATAATGAAAAATTCCCACTAGTATATAAAAGTGACAAAACAAGACTCTCTATCATTAAAATCATGGTGCTACTTTGAAGCACAAGTGTGGAAAAAGGATAGTAGCATTGTCCCTTTTTATTTTCTTTTTTTTGGCCTTCCTTTTTTTGGCCTTTCTCTTTTTTTGGGGACAATACTCTATGAATGATGATCATCACACTTCTATTTATTTACAACTCAATGATTACAACTCGATACTAGAACAAAGTATGACTCTATAAGAATGCCTCCGGCGGTATACCGGGATAGCAATGAATCAAGAGTGACATGTATGAAAAATTATGAATGGTGGCTTTGCCACAAATACGATGTCAACTATATGATTATGCAAAGCAATATGACAATGATGAACGTGTCATGATAAACGGAACAGTGGAAAGTTGCATGGCAATATATCTCGGAATGGCTATGGAAATGCCATAATAGGTAGATATGGTGGCTAGCAAGATATAAGGAGGTTTATGTGTGAAAGAGTGTATCATATCACGGGGTTTGGATGCACCGGCGAAGTTTGCACCAACTCTCAATGTGAGAAAGGGCAATGCACGATACCGAAGAGGCTAGCAATGATGGAAGGGTAAGAGTGCGTATAATCCATGGACTCAACATTAGTCATAAAGAACTCATATACTTATAGAAAAAATCTACAAGTCATCAAAAACCAAGCACTACACTCATGCTCCTAGGGGGATAGATTGGTAGGAAAAGACCATCGCTCGTCCCCGACCGCTACTCATAAGGAAGACAATCAAAGAACACCTCATGTTTCAAATTTTTTACATAAACGTTTACCATACGTGCACGCTACGGGACATGCAAACTTCAACACAAGTATTTCTCAATTTCACAACTACTCAACTAGCACAAATTTAATATCACTACCTCCATATCTCAAAACAATCATCAATCATCAAACTTCTCTTAGTATTCAGCACACTTGTTGGGGATATTACTACTGGAGGTAAACCGGCGGCACACAGGTGCGGAGACGTCGCGAGGAAGAAGAAGGGATGAAAGGATAGCGGAAAGAAAAGAAAGGGGTCCTCTGCCCCTATTTATAAGGTGAGGCGATAAAACGGCAAGTGCGGGAATTGAGGAGCCCAAAAATGGATAAATTAATAAAGGTGTCGCCTCGGTGGTTGAATATACATTAAAAGAAGGTAATCTTTAGAATCAATAGATAGATGACGTCAGGGCGGTTTATCATCATCGTGAAGTATGACGTCACAGCGGTTTACATGTTCAAGGTGAAGATATGAGGGAGGAATTTTTCTAAGTGTTGAAGATTGACATGAACAAGTTCAAACCAATTTGGGCCTAATGTTGGGGATATTACTACTGGAGGTAAACCGGCCTTGTGTAGCCAGGTTAACTCCTTGAAGATTAGAAGCCCATGAAGATGCAAGGATGCTGGTGCTTCATGAAGGCCCAAGGCCCAAAGGCTGGTTAAAGCCTGTAAATGTAAACCGACCAAGTCGTGTAACTTGTATTGTAAGATAGGAAAGATAGAGACCGAACCGGACACGTTTATGATCCGGCTCTGTAACCCGGCGGGCGTCAACCTATATATATAAAGGGACGACCCGGCAGCAGTTTAGGGACAGACAACAACTTGAGAGCCAGACAAAGCGGATTCGCTCCCTGGCCTTCAAAACCCTAGCAATACCAATCACAAGTAGACGTAGGCTTTTACCTTCCTTGAAGGGGCCGAACTAGTATAAAACTCCACGTGTCCCCTTGTCCGGTTTAACCCCTTTAAGCTAACCCGTAGCGATGGCTCCACTACTAAGTCCTTTCACAAGGACATCTGCCGTGACAAACCCACGACAGTTGGCGCCCACTATGGGGCTATCACACGATGGTTTTGAGTTCTTGAAGGGAAGCTTTGATGGATTTAAGGGATACTCTGTGAGCCGGATGACGAAGAGCCGTCATGGCAAGCTGTACATCGACAATGTTGGATGGGATCCTGAGGCCGATTCAATCAAATACGGGTACCGGGTCCCCTTTGGTGGGATTCATGTCTTCATCGGCAAGATCGGTGAACCGGCCCCTAAGCCGGACATCTGCACCGACATCATCGAAACAGCTCGGCGTGCAAGTTCTTCGCCGGTTCAGCCCGTGGCAAAGCGTGTTTTCGTAGGTGTCATCCATGGAGCGAGATACGAGGACGGGCTAGTGTCCGATGGAGAGACCGTGGTCTGTTCTGATGATGAGTCTTCTGGAGAGACCGAATCGCTTTACCAGTTGCAGGACGCCCCGATTGATGGAGGATCCGAGGGCGACAGTATTCCGGATTCCCTTGATCTGCCAAACCGGGCCACCATCTTCCTGGCCGGCACACAATCAGCGCCTCATTCATCTGCCGCTGCAGCAATACTTTTCGGTTCAACAACGGCCACACCAACAGGGGCAGGAAGCTCGGCGCCGCCTCTAGCCCAAGTCCTACCTGATTTGTTCGACACTTTGGAAACATTGATGGCCACGGAGGTGGATGCAGCGGCCAGGGATCAGCACAATGCGGAGATTGCAAAGGTGAAAGATCAGATAGCTCAAGATAAAGCGGACCTAGCGACAAGGAACGCTGGATGGCTACAGAACGGGTTGAATTGGAAGCACAGGCATACCGAATTAGGCTAGATCAGAATGCTTCAGAGGAAGTCATGAGAAGAAGGTACCGATCGCGTCTCCCATCGGTTTATGAGCCGTAGAATCTCTTCAACACACCAGGAGCAGGAGCTGGTACAACATTGTGGCCACCTTGCTAGAACAATGTTGTACCACAGTATGTACCAACACCTCTAGGGCATTATTCCAACCCGTTGGACAATATTGTGGCCACCGCTTCACGCCTGGCAGCCCTCCCAACTGATGGTGAGTCACCAGTTGTGGTTGAAGCACATCGGGCTAGGGAACTCCTTCAAACAGCGCTAAATCAACAACAGGCATATTCACACAGTCATGAGAGGATTCATTCCACTCCCCGTCCAAGCCGGAGCTATAGCAGACACGTTAAGGACGAACCGACCATGTCTAGTAGTGCACGTCGCCGAAATTCACCACGAGGAAACAACCCGGCAGGGGGAGGCGCTAATGCGCAGGACGTTGTGGACCATGGCCGCGCACATCGGGAGGCCGAGTTAGCAGCTCAACACGGAGCACGACAACATACTCCGGTTCACCCTACCGCTTCAATAGAGCCTAGTGTGGTGTTCAGTTCCTTAGGGGTGCCATGTCTCACTGTCGCTTTGTGTAATGTAAGATTGCCCAAGGACTTCAAGGGACCTCGCAAGGTACCAAATTACACCGCCGATTTGCAACCAGAGGCAGGGGTGGAAAGCTATGAGATGGCAATGGAGATGTTAGATGTGGATGAGGCAGTGCGTGCTAAATATTTCACCATGATGTTGGAAGGAACAACTCGCACTTGGTTGAAGAGCTTACCGACCAACTCTGTCGGATCATGGCTGAATTGAAGCACCGGTTTATCCAGAACTTCAAAGATACTTGTAAGCAGCCGATGTCAATCGTGGATCTGGCCGCTTGTGTCCAAGAGGAAGGGGAGTCCACGACCCATTGGGTCAAACGGGTCTCAGCGATTTTGCATTCATCAGATCGTATCAATGCAGATACCGTAGTGTTAACATTAGAGGGCAATTGCCACTTCTTACCACTCAAACAGAAGTTGGGAAGGCTCAAACGTCATTGCAATGATATGTCAACGCTCATGGACGCTTTTGTTAAATACGCCGATTCATATAATACCAAGGACCCGGATTCAGAGGAGGACAAACCGGGGAAAGGTAAGAAGAACGGCAATGCCAAGGGTCAGCAGCATAATCCGGCAGGCCATGGAAACGGCGGTAAACGCAAGGCCGACAGCAGCTTGGACTTTGTTGCTAACACCAATGCACATGAGAATGGCCAGCGCCGTAAGGGCAAGAAGCCCCAGAGGGGTGGAGGTTCAGGCCCCAATTTGGAGCGCCTGTTAAATCAGCCCTGTCCAAAGCATGGATCGAAGGAGAAGCCGGCATCACATCTTTGGAAGGACTATTATATCATTTGGGATTTCAAGAATTCCAATATGTTCCAGTATGATAACGGCCCGCCCGGCGGTTTAGGAGGAGGTTTCCATGGGCCGGGTTACGGAGGTGGTGGTTCCGGTTTAGGGTTTCAAGGCAACCAAACCGGACACATCAATCAAGGGCACCAAGGCAACCAGGGAGGCTATAACCATCAGCGGAATCAGCAGCAGCAGCAGTCGGGTTATCAGAGGAATCCCAAGCAGCTAAATAGCGGGCAATATCATGTCTTCACTACTAGTTTGTGTAAGCGTGATCAGAAGCTTCACAAAAGGGCAGTACACTTTGTTGAACCAGCAGTACCTCAGTATTTACGCTGGTCTGAGCAACCTATTTTATGGAGTAGAGAGGATCACCCACCCTAGGTTGATAACCCGAGACACTTGGCCCTGGTGGTAGCCCCTCAAGTTGGGGTATACAAGTTTACTAAAGTGCTCATGGATGGCGGGAGCAGTATCAACATTCTGTATTATGACACATTCCACCGTATGGGGTTGACAGATAAGAATCTTAAACCGTCAAATACCGTTTTTCATGGCGTGGTGCCTGGTAAGTCTGCATATCCTGTTGGCAAGATAGCCTTAGAGGTGGCTTTTGGAGATGATTATGATTCAAGGTCAGAAACATTGACGTTTGAGGTGGTAAAAATCAAAAGTCCATACCACGCTTTGTTTGGGTGGCCGGTTTATGCTAAGTTCATGGCAAGGCCATGTTATGTTTATTTACAGCTTAAAATGCCAGGTCATAAGGGGACTATCACAGTACATGGAAGCAGAAAGATCGCTTTGGAATGTGAGGAAGGTGATGCGGCTTATGTTGAGTCAGTTTGTGCCACGGAGGAGCTGAAATTCTATAAAGAGCAAGTTGATCTGGCAGACATGACTTCTTTGAAAAAGCCAACTACAAAACACGATCCGGCATTGAAGTTTAAATCGGCCACAGATACTAAGATGGTTGACTTTGTTCCTGGCGATTCATCCAAACATTTCGGCATCAGCGCTAATCTGGATCCCAAATAGGAAAGCGTGCTCATCGAGTTCATCCGTGAGAATTGGGACATCTTTGCATGGAAACCTTCTGACATGCCAGGTGTACCGAGGGAACTCACTGAGCATACACTCAACATTGATCCTAAGTTTAAACTGGTCCGACAGTTTCTCTGCCGCTTCAATGAAGAAAGGCGTAAGGCTATTGGTGAAGAGGTAGCCTGTTTGTTGGCCGCAGGGTTTATTGTAGAGGTCTTTCATCCCGAGTGGCTGGCTAATCCGGTGCTGGTTCTTAAGAAAAACGGCACTTGGCGTATGTGTGTGGATTACACAGATTTAAACAAGGCTTGCCCTGCAGACCCCTTTCCTCTCCCTCGCATTGATCAGATAATTGATGCTAGGGCAGGTTGTGACCGTTTGTGTTTTCTGGATGCTTATTTTGGTTATCATCATATCAAAATGGCGGTTAAGGACCAGGAGAAGACAGCTTTCATAACTCCCTTTGGAGCCTTCTGCTATGTCTCCATGCCCTTTGGGCTCAAGAGTGCCCATGCAACTTATCAGCGATGTGTTCAAAATTGCCTGCATAAACAAATTGGGCGTAATGTTCATGCATATGTGGATGATATTGTGATAAAATCCAAAAAGGAGGAAACATTGATAGATGATCTGAGAGAAACCTTTGACAACCTCCGAGATTACAAAATGATGCTCAATCCGGAGAAGTGTGTCTTTGGTGTCCACGCAGGCAAGCTCTTGGGTTTTCTGGTGTTAAACAGAGGCATTGAGGCTAATCCGGAAAAGATTTCAGCAATTACATCATTGGCTAAACCGGCGTGTATCAATGACGTTCAACGTTTGGCCGGCCGGATTACAGCCTTGAGCCGGTTTATTAGTCGCCTTGGAGAGAAGGCCATCCCTTTATATCAGATGCTCAAGAAAACAGATAACTTTATCTGGAGCGAGGCAGCTGATAAGGCGTTCGAGGATCTAAAGAGGTAGTTAGCTGAACCGCCCGTGCTTGCAGCACCAATCGACAAAGAGCCGCTATTGCTATATGTGGCTGCTAATGCCCGAGCTGTTAGCGTAGCTATTGTGGTAGAGCGCAAGGAACTTGGCAAAGAATATCCGGTTCAACGGTCGGTTTATTATATTAGTGAGGTGCTCATTGAGTCAAAGCAGAGGTATCCGCATTGGCAGAAGTTGGTGTATGGAGTGTTTATGGCAAGCCGGAAGCTTAAACATTATTTTCAGGGCCATCCCATCACAGTGGTCAGTTCAGCTCCTCTGGGAGATATCATTCAAAACAGAGAAGCAACTGGCCCGATTGCCAAGTGGACTATTGAGCTTGGACCTCATGGGCTCAAATATATACCTCGCACAGCGATCAAATCCCAGGCACTGGTGGACTTCATCAATGATTGGACAGAGTTACAGGCACCTGAAGAGAAACCAGATAATACATATTGGACTATTCATTTTGATGGGTCCAGATAGTTGGAGGGCTCGGGAGCTGGACTCATATTAACTTCCCCACGAGGTGACAAGTTTTGTTATGTCCTCCGATTAATGTTCCATTGTACTAACAATGCAGCTGAATATGAGGCTTTGCTCCACGGTCTCCTGATGGCTAAGGAGATGAACTTAAGCCGGGTTTAGTGCTTCGACGATTCAGACCTAGTGGCTCAACAGGTGTCTGGCACTTGGGATTCTAAGGACCCACTCATGGCTGCATATCAGCAAGAGGTGGACACAGTGGCTGGTCACTTTAAGGGTTATCAGGTGGATCATATAGACCGGCGGAAGAATGAAGCGGCGGACGCTTTAAGTCATCTTGGTTCCCAGCGTAAACCGGTTCCGCCAATTGTCTTTCTTGACGTATTGCATAATCCGTCAGCAAAGGTATCAACCGCAGAAGATTTGGCTATTCCTAATCCGGAGGATCAGTTGGTGGCAGCTTTACATGTCATACCGGATTGGACAATCCCATATCTGGCTTACATGAACCGGGGCGAGTTACCCGACGATGAGACGTTGGCTCGACAAGTAATCCGGCGTTCCAAGTCCATGACCATACTCAACGGAGAGTTACATCGCTATAGCGTTTCAGGAGCAATTCAGCGTTGTGTTTCTCCTCAAGAGGGGTGTGAGATTTTGCAAGAAATCCATGAAGGGGACTGCGGTCACCACGTCGGTTCAAAGTCTTTGGTTGCTAAAGCTTTTCGCCATGGTTTTTACCGGTTGACAGCACATGCCGATGCGGAGGATTTGGTCAATAGATGTGACGGCTGTCAAAATTTCGCACGTCGTGCTCACGTGCCGGCTCAGGAGCTGAGGATGATTCCAATAACTTGGCCATTTGCAACTTGGGGGCTTGATATGGTTGGACCCTTCAAACGGTCCAAGGACAAAAGGACCCACTTATTAGTGGCAGTTGATAAATTCACCAAGTGGGTGGAAGCAGAGCCAGTCAGCAAGTGTGATGCGGCCACGGCGGTTCAATTGATCAAAAAGGTGATATTCCGGTTTGGTTTTCCACACAGCATTATAACTGATAATGGCACTAACCTGTCAAAAGGGGAGATGGAAGAATTTTGCCAGCGTGAGCACATCCGGCTGGATCTAGCATCAGTCGCTCACCCCCAGTCTAATGGTCAAGCAGAAAGGGCAAATCAAGAAATTCTACGAGGTATCAAACCCAGGCTTATGGTTCCTTTAAAACGAACACCGGGTTGTTGGGTCGAGGAACTACCTTCTGTGTTATGGAGCATCAATACCACGCCCAATAGGTCTACGGGTTACACACCTTTCTTCATGGTTTATGGAGCAGAGGCAGTTCTTCCTAGTGATATCCGTCACGACTCGCCCCGTGTGAGAACCTATGTTGAAGCTGATAATGAGAAGGCACATCAAGATTCTCTGGACCTATTGGATGAAGAACGTGATCTTGTAGCAGCATGATCGGTGATTTATCAACAAGATCTCCGACATTATCACAGCCGCCGGTTAAAACCAGAACCTTTCAAGAAGGCGATTTGGTGCTCCGGCTCATCCTGGATCAGACTGATATGCACAAGTTATCCCCACCTTGGGAAGGGCCCTTTGTGGTCAGCAAAAATATGCACAACGGGTCTTACTACCTCATTGATGTTCGAGAGCACAAAGACTCACGTCAATTGGAGGAGGAGACCAAGTGGCCATGGAACATAGCTCTCCTTCGGTCTTACTATACTGAAGCCATAGGCTCATCATCTGTACATATTTATGACAATATTTATATCATATAATAAACCGGAGGCTCCGTTATAAGTGGGGTATCTGTTCTTTTTACATCCTGTGTGTGCTTATAAGAGTTTACTGACAAAGCGGAAATTTTTCTTAATCCGGTGTTAGCAGCTACACAGGTTTGCAGAAAATCACTAGGGGGCTTGGTCATATTTGAACTACAGCTACACCTTTTGATCGGTTTTGAAACCACGAAGGGATATCACTAGGGGGCTTGGTTGTTATCACACCATAGCTACACCTCTTGGTAGGCATTTAAGCCACAAAAGAAAAATATGTGGAGCCAAAGAGAGTGTTGCATAAAGCACAGACTCAAATATGGGGACACACTGAGCACAGCTCACAAAATTACTTGGGGGCTCTTTTTTTGCAAAGCAACAAAGAGTTTGAAAGGACCCTTGTAATTGGCTATCAAGCCACGGCTTGGAAGCCTGGTGTATTCACCTAAAAACCCGGGTTAACCTGCCTTCATCAAGTAAGCCACTCCTGTCCAGATAATCCTGGTATGCCCATCGAACGCTTGACATGTCAATCTTTTATGGACCCTAAACTTGTCAAAGTTAAAATGATGATTGGTTAATTGGAGGCCCATCTTAAAAGGCTTTGTTAAATGGTTTAACTGAGAGGCCTTGCAGCCCATGAATATCCTCGATTTGGAGCCTGACAGCTCGTAAAAAGCCTTGCATATTTTCCTTTTTGAGTTTTATTTGTTGAAGTTCATAAGTCTTTTTTGATAAACTGGCATCCTTTACCCGGCTTGCTTTTCAACTACAAGTTGTCGGCACATGATCAATTATAGACCGGTATTTATTGACCCGGTCTGGTTTGACTAAATCACCAGTTTTATAAAGAAAACCCGGTAGTTATCCCGGTCTGGTTTAATATATAGACCGGCATTACAAAGATGGAGTTATCAACGTTCCGGATTGGTATTAACACCTTTGTCGTATACACTGTTGGTCAACCAATGAGGTATGTTCTATACATTACTTTTTGTACAAACACTTGATTATTCATCTAGGTATTATATACTTCTTGGACATCATGACCCGTCTAGCGGTAAACCGCTAGATACTTTTAAGTTGTTGTACCCAGGAACACAATTCATCATGGGTTATGCATAAATATATCCCAAAAAGTGGCACAAGATTGTCACGAAGTATTACGAAACATGCTCGATGGCATGGCAGATAACGGAGTTTTGGCTATCCTATTACAAGAAGCTTTCAAAGCGGCTCCAATGGTATCATTGTTTTTCACAGTAGCCATGTAAACCGGCGACCGGATCAGGACTCTTCATCTGGATGGTTTGATGGTTGAGGGTCAGTTGGTGTGGGCACTTCTTCATCCCTCCCCAGACGCTAGAAATCAATCATTGACCAATCGATTCTAGTTAAAGCTTGAAACACTGCTTCTTCATGGATAAGATTGGAGGGGTTAATATCAGGAGCATAAGTGTGCTTACGAATCAAAGGCACAAGTTCTTCAACTTCATGGATGTCGGCTGGCTATCTTTTCCCCTCCGCATCGTAACACGGTTGAAAATGGGACAAATCTGTATCATTGGCCAACTTGCTGGCTGCTGGCCGCATCTGTTTGGTCAGCCGTCGGAGGTCATCATTGTCGAAGTTTGAACCGTCTTCCTTTACACCTGGGTATCCTTCAATGATATCCTCTGCTTCAAGGTCTAGAATCCAGGCTTTGGCTCGAATAAGTGCGGTTAAAGCTCCTGCTCTAGCAGTTGCTTTCTTCAACTCGGCAATACGGGCTAGTAACATGGCCAGTTTCTCAAGTGTTTCTTTAATCAAAGTTGGAGCCGGTTTGTTGTAAGCTGCCGTGCAAATAGCCTGCTGAGACCCAGAGTACAGCTGTTCAACCAAAGTATATGCCGCTTTGAGTTTCATCCGCATGTCTGTACCAAGATGAGCAATCCGGGTACCTACGAAAGATTTATATTCATATTCTGGTCAGTGATAAGGTTTATTGATTTACGCAAAACGCATAAACAGATACTTACCAAAGATAGCAGAAGTCATAGCATTGATTTTCCGTTTCAAGCCATCTAGTTCATCTACAATTGGCTTCAGGGCTGCCTCGGCGTCTTTAGCTCTTTTGGTTAAATCGGATTTCTCGGTTCCCCAGTTAGCACGATCTTTGTTGAAAGATTCCTTCAGCTTTTCCATTACGGCCAGGGCCTGGGTCAGCTCCTCTTTGCCTTTTGCAGCCTCGGCTTGTTGTGACTTCACATTCTCTTGCAAGTCAGAATTTCGAGCATCTTTGCTTCTCAGTTCAGCCTGCAACGTTGAAGGTATATTAAAACAAATATCATATATATATATGCGCTAAGTACAAAGCATATAACAAGTTATGCACTTCATACTTGGGGGCTAATGACTATTTGCTCTAAAGTACTACATTTTATACAAGTCTCCAGAACAATGCAAGCATTATCCTTGACACTTGGGGGCTAATGTGCGTCTGTTCTAAAACGGATGTGTGGATTAAAACCCGGATTAACTTGCCAAGTTAAACCGGTCTTTGGGGGCTATGCTGCAGAAAGTTAAATAATTATTAAAGGATGAGTCTTATCTCTTATTAGAGACCTGCCATTGTAAGGATCAATGATGAGAAACTTAAAGTGTTGCAAAGACCCGGTTTATGATTAACATCATAAAACGGCCCTTGGGGGCTACTTGGGATCGTATTTCAGCTATAAATCAATAAACAAAGGGATAGGAATTTACCTCATATCGCTCTTTCATCAAGTTCACCAAACCGGACCCATATTCCCGGTTTGAATGCAGACGGTTCAACAAGGCAGAGTGAAGCTCTTCAGCGTTAATATGAGCATAGCTTGATAAATCGCTGCTCCATTTGCCTTTTTCCCTAGCAGCTTGCTCTTCTTTGGCACTGTGTTGAGCCAAAATAATGGGATGGCCAGGAGAGCTGTGGCCCATTCCAGTAATAATAACATCGTCTCCTTGGCCTTCAGTGTGTTTGGTTGGTGACAATGGAGTTTCAGTATTTCTCACCGGACTAACCCGGTTTGGCTCTGCCGGTTCAGTGTCAGGTGCGACAGGTTCAGCGTCTGCTGGTTCATTGGCGTTTTGGCCCTGAAGGGGCGGTTCATCAGAAGCGGCTTCAGGATGAGGGCCCTCCGGTTCATAAGTTTGTTCTGGTTCACCTCTGGGTTCTTCGTCAAAATTGGACGGGTCTTCGGGCGGATTGGTGACCCGAGCTTTCTTATTGGGTCTGGCTTTAGCCCTGCAAACAAAAAATAAAGGATTAACATCTTATTCAAGTTATGTGATGCATTGAAGGAAAAGGTTTTACAACTTACCCGGCCATAGTTTTCAGAGGAGGGAGTTGAGTTGCTGTCGACTCGCCAGATGATGAGGGAGGTGTCACCTGATAATTTGAATCGGACGGATTATGAGGTTGTCTGAAATAACCTGCCTTGGGGTAAGAATGGTCAGAAGTAGGAGAGACCTCAGACCGGCGCTTCTGAACCGGGGTATCAGGTAAACCGGCTGAAGTGACCTGTTGGCCACTGTGCTGGGTTGTCCGGTGAGCTTCATGATGTTGAGTCTTCAAAATAAATGTTGTATCCAAGTGATCAAGAGGGTGAGAAAAGCTTACTTTCCGGACTGCTTGGCGAATTTTTTGTGTTGGCATAGAGTTGAACCGGAGGAAAGGGTAATTACCTCTACATCATCAGCTTGACTGCCTTCTACGTCCTCCTGAGGAATATCATTATTAATGAGATGCATGAAAAGAGAGCCAAGTGAATCAAGTTCTACCTCAACTTCTGGGTCCTCAGTATCATCATCAAGCTCCATGTTGATCCGGTCAGCCATTTTCCATTTTAACGTCCGTTTGACAGCTTTAGTTTTGGGGCGAGATGGTTTGACCACTTTGTCCCCAGTTGGTTTTACCGCTTTTTCTACGGTTTTCCGTTTCCAGAAGGGGTCATCACCCTATACATACACGGAAGAAGGATTACAGGTTGCACAAGCTAAAAATATTAGAAATGAAAAGGAAGTATAATGCTTACAGCAGGCGGTTTGTTCTTGGCATAGAAGGGACTCAAACCGGTTTGACTACAGGCCAGTTCTGATTCCTTCAGAATCTTCTTTACACCTTCAGTGACTTCTTCCTCAAATAGTTGAAGGTTGCAATGGTGTTGAGGGTCGTCAACCTCACCAGTATACTCACACATTAAACCGGGACGCCGGCTTAGAGGCAAGATGCTCCAAGATATCCAACAGCGCATGAAATCCACACCTGTTGAACCATTGGCCATGAAGGCCTGGAGTTTGGCGAGTTGAGGGACATATTTCGCCATTTCAACGGAGCTTAAGCATTGCAGCATCGGATGGGTGTTGGAAAGCCGGTGATCACGAAAGCCTGGAAGGGGATTTTCATCTTCAGGCGAAGTGTCTCTGCAATAAAACCAAGCTTGGTTCCATTCCTTTGGATGGTTCTGATGTTTGGCATGAGGAAACTCAACTTCTTTCCACTTTTAATCGAGACACCACCAAGTTCAGTGTTCGAGCCATTTACAAACTCCGTGCGCCGGTTCAAGTGAAAGAAGTCCCGGAACAATTCTGCAGTTGGTTCTTCCTGTAAGTATACTTCACAGAAGACCTAGAAATTACATAGGTTGGATACTGAATTGGGCCCGATGTCTTGGGGATGGAGTTGGAAATTGGCAAGCACATCCCGGTAAAACTTTGACCCTGGCAGTTTGAAGCCACGGCTTATGTGGTCAACAAAGACCACCACCTCACCCTGCCTTGGGGTTGGAGGATTTTCTGTTCCTGGAACTCGCCATTTAATTTCAGTTTTCTTAGGCAAGGAGCCAATGCTGACCATCTCATTAAGCTGAGTTTCAGTGACACAGGAACGAGCCCAGTTGCAAGGAGTGAATTGTTTGGCCATTGCGAAATGGATAAGCTGAAAATGAAAGGCTAGTTTATAAATCACTCATGATGATATGCAAGATACAAGGGAGTAAGAAACATACTGATATACGGAATGGCATAAACCGGAGACCAATGCAATAAGGGATAAAAGGTAATACCAGGACGGGAGTACTCAGACACTGTTAAACCGGAGTATAACTATGAAGGTAAAATGCTCCTCCGGTTTATCAGAGGGCTAATGGCATAGATTGCTTATACAAGGTTAAACCGCCTATGTTGGCGTAAGGAGAAACAGATTTCACAGAGACATATGAAAATTTCGGATCTAAGGTAAGACAAAAAAGCATAAATATTTTGACCTAAAAAGGGTAAGACCCAAAACAGTTTATGGAGGACTACGTCAGCTTTTGCGCATAAGGATCTATGGTGGTAACAGAAGATTAGCCACGGCAAGGGATATGATAAGTGCGAAGCATTCATCTACAGGCCAAGGAAGAACAACACCAAAAGCTCCGATGAACTTCAAGAACCGCGAAGAGCAGGGAAACCCTAATGGATCTAGAAAGGAAGGGGAGAAGGACTTACTATGGCCATGGAAGCAGCGGAGGTGTGCTGCGGAACTCTGGTGCGAACAGGTCGATGCAGCGGCCGACGGTGAAGCAGAGGCAAGGCTTGGCGATGACGGTGGCACACAGGTGCGGAGACGTCGCGAGGAAGAAGAAGGTATGAAAGGATAGAGGAAAGAAAAGAAAGGGGTCATCTGCCCCTATTTATAAGGTGAGGCGATAAAACGGCAAGTGCGGGAATTGAGGTGCCCAAAAAATGGATAAATTAATAAAGGTGTCGCCTTGGTGGTTGAGTATACATTAAAAGAAGGTAATCTTCAGAATCAACAGATAGATGACGTCAGGGTGGTTTATCATCATCGTGAAGTATGACGTCACGGCGGCTTACAAGTTCAAGGTGAAGATATGAGGGAGGAATTTTTCTAAGTGTTGAAGATTGACATGAACAAGTTCAAACCAATCTGGAGCCTAATGTTGGGGATATTACTACTGGAGGTAAAGCGGCCTTGTGTAGCCGGGTTAACTCCTTGAAGATTAGAAGCCCATGAAGATGCAAGAATGATGGCGCTTGACGAAGGCCCAAGGCCCGAAGGCTGGTTAAAGCATGTAAATGTAAACCGACCTAGTCGTGTAACTTGTATTGTAAGATAGGAAAGATAGAGACCGAACCAGACACGTTCATGATCCGGCTTCGGGGCTCTGTAACCCGGCGGGCGTCAACCTATGTATATAAAGGGACGACCCGACAGCGGTTTAGGGACAGACAACAACTCGAGAGCCAGACAAAGCGGATTCGCTCCCTGGCGTTCGAAACCCTAGCAATACCAATCACAACTAGACGTAGGCTTTTACCTTCCTTGAAGGGGCCGAACTAGTATAAAACTCCACGTGTCCCCTTGTCCGGTTTAACCCCTTTAAGCTAACCCATAGCGATGGCTCCACGACTAAGTCCTTTCACAAGGACATCTGCTGTGACAAACCCACGACAACACTCATAAGAAAGTTTTTTACTAGTCTCGAATACTTAGCATATTAGGATTAATTTCCCAATTTAAGAAAATTACCATGTTGTTTAAGACTCTCAAAATAATATAAGTGAAGCATGAGAGAATAATAGGTTCTATAAAACAAATCCACTGCCATGCTCTAAAAGATATAAGTGAAGCACTAGAGCAAAAACTATATAGCTCAATAAGATATAAGTGAAGTGCGTAGAGTATTATAATAAATTCCGAATCATGTGTGTTTCTCTCAAAATGTGTGTACAGCAAAGATGATTTTGGTAAAATAAAAAATAAAGACTCAAATAATAAAAGACGCTCCAGGCAAAACACATATCATGTGGTGAATAAAAATATAGCTCCAAGTAAAGTTACCGATGGAAGTAGACGAAAGAGGGGTTGCCTTCCGGGGCATCCCCAAGCTTTGGCTTTTTGGTGTCCTTAGATTATCTTGGGGTGCCGTGGTAATCCCCAAGCTTAGGCTCTTGCCACTCTTTGTTCCATAATCCATCAAATCTTTTACCCAAAACTTGAAAACTTCACAACACAAAACTTAACAGAAAATCTCGTGGCCTCCGTTAGAGAAAGAAAAAAAACACCACTTCAAGGTACTGTAATGAACTCATTATTTATTTATATTGTTGTTAAACCTAATGTATTCCAACTTCTATATGGTTTATAAACTATTTTACTAGCCATAGATTCATCAAAATAAGCAAACAACACACGAAAAACAGAACAGTTTGTAGTAATCTGTAGCTAACGCAAGTTCTGGAACTCCAAAAATTGTAAAATAAATTGCTGGACGTTGGGAATTTATCTTTTAATCATATGAAAAAATAATTAACTAAATAGCACTCTCCAGTAAAATATGGTAGCAATTCTCGTAAGCGCTAAAGTTTCTGTTTTTTACAGCAAGATCGCAAAGACTTTCCCCAAGTCTTCCCAAAGGTTCTACTTGGCACAAACACTAATTAAAACATAAAAAACACAATCATAACATAGGATATATGAATTATTTATTACTAAACTGGAGCAAAATGCAAGGAATGAAAATAAAAATTGGGTTGCCTCCCAACAAGCGCTAACGTTTAACGCCCCTAGCTAGGCACGATGATTTCAATGATGCTCTCACATAAAAGATAAGAATTGAAACATAAAGAGAGCATCATGAAGAATAGGACTAGCACATTTAAGTCTAACCCACTTCCTATGCATAGGGATTTTTTGAGCAAACAACTTGTGGGAACAAGAATAATTGCATAGGATGGTAAAACAAGCATAACTTCAAAATTTTAAGCACATAGAGAGGAAACTTGATATTATTGAAATTCCTACAAGCATATATTCCTCCCTCATAATAATTTTCAGTAGCATCATGAATGAATTCAACAATATAACCAGCACCTAAAACATTATTTTCATGATCTACAAGCATATAAAATTTACTACTCTCCACATAGGCAACATTCTTCTCATTCGAAATAGTGGGAGTAAACTCAATAGAATAATTATCATGTGAGGCATAATCCAATTGAAAACTAAAATCATGATGACAAGTTTCATGGTTATCATAAATCTTTATAGCATACATATCATCACAATAATCATCATAGGTAGCAACTTTGTTCTCATAATCAATTGGAACCTCTTCCGAAATAGTGGATTCATCACAAAATAAAGTCATGACCTCTCCAAATCCACTTTCATCAATATAATCATCATAAATAGGAGGCATGCTTTCATCATAATAAATTTGCTCATCACAACTTGGGGGACAAAAAATTTCATCTTCATCAAACATAGCTTCCCCAAGCTTGTGGCTTTGCATATCATTAGCATCATGGATATAAAAGGAATTCATACTAACAATATTGCAATCATGCTCATCATCCAAATATTTAGTGCCAAACATTCTAATGCATTCTTCTTGTAGCACTTGAGCACAATTATCGGAATACTTATTTTTATGATAGATATTAAAAAATATGAAGCATATGAGGCAATCTTAATTCCATTTTTTGTAGTTTTATTTTATAAACTAAACTAGTGATAAAACAAGAAACAAAAAGATTTGATTGCGAGATCTAAAGATATACCTTCAAGCACTAACCTCCCCGGCAACGGCGCCAGAAAAGATCTTGATGTCTACTACACAACCTTCTTCTTGTAGATGTTGTTGGGCCTCCAAGTGCAGAGGTTTGTAGGACAGTAGCAAATTTCCCTCAAGTGGATGACCTAAGGTTTATCAATCCATCGGAGGCATAGGATGAAGATGGTCTCTCTCAAACAACCCTGCAACCAAATAATAAAGAGTCTCTAGTGTCCCCAACACACCCAATACAATGGTAAATGGTATAGGTGCACTAGTTCGGCGAAGAGATGGTGATATAAGTGCAATATGGATGGTAGATATAGGTTTTTGTAATCTGAAAATATAAAAACAGCAAGGTAACTAATGATAAAAGTGAACGTAAACGGTATTGCAATGTGCGGAAATAAGGCCTAGGGTTCATACTTTCACTAGCGCAAGTCCTCTCAACAATAATAACATAATTGTATCATATAACTATCCCTCGACATGCAACAAAGAGTCACTCCAAAGTCACTAATAGTGGAGAACGAACAAAGAGATTATTGTAGGGTACGAAATCACCTCAAAGTAATCCTTTCTGATCGATCTATTCAAGACTCCATAGTAAAATAACATGAAGCTATTCTTTCCATTCAATCTATCCTAGAGTTCGTACTAGAATAACACCTTAAGACAACAACCAACCAAAACCCTAATGTCACCTAGATACTCCAATGTCACCTCAAGTATCCGTGGGTATGATTATACGATATGCATCACACAATCTCAGATTCATCTATTCAACCAACACAAAGAACTTCAAAGAGTTCCCCAAAGTTTCTACCGGAGAGTCAAGACGAAAACGTGTGCCAACCCCTATGCATAGGTTCATGGGCGAACCCGCAAGTTGATCACCGAAACATACATCAAGTGAATCAATAGAATACCCCATTGTCACCACAGGTATCCCACGCAAGACATACATCAAGTGTTCTCAAATCCTTAAAGACTCAATCCAATAAGATAACTTCAAAGGGAAAACTCAATCCATTACAAGAGTGTAGAGGGGGAGGAACATCATAAGATCCAATTATAATAGCAAAGGTCGTGATACATCAAGATCTTACCACCTCAAGAACACGAGGGAGAGAGATCAAACACATAGCTACTGGTACAAACTCTCAGCCCCGAGGGTGGACTACTCCCTCCTCGTCATGGAGAGCGCCGAGATGATGAAGATGGCCACCGGAGAGGGATTCCCCCCCTCCGGCGGGGTGCCGGAACGGGTCTAGATTGGTTTTCGGTGGCTACGGAGGCTTCTGGCGGCGGAACTCCTGATCTATTCTGCTCCCCGAAGTTTTTAGGGTATATGGACATATATAGGAGGAAGAAGTACGTCGGTGGATCTCCGGGTTGTCCACGAGGCAGGGGGCATGCCCCCCACCCTCGTGGGCAGCCCGGAACTCTTCTGGTCCATCTTTGATACTCCGTGGGCTTCTTCTGGTCCAAAAATAAGTTCCGTGAAGTTTCAGGTCAATTGGACTCCATTTGATTTTCCCTTTTTGCGATACTCTAAAACAAGGAAAAAACAAAAACTGGCACTAGGCTCTAGCTTAATAGGTTAGTCCCAAAAATCATATAAAATAGCATATTAAATGCATATAAAACATCCAAGGTTGATAATATAATAGCATGGAACAATAAAAAATTATAGATACGTTGGAGACGTATCAACTCCTTCTATGGCTAGACGTATTGCTGGCCTACTCCAGTCATCGCTACAAACGGATGTTACGGCAGTATGTTACATTCCTATGATGTCATGATGGCTTGCTTATATTACTGTCAACATTTACTAAAAAAATATTCATGCTCATAACATGTTGTTCTTATGATTGACTACATCAAGAGCCCTTTTTTATTCGACTCCAACTTTTTTTGAGGTTTATTTGACTCCAACTTGATATGATGTTGTAGGCCACCTGGTGTCCTCACCCTTCCTAATCCAAGAACCTTTCAAATAAAAGAGGCATGGCAGTTGCAGGTGGTTCCTGGGTCGATCAGACGACGGCGAACGATTGATGATCGTTCACACGTACCGGACGTGTTGTTTCGCAGAATACAATCACAGTCACTGCAAGGTCTTTGAGCAGGATCCCAGCTTCTCTAGGCCTTTATGAATTTTTGACTAGAGGTTGGTAAGTAGCCTTGGTACATGCTCTCTGTTTGTCGGACTGAATTATCCGATTAACCAGGAGATAACCGACGGCAAGGATCATGATGGCAGCGCGGTTTCGTTCATCAGGCAAAACTGTGTGTACACAGTGTACCATGCATCTCTGCATGCACCATACCCTGATATGTGCTGCCATGCTCTAGAGCCTAAAGTAGGAGAGAGGGTTGCAAGTATCAGACTTCGACCTACTGGCTAGAGTTTCCCCCATCAAGCACCCATCTGGTTCAAGCCGTCAGCCAATCTCCACATCTTAATAAATAGTAATGTCTAACTGAGCCAGTTAGTTAGATGTGTATACTTGGTGTAGAAAGATCTTTATTTAGTTTGATGCATACACTTGTTCCTTTTTGGTATCCCTTTTGTAATGATAGCTGATGTTTGGTTTCAAAGAGAGAGCTGCGTCTTCACTCTTCTAGCCTGCTTACTGCTTCTATTGCACCCCCAACCCTGGTTGTTGCTGCTGCTGTTTTCAATGTACAATCAGTAGTATATTTCGTCTGTTGGTTGAATAAATGTGTTGTTAGAACGACAAACACAACGTTTTGGAAGTTGTTCCATGGTTTGATCCTTTAGTGCCCCGTACCATACGTAGCGCATACTATTTTTCGTACGGAACACATTTTCCACTTGTTGATAACATGCAGCCCACTGATGAAGGCCCAATAGAGAAGCCCATAATTAACTACAAGGGAGGCTCTCACATGAATCCGTCCCAGGTACATGCTCATGGTCCCCTAAACATAAATAAGTAAATAAATAAATAAAGCCAAATGCTCCTGCACTAGTTCTTTAAATTCACAATTTAACAGGAGGATATTATTTCCTATGATAGTGTCGTTACATTCAGTCAAAATTATTCTTCGGCAAAGATAGCAACGAGTCTTCTTTCTCCCAGCATTTTCTTCCTGCAACCAGCGAACCCATGCAAATCGTAGTCAACGTCATAAATAGATCCGGCCCATTTTTATTTTTCAATAAGAATGTCCAACCCAGTCCAGCACATTGGCGACAGCACTTTATCCTCCGCCTTGGTGCGCTTGCCGCGGCGCCGCCGTCTGGCCCTGTCAACATAGTTTTTTTGAAACGGTCCCTGTCAACATAGTGAATCGGGAGAGGACTGTAGTTGTGAGTATGACAGCACGGACCCACCAGGTCCACTCCTGAACACAAGCAAGCGCCTCTTTTACTACTCAGATGAACGCCGCGTCTTTTACTCTAATCCACCCTGCTGATATCTGGGACCCACATCATTTTCAACATATAGTCAAACGACATAATTGCACAACTTTTTTAGTAGTAATTCGGAGGAGCAGGCTATAAACTGGGTTGTGCGGTCTTTGTGGCCCGTCTAACAACATGACTAGCCCAGCAGTTTTTTCTTTGGGAAAATAGGTAGCCCAGTATTTCTTTTTGAAGAATACCCAAGCTAGGCCTATTTGTTTTCTCCGACTTACTGGGCTGCAAATATTTCAAGATGAGGAGGGGTGCATTTCATCATGGCCAAAGAGTATGGTCATTGTCTGTTAAAAGTAATATCAAAAGGGGTTGAAAAATCCAAAAAAAATTATAGCAAATGGGATATTAGTTTCTTTTTTTGTTTTTGTTCTTCACTGATATCTTATACTCCCTCCGTCCCAAAATTCTTGTCTTAGATTAGTATAGATAAGGATGTATCTAATACCAAAACATGACCTGATACATCCGTATTTAGACAAATCTAAGACAAGAATTTTGGGACGGAGGGAGTATTTCATTGCATTTAACATGACATAGTACTAATTTATTTTTAAATTTGTTTTAGTATGGCTACTAATTTTTGGATTAAGAATGTTTTTTTCCTCCGCAAAAATTTGCGAATTTTCAAAATTTCCCACATATTTAGTTAATTTTTTAACGCTGGTATTGACCAGAAAATGGGCAGTAATTCTAAAAATGGAAAACAGGCTACAATAAATTCCATATGAATTAGAAAATGAGTAAAAATTATAAAAATAATAGCAAATGGGTTGTACACGCCACATATTTCGAGGTTGACTTGTTTACGCAAGGCTTTGTCAGTCAACACATGATTCTAGCAGCAGTGACTGTTGGATGTCCATCCAACGGCCGACGTGCTTCTTCAATCTCTGATCTTCCTGCTCCAGTCGCCTAAACTAGCGCCAGCGGGACTGCTTGCTGCCTCCTCTTGTGGCCCGCTGTGATGCCGCACAGGCTTCCCTGGCCCACCCAACTACCTCCGCTGGGCTGGCCGCACGCAATCAACTGCCTCCTTATTACGCGAAAAAATGATTCCTCCCAGTGACATCTGGGGCGCACTGGTTGGTAGGCTGACCTGTGGGCCTACGGAGTTGACGCGTACGCAGGGCTTGTCAACTTAGTCAACAAATGATTCTAGAAGCAGTAACCATTGGATTTGAATCGAACGCTCATGCTGCTTTTTCAATCACTGCTCTTCTTGCACCAGCCGCCCATACCAGCGCCGGCGAGACCACTTGCTCCTGCCTCCAGTGGCCGGCTGTGCTGCCGTTGAGGCCTCACCGTCCCCTACTACTCCCACCGCTAACCAGGTCCTGCGGGGACGGCAGCCTCACACCACAGCCGAACCATTGAACCCGCATACTCCTCTCCGCGTGGGCATCCACTGCTGCGTCTTCCCCGGCTCCGTGTTGTCCCCTTCCTAGGCCTCACCGTCGTCCCCTGTATTTGTCCTCTCGGTGCGGCGTGGTCGATGTGGTCAACGACTGACTTCCATCGGAAGAGTGCTGTACGTGGAGAGGCTGGCAGCTGGGTCCACAGCCGCAGCTGGGTCCATGGCCAAAGCCCAGTTTTTTTGTGATTTGCCAAGTAAGTCGCTTTGGCAGGCCTGTTGGGCTGCAAATCTTTCAAGACGAGGAGAGCTTCATTCGGCTGGCCGAGAAAATGGACTATCAGTAATGGGAAATGGGTTGTACATTTTTTTAACACATCAAACCAGCAATTAGTTTCAAATTTCTTTTTTTCATTTCGAGATTTTAAATTGCATTGATTTTTATACATGGACAATTTATTGGATTTTATATTGATATATATTTATTTTTAAAATCAGTTTGAACATGACTCGAAATTTCGGGATCAAAAACAGTTCGGACCGCACCGAAATATGCAAAATTTCATATAAGTTTTTAACCGTGGCCACAATATGGGCTATAATGCTAACAAAAAGAATATGGGCTCCAAAAAAACCTTAAGAATTAGCAAATGGGTTGTAAATTGTTAGAAATAATGGCAGATGGGATGTATGCTGCTTTCCACAGATTTGAGACTTTCCAAAAAAAGGTTGACGCACAAGCAGTGACTGTTGGATTTCCATCCAATGGCCGTCGTGCTTCTTCAATCTCTACTCTTCCTGCTCCAGCCGCTTAAACAAGCGGCGGCGGGACTACCTTCTCCCCCCTCCCCGCGGCCGGCTGTGCTGCCACACAGGCTTCGCCGCCCCACCATACTCCCATCGCTGGCCTAGCCATCCCTCTACTCACCCACACATGTAGTTATTCTCCGGTGACGGCAGACGAACTAGTAAACCCTCATACAGTCGTACTCCCCTCCACGTGGGAAACAACTGTCGAGTCTTCCCTGGCTCTGCGTCGTCCCCTTCCTAGGCCTCACCGTCGTCCACTGCCTTGGTGCTCTCGGCGTGGCGTGCTCAATGTGGTACACGACCGACTTCCATCGGAAGAGTGTTGTACGTGGAGAGGCTGGTAGATGGGTCCACGACCGCAGCTGGGTCCATGGCCACAGCCCAGTTTTTTTGTGATTTTCCAAGTAAGTCGCTTTGTCAGGCCTGTTGGGCTGCAAATCTTTCAAGACGAGGAGACCTTCATTTGGCTCACCGAAAAAATGGCCTATCAGTAATGAGAAATGGGTTGTACATTTTTAAAACAGATCAAGCCGGCAATTAGTTTCAAATTTCTTTTTTTCATTTCGAGATTTTAAATTGCATTGATTTTTATGCATGGACAATTTGTTGGATTATATATTGATATATATTTATTTTTAAAATCAGTTTGAACGTGACTCGAAATTTCGGGATTAAAAACAGTTCGGACCGCATCGAAATATGCAAAATTTCATATAAGTTTTTAACCGTGGCCACAATATGGGATATAATGCTAACAAAAAGAATATGGGCTCCAAAAAAAACCTTAAGAATTAGCAAATGGGCTGTAAATTATTAGAAATAATGGTAGATGGGTTGTATGCTGTTTTCCACAGATTTGAGGCTTTCCTTAAAAAAAAGGTTGACGCACAAGCAGTGACTGTTGGATTTCCATCCAACGACCATCGTGCATCTTCAATCTCTGCTCTTCCTACTCCAGCCGCTCAAACAAGCGCCGGAGGGACTGCCTGCTCCCTCATCCCCGCGGCCGGCTGTGCTGCCGCGCAGGCCTCACCGCCCCACAGTACTCCCATCGCTGGCCTAGCCATCCCTCTACTCACCCACACATGTTGTTATTCTCCAGCGACGGTAGACGAACCAGTAAACCCTCGTACAGTCGTACTCCCCTCCGCGTGGGAAACAACTGCGGAGTCTTCCCTGGCTCCGTGTCATTCCCTTCCTAAGCCTCACTGTCGTCCACCGCCCTGGTGCTCTCGTCGCGGCCTGGTTAATGTTGTCAACGACCGACATGCATCTGAAGTTGACTATGCGT
The DNA here is from genome assembly GCF_002162155.2 of Triticum dicoccoides. Lineage (NCBI taxonomy): Eukaryota > Viridiplantae > Streptophyta > Magnoliopsida > Poales > Poaceae > Triticum > Triticum dicoccoides. The sequence goes on from NC_041390.1 coordinate 100,427,944, forward strand.
GGAGAGGCTGACAGCTGGGTCCACGGCCGCACTCAAGGAAATGCCTCCTTATTATGCGCAAAAAAATGATTCCTCCACCTAACATCTAGGACCCACCGAAACGGCTTCTGTATTTCGTGAAAAAAATGTTACCGCCGCTGACAGCACGGACCCACCAGCTATATCTTCGCACGCAAGGAAGTGCATCCTTATTACGCACTAAAAATGAATACTCCCCCTGCTAGCTGGGACCCAGTATAGTGGGAGGCTGACTTGTGGGCCTACTAAGTTGACGGGGATGGAGGGCTTTGTCAACTTAGTCAATATGCACGATTCTAGCTCCATTGACTGTACAATGTCAATCCAACGGTCGTAGTGCTTCTTCAACCTCTGGTCTTCTTGCTCCAGCCGCCCAAACTAGCGTCGGTCGTGCCTCGTGCTCCTACCTCCCGTGGCCGGCTGCCATGCTATGGAGGCCTCACCTCCCCCTACTACTCCCACCGCTGGCCAGGCCATCCCTCTACTCACCCACACCCCCTGTTATTCTGCGACGACGGCAGCCAAACCAGTGAACCCTCATACTCCTCTCCGCGCGGTCTTCCACTGTCGCGTCTTCCCCAGCTCCACGTCGTCCCCTTCCTAGGCCTCGCCGTCGTCCACTGCCCAGGTGCTCTCGGCGCGGTGTGGTCAACGTGGTCAAGGAACGGCTTCCATCGGACGTGGACTGTATGTGGAGAGGCTGACAGCTGGGTCCACGACCGCAGCGAGAAAGTGCCTCCTTATTACGCGCAAAATAATTATTCGTCCACCTGACAGCGGGGACCCACCGGACGGGCCACCATATTTCGTGAAAAATTGTCTCCCCCTAACTGCTGGGACATACCAGCTACATCTTCGGACGCAAGAAAGTGCGTTCGGGCAAAAAAACCTTAAGAATTAGCAAATGGGTTGTAAATTATTAGAAATAATGGCAGATGGGTTGTATGCTGTTTTCCACATATTTGAGGCTTTCCTAAAAAAAGGTTGACGCACAAGCAGTGACTGTTGGATTTCCATCCAACGGCCATCATGCTTCTTCAATCTCTGCTCTTCCTGCTCCAGCCGCTCAAACAAGCGCCGGCGGGACTGCCTGCTCCCTCCTCCCCGCGGCCGGCTGTGCTGCCGCGCAGGCCTCACCGCCCCACCGTACTCCCATCGCTGGCCTAGACATCCCTCTACTCACCCACACATGTTGTTATTCTCCGGCGACGGCAGACGAACCAGTAAACCCTTGTACAGTTGTACTCCCCTCCGCGTGGGAAACAACTCCCGAGTCTTCCCTGACTCCGTGTCGTTCCCTTCCTAAGCCTCGCCGTCGTCCACCGCCCTGGTGCTCTCGTTGCGGCCTGGTCAACATGGTCAACGACCGACATGCATCTGAAGTGGACTATGTGTGGAGAGGCTGACAGCTGGGTCCTCGGCCGCATGCAAGGAAATGCCTCCTTATTATGCGCAAAATAATGATTCCTCCAGCTGACATCTGGGACCCTCCGAAAGGGCTTCTGTATTTCATGAAAAAAATCTTACCACCGCTGACAGCTCGGACCCACCAGCTATATCTTCGCACGCAATGAAGTGCCTCCTTATTACGCACAAAAATGAATACTCCCCCTGCTAGCTGGGACCCAGTATAGTGGGAGGCTGACTTGTGGGCCTACTAAGTTGACGGGGATGGAGGGCTTTGTCAACTTATTCAATATGCACGATTCTAGCTCCATTGACCGTATGATGTCAATCCAACGGCCGTAGTGCTTCTTCAACCTCTGGTCTTCTTGCTCCAGCCACCCAAACCAGCGCCGGTCGTGCCTCGTGCTCCTGCCTCCCGTGGCCGGCTGCGATGCTGTGGAGGCCTCACCACCCCCTACTACTCCCACCGCTGGCCAGGCCATCTCTCTACTCACCCACACCCCCTGTTATTCTGTGGCGACAGCAGCCGAACCAGTGAACCCTCATACTCCTCTCCGCGCGGGCTTCGACTGTCGCGTCTTCCCCGGCTCCGCGTCGTCCCCTTCCTAGGCCTCGCCGTCGTCCACCGCCCAAGTGTTCTCGGCGCGGTGTGGTCAATGTGGTCAAGGGACGGCTTCCATCGGACGTGGACTATACGTGGAGAGGCTGACAGCTAGGTCCACGGTCGTAGCAAGGAAGTGCCTCCTTATTACGCGCAAAATAATTATTCGTCCACCTGACAGCGGGGACCCACCGGACGGGCCACCATATTTCATGAAAAAATGTTTCCCCCTAACTGTTGGGACCCACCAGCTACATCTTCGCACACAAGGAAGTGCGTTCGGGCAAAAAAATGATTCGCCCCCCTGACTGCTGGGACCCACCAGCTACATCTTCGCACGCAAGGAAGTGCGCGACAGTCGGGACCCACCTGGTTGAAGCACACGTAGCGTTTTCATTCTGGTCGCGAACGTGTACGTACATACTGGTCGATGTAGAGGCACGCACGTGTCGTAGTAGAGGCGCGCAGGTAGCATGTACACGTACGTACAGCGGCCAATGTGCAAGAAAGAAAATACGGCCACGTACGTACATACGGTTAGAACGGAGAAACTATGTCGTCGTCATGTTCATGGGGAGCCAACCAGCTAGGTCGGAACGGAATGCGTCGACGTGTTCATCGGGAGGGCTTGGATGGAACAGCCGATGGAAACGAGGCATGGCGTACCACAGAACGAAGGAAACGGCCTTGTGTTCGACCGGCCATGGTCGAAATGAGATCCTGTTCATCGGGAGGGGTCTGGTGTACCGCAAAATGGAGGAAACAGACCTCCTACGGTCGAAACGGGGGTCCTATTGATCAGGAGGGGTGTGGCGTACTACAAAACGAAGGAAACAGACTTGTATTGGAGCGCTACGATCGAAATGAGGGTCCTGTTCATACGGAGGGGTGTGGCGTACCGCAAAACAAGACTCCACGGGATACTGTTCATCTCCAAAGTCGACCCCCACCAGCCTCCACGGGCTACTGTTCATCCATCATCGACCTCCTCCAGCCTCCACCTACGACTGTTCATCCATGGGCTCCTGTTCATCCAGCCTCCACCGCGCGCTACTCCACCAGCTACTGTTCAACCAGCCCTCTCCATGGGCTCCTGTTCAACCACCCCTCCACGGGCTACTGTTCATCTCGCCCTCCACCATCTACTATTCATCCATCCCTCCATGGGGTGGTCTTGTTCATCCTGCCCTCCACGGGGTCCTGTTCATCTAGCCCCAACCCGCTCGATCGGTCGGGGTCCTGTTCATCTAGAGGCAACACCACGGGGTCCTGTTCATCCGCCCCATCGGGAACTATTCATCCAAACCCCCCGGCAACGCTCACTATTCATCCAGAGACAGCATCTATCGGCTTCAGTTAGCAGCAGTAGCGAATCGCTCGATCGGGTTCAGTTAACAGCCATCGATTGATTGCTCGGGTTCAGTAACGCATAGCATGCAGTGCAATCGCTCGGGTTCAGTTAGAGCCCAATGCCTCGCTCAGGTTCAGTTAGAGCCCAACGCCTCGCGTGCGTGTATGAGAGAAACGCGCATCGCTCGGCCCCGACCACCCACCGTAACCGGGAACACCCCGATATTTTCCTCACCCTCGCTTCTACCAAGGTTTTTTCCATCATGGACGGCCCAAAGAATGTCACGCAGCTGCGTATCCGGCCCGCCCAGGATGAAAAGCCCATTTTTTCATGATTTTTTGTCATAGAAGTAGGAGCCCACGACATCTATGATGATACCGGGTTTTGTCACAATAATCGTCATAGAAGTGTCATAAGTATGACAGAAAAAAAATTCGTTCGGCCCAAAATGTCACGGATGTGTCTTTTTTTGTAGTGTTCCCCAACCGAGCAGAGCTGGGTCGACGGCGAGCAGTGTCGAGAAAGTCGATGGTGATAGGCGGCGGCAAGTGGAAGTGGCGAAATGCGGTGGGCTTTGCCAGTAGCTTGGCGGCGGCGGCAGGCGTCGAGCTAAGTGTTTACCACCACAATAGGCGGTGCCATGGCATAGACGCGGAGGAGCTTGTGCAGGTGTGAATGGGGAACGTACCGGAGGGGCCGAGGTGGGTGGCGGGCAGGGTGAGGGTTTTTGTGACGTGGGGATGGTGAGGGTTTTATTTTTTATTTTTTGAATTGGGTGGTGAGGGTTTTCTGTCCCACAAAGAATTTTGGGGGCGACGGTTTGCTAGAGCGAACCGTGTGTGACTGACGCAGCAGGCAAAATGATAGTCATTGGACACGGTTCTAATTTTGGGAACCATGTGTGATTGACATACTACCTCCGTCCTGGTTTATTGGTTCCCCATTGTAATTTTTACCAAAATTTGGCGAAATATTTAACATACCCAGACATAGATAATAATCATACACGTACATAAGCATAGTTCAACCATAAGTACATAGTTCAACCATCATTAAGCATACTCAAGCGTACATAGTTCGATCCATCCCACATCTCATCTCACATGCGGCTGGCACAATCCTAAAGCTTCTCCAGGTACTCGGCGTATGCACCGTGCGCCACCCTGCGAGAGTACTTCTGCTTGAAGGAGCCAACGGCCCGTCCTCTTGCATGCGCAAGAACACTTCTATATGCATCATGAATCTTGTGGTTGAAAAATGGGCATCCGTATCCATCTTTCCAAGTGCTAATATGCCTGTTATGCATTCCCCATAAAGCTCCCTCAGGATCCGCCTCTTGTACCTCCTCTGGGCATCTTCATCCTCGCTGTCCACATCATCAGACAACACCTATACATGTAGTAAAACAAATTTTGCATCAAATCGCTGATTACATGCCGTGAAGTAGGATTAGGAATTTATGGCTATTTATTTATACATATTCAGAGATTATGGTTCGATTTTTAAGCACGGTCGTCTATATACATACCAATCTTGAAGAACATAATGGCACAAACATATGTAGGTCATTCAAAATCAATTGTCAAGTCCTGGCTAGGAATTATTAGCACAAACACTAACCCTAGTCGGATTACTAGCAAAAATCATTTGCACAGATGAAACAACTAATCACTTATCACCTGTACTATTCAAACAATCAATACACTACATGGATCTAACGAAACTTACTCATATTTCATGGATTGGGAGAACATAACCACAGGATTTCTATTCCAAAAATGGGGAGGCGGGAGTAACCAAAGAAACCCTATGATCTATTTGACACATAAATGGGTATAGATGACGAACCAGCTATCCGTCATCGTCGGAGTCGTCGCCAGAGTGGACGTCGGAGTCGTCGCCGGAGTGGTCGTCAGAGTCGATGTGGAACTCCGCTTCCGACTGTGGAAGCTCGACGCCGTCGACGATGTCAGCGTGCATCGATAACTCGCCGGCAGTGACGGCAAGCTCTGTCTCAATCTCCACGCCGTGCTCTGGTGCTTTAGCAGCCCCGGTGTCGCCACTCCCCCCGATGGGGCGCTTCGGTGGCATCCTCATACACTGACGGCTTTGAGGACTGAGAGCGGCGTCGAGGTTGCAAGCAGAGAGAGAGAGGATTGTGTGTGTGTAGCGAGTATGGGTGGTGCGGCCGCTCGGGCGCACCATTAATATGGATTAGTGGGAGTTGTGGGAGAGAGGCGGGCGGCGGTCAAACCGATGGCTCGCCTCCCGGTGAGCCTGCGCACCGGACTGCTGGCATGCCTACCAAAGTTTCACACAGCTACTCGCACGCCTCCCTGTCTTCCTGCGTGGCGTACTGCTCCCATGCGTCCCGTCAACTCACGCCTGCTCGCACGCCACACGGGTCGCGCGGCAGCACGTATATTGTTTTTCTATTTGGATGATTAACGCTGTCGCTTTATTGCTTAACCGAAGCATGACACGTATCCATTGTTGGTCTAACGCTCATGGTTAAAATAAATAATCAGTTTGGGATATTGGTTCCCAATTATTAATAATCTCCCATCTGTAATTAGATAAATATTACATCAAAACTGGTCTCAAATTTGACTAAAAAAAGTACAATGCCACTTTGTATTGGTGTCCATATGACAACACGATAAGTTTCATGAACTTCAAATAAGTTTTGGATGTACTATAATTTAAAAATCAAGATTCTCAATGTTTGAAATTTGTTGCATGGGGAGTAAACATGCACCCAATGAGACATGTGTTTTTGCAATCCATTTAGGTGCACTATCACGTGTGCATGTAGCTCAAATTTGATTTTTGCACATTATACCCATAGAAAATCAATCAATGTACTAAAACATCTTAATGATCTCTGTGAATTTTTTGAAATTAAAATATCCCTCCTTTGGTAACATGTATGTTCACTGCGGGATAATTAATTTAACATGCATCGTGTGGGTTGGCTCGCAGTACACTACGAGTTGTGAGCCACCGTGTGGGTTGGCCGTTTTGTTAGGAAGGCTGGTGCCACATCAGAATCGTGAAATCCTTATTTAAAACATTACACAACCCTTTCGTACATAAATGTTTTGGCCACATGCAGTCGATGGTTGTCCTAGACGACACTCGATACTCAGGTGTGACGCATTCTGTGGTCCCGCGAGGTCATCGTCCATCACTTTGACGAACAACCGGCAGTGAGGTTAATTTGACCAGCAAGGTATAATCTTTTTTGTTTGTGTTATGGTGGTATATAGTACGCGTCGAAGAGGTGGGAGGGGGCTAGCATATATACTATACGTATGTGTCCATGAACAAGTACACCTCACTTAGTGTCGGGACTTTTTGGTTACCGAGGCACGTGCCACATCAAAATTATGAAATTGGTTATTCAAACATCACACAACACCTTTTTGGGCCACATGCATATATATCCTAGCTAGGACACTCACGTGTGTCGCTTCCATCTGTGGGCCCACGAGGCCATCGTCGATGCATGCATGCATGCATCACTTTGACCTACATCGGGAGAGCTTAATTAATTTCACCATCGATGAGGATTCTTTTGGGTTGTACATATATTACGGCAGGAGCATATAGTATGCGGTGAAGAGGGGGGAAGGGGACCATCATATGTAGTACACTTGATATGAACCTCGCTCTGTGTGGGTTTACGGTTTTTGAGGCATGTGGCACATCAAAGTTGTGCATTTTAGGTATTCAACATATATATGTTTGGCCCACATGCAAAGTAGTGGTGATTGTACTCTTGCACCCACTTAAGCGGTTATCAGCGATATCGATGCTTTCCATCTATGGGCCCGCTTGGTCCATCACTTCTTTTTGCCTGACAACAGGAGAGGTTAATTTGACTTAGGAGGGGATTATTATTTTTGCTCTGGGATGACATGCATGATACACTTTGAGCACACACATATGCATGTGTACGCATGAATCCCTCCCATCGAGTCAAAGTGGCTATTACATCGACACCATCATGTACCGATCTCGCTCTATGTGGGGAGCAAGTGCACGATTTTTGACACACGCGCCAGATCAATGTTGTGTATTCAAACATGCATGCACGCATCACCTCCACACATATGCATGTAGAGGTTGCCTTCGAACAATACACTCCCTCGCGTGGTTATTGGCAACAAGCCTATATATTCGTGGGCCCGCATGGACATCCATGATCACCTTGACCAACAACAAGATAGGTTACCATGGCGGATTCTTCATTTGGTTAGTGTTATCGTAGTATAGGTCATGGTGATATTCAGACCTAATTAAGTTTGAGCGCATATACTATGCATGCATGCATGCATGCATATATGAATCCTCGTCGTTGGCTTGAAGTGTGGTGTAACATACATATGCATAATCAACCTAACCCTCACTTAGTGTGGGGATTTATAGTTTGAAATCACGGTGCCACATCAAAGTTGTTCATTGTTACTCAAAAACACACCTCTCCATACATATGTTTGGGTCACACGCATGCAGTGGTTGTCTTCAGGGACTAGCTACTTGCGTGATTATTGGCGAGCTAGCCCATCTCCGGGGTCGCATGGATGTCCATCACTTTGACCAACAACAAGAGAGAGGTTGTACGACCAAGGTGGATTATTCTTGGTCCATTTTATGATCCATCTTGGTGAGATATATGCCTCTCTGGCTCGCCGACTGAAAGTGTGTGTGGG